>NW_006159556.1:1125823-1177011 GCF_000334495.1 Tupaia belangeri chinensis | reverse complement strand
ATATATATATATGATATAGGCTCATAGATCATAGATGTAAACATGTAGTGGTTGTGTTTATGGAAGATTTCTTTTTCTGTTTTCTCAGTGCAATAGGAAGCAAGACTATCTGCTTCAAGTGAGAATGGGATGAGGGGTTTTATTGGAAGACTGGGATGAGATAAGACATGAATACCCTGGTCTGGAATGAGATCTGCAAATGGAGGAATGTGTGTATTTTCCAGTGGTTATCTGGATAAAGATGGCTTTTGAAAATACACCTACAAATTCCTCTGCTTCATGGCATTCTTTCTTAAATTTCTTTTTAAAAGTTTATTTGTTCTGCAAGAGAGTAAGCCAGAGAGAGGAAAAGGGACAATGCTCCCAAGAGGTTTTCCATGCCACAGTTTACTTCCAGCTCTAGCCAGCCCTGGATCCTGGGCATGTAAGTGCACAGCATACTCAGAAAAGTCTCTGGATGAGAATCTGGAAGCTTCTCAGGTCAGTCAGCCCCTGTCAGGGTTGTGTTACTGCTATGCCACTCTCCTGTCCCTCTTCCTCCTTAAAATTGATCTGCCTGAGAAGGGAGATGCAATATAGGCTCTTTTTTCCTGATCTCCACCACACACCTCCCACTCTTGATGTATCCTACCATTTTCCTTGTCTCTGGATGAAAAAAAAAAGTCTCTTTGACTTGAAACAAAAAGAAAACTCTGAAATATCCTTTGAATTAAAAAAGTGAATGATTCTAATATCTGATAAAAAGCCTGTTTGCAAACCAAGTGCTTTTCAGATTCTTTGCCTTTTCCAAACCAAGAACCGAATTGATTTAATAACTACTATATAATTAAAGATTGCATTTGATGATTTATCCTTATGTGATTTAGGGTGTTCATGGGAATTTAACACATTAACAAACATTCCTATAACAGAGCTTCCATTACTATGTACTTATTTTTCCTTATAAGAAGGATAATGAAAAATAGAAATGGATCTGAACTTAGGTTAATTTTAACAATAATGTTCATCCATTTATATATATATACACACACACACACACACTAATCAGAAAAAAAAAAAAACAAAAATTGATTTTTTTCTTATACTGTGATGTATTTTATTAAAATGATCATTTGTGTTTGATAATTACTAATCCAGATTTAGAATGTATTTATCTATTCTGATTAATTATAAATTGCTAATAACTACAGTAAGTCAATATAGCAGGAAAAAAATGAATAACTAGAATTTAATGGTCATAAAAAATAATTTTTATATGTACATGAGGTTTTTTTTTTAGATAAATAGTATATATTTATTACTTGCCCTGAATTTTATCTTGTGCAATTTAACTTATGGTAATAGTTTTATATTTCATCTTTTAAATGGTGGGATAGAGGCCAGCAGGTAGCATGGTGGTTAAGGTGCTAGACTCCTACGTGACCAACCACGGTTTAAGTCCTGGTGGCTTGAAAAGCACATTGGCTGTGTGTTCGTGTGTGCCCAAAATCCCAGGTGGAGAATGAAGAAGGAATTATAGTATGGCCATTCCTCTTGGGGGTGATTTCTTGCTTTTCCCCTCGCTGTCTCTCTTTCTCTGTCTCTATCTGTCGAGTGCATTTGCCCTGTGGCAAAAACCTTAAAAATATTGCTGAGGGTATAGTATTTTTCCAAACTAAGTAAGTTCACTAGGCAAACTGTTTGTAGGTAACTGGGTAATGGGTGAGTGGCAGAGTGCTAGATTAGGGACATGGACTGCAGTGCTCTGCAGAACGAAGACTTTGAAGAAGCAGATTCTTCCAAGTAACAAATTCTTGAATTTGATGATATTTTTCTGTTGCATAAATGATAGGCTAAAGTGTCCTATACATTTTTTCATATTTTTTGTATCAGCTCACATTAATGGGTTAAGCTTCTCAACGCTCCATTTTCCTAACATGGAAAATATGAGATGGTGATATTTAATATTGCTTACTTTATAAGTTGAAGTGATATTATGGGGTCAGGTAGTGGCACAGTGATAACACAACAGACTCATAAGGAAAGGTCCTAAGTTCTTTTCCTGGGACTTTCCTGAGCAGACTGGGAATGTATATAAGACTGAGTCTGAATCTTGTTGTGACGGTCTAGTTTTAGGACTCCAGTTTCTCTTTTTTTCTCTCTTTTTCTTGGTCTCATAATAGAAATCTGTAAGTAAGCATTTAAAACTTTAAAAAAGGAATATTTATTAAATTCTATTTATTATTATGATTTAATTTGACTAGAGAGACACTGAGAGAGAAAGGGAAAGGGAGAAAGCAAGACACCAGGTCCAGGACTCAAACTGGTTGGATATGTGGGTATCCAGCATCTTTCACTACCACGCCACCTGCCAGACCCTGAAACATTTTTAAATATAAAAAAAGTATAGAAGATAATCATGTTAACTTATGATAACAATACTAGACATAAACTATGCCCCTAATACATGCTAGTCATTTTATTATTGTATAATAATTATTGTTCTTTTATAATATGTAATATGAAAATTATAACATTTAAAATATATATTCTATAGCAATTGCAGCACTCATGTTAAATTTATAATTATTGGAAAAATACTATAAAACTATCCTTTTTCATAATGGAATTGTTATCAGTAGTTCAAATTTTATTGGGTTGTGAAAAATTATTATATGGGTACCATGGAATCTATTGTCATTTAGGAAGGCTTGCATATATTAATGTTTTCATATCTTAGTTGATTGGCTCTTAGTCGTTTTATTGACATTGTGGTTAAACATGGAGTTTCTTCTTCTTCTTTTTTTTTTGAGTTTCTTCTTCTGGTTGGCTTTTTTCACTAAACTGCAAGGTCCTTTAGAACTATGTTTTGTTTAGGGTGGAATCCCTGGTATTTAGTATATTTCCTCTCATATAGAATGAATTTATGAGGTATTCATCAACATTATTTTAACATAAAATGGCCTTACTCCTTAGGTGGAAGCAATGTGCTGTGTTATTGTGGGGTACTGTCATATTCTCTTTTCAAAGAGCATTGGTCACCAAGGAAGGAGGAAACAAGTGGGCTAAAGCAATGCTTTTTTAAAAATAGATTAGTGAGCAAAAGTGTATAACTAAACTGTTACCTTGTTGTGGGAAGTGGAATATGAAACATTAAAGCTAGATTTGGCATAATCACTTATAATTATTGACATTTTCATTTTAGAAAATCTGGAAAGCACACTAGGGGGTGATTCTTTCCATTTATTAGACAACTCAGGTTGAAAAACAAAAGTTGTCCTTTGTTTCTCTTTGCTTTTTAAAGCCAAAGAGAATTCTTGTGTTCCTCTAAAGATCCCAATTTATTGCTATCAGTATGTAATTCACATCAAGGGTATACCTAAACTAATAACAGATTTTAAAAACATCCTTTGGCAAAATTTTTGTGCCTTAATAAACTATTTTAGTAATAAAAAAAGGCAGAATGACAAAAGAGGTAATTGTGAAGAATCTGGTTATGATAATGCTTGTACTTCTTGAGAAGGAAGGATACAGGATTGAGATTTAAGAGTTTACAAAATGAGCTTAGAGAAAAGAATGTGGTAGGATTCGTATAATGGAAGAGCACACAGCTGCCTGACCATTTACCCTTGTCATTCACCACCTACAAGGCTTTTGCCCTGGTGAGGAGGCTAAGACCTCAGAAGCCTGTCTGCTGGAGAGCCCAGGTGTGAATGGCTTCTTGGAGCACGTGAAAGGAAATGGTCACCATAAAACTAAATCACAAATGAAAAGCAAATGAGTTTCCATCTGGAAACTCATTTCTCTCTACAGGTTAGAGATAGGAGCATTGCAGGATTCATTTTTCAGACTGAGCAGTCTTTCTCTTTCTTCCCTAGAACATAGTGAAAACAACCATTGACTTAATTTTTTCTTTTCCTTTCCATTCCATTCCTTTCCTCTGTTCCCCCTTTCCTTTTATTTTTTTCTTTTCATGTGCAGAGGGTGCATATGCTAACTATGAACAGACAGAGGAAATAAGAAAGTTCCCTCCTACCCCCATGGGGTGCAGTAACAATACAATCTCGTGATCTCTATTTTCCCTCCGTTTGATATTTTGGGCATGTAGGCATAGGCATTAGGTGTGTTTTTGCCATAGGGTAAACACCACCATGTCCAGCAACACTAGGTGTGTTTTTCAAGCCTGGTTCCAGGACTGGAACCGCGCAATCCACCACCATGTGCAATCCAGCCACCTCAACAGACATCATTAGCTGGCCAAACTTCATTTCATGTTCCTTCATTGCAAGTATGATTTTTATTTTTACTTATGAGTTTTGGCCCTTTCTGAAACAAGGGTTATCAATTTATGCCTAAGAGAAGGTTAGCCAGGGTTACATGTTAAATGGAAATCACTCTCTAGTTCTTGAAATTTTCTCTTAATTAGAAAGTTAGTCCAAGTCGATTGGTCACTCCGTTTCAGTCTTCTTTACTGACCCTTTTCCCCATGTCACTTCTTAAATGTTGGTTGTCTGTAATGGGATCCTTCTTTGGCTACACTATAAACACTTTTCCTGAATTAATGCATCAATTATTTTGGTTTAAGTGCTCTCTGATGGAAACTTCAAAATCTGGCTCCGATTTCTATCATTGAACTTGAGAACTTTATTTTCAGGTTTTTGTGTGTGCAGACTTGAATTGATTTTCTGCTCAATTCTATACAATTTCTCCTTCTCCTGTTTCCTCAGCTGTGGTGAATAGTATCATCCTCTAACTAATTTCCCATTCTAAAATCTCAGTGTTATATAGGCTTCTTTTTTATTTTCACTACTCAGCCTATAAATTCCAGATCCTAAAAGGGTCTAGTATAGAATATTTATCTTCTAATCACAGCTCGTTTTTTTGTTTTGTTTTGTTTTTGTTAAGAAAGAGAGAGAGGGAACCAGCAGTTAGCGTAATGGCTATGTCGCTGGACTCCCATGTAGTCGACCGCGGTTCGTGTCCCGGACCCGGTGGCTTAAAACTCACGCCGGGCGCGTGTGCATCCGTGCCCAAGATCCCGAGAGGAGAATGGAGGAGAGGGGATTGCGGCATGACCATCCCCCCTGGGGGGTGATTTCTCGCTTTCTGTCTCTATGTCTCTCTCTGTCTGTCTGGCGAGCACACGCACCCTACAGTGAAAAAAAAAAAAAGAGAGAGAGAAATTTTTGCTATAAGGCATGTGTACTCACCAGAGAGACAGAGATAGAAAGTGAGAAATCACCCTCTGGGGGATAGTCATGCTGCCATCCCTTCTCCTCCATTCTCCTCCTGGGATTTTGAATATACATACTCATGCACCTGGAGTGAGTTTTAAGCCGCTGAATCCGGCACTCTAACTGCATTTGACTATCTGGGAGTCCAGTGACATAACCATTAGGCCATATCCTGGTCTTTTTTTTTTTTTTTTGAGAGATATTTTGCTATAGGGTGTGTGTGCTTAACTAGAGAGACAGAAAGCAAGAAAGAACTCCCCCAGGGGGGATGGCTATGCAATAATTCCTTCTCCTCCATTCACTCTCAGAATTTTAGGTACACATGCACATGCACCCGGGGAAAGTTTTAAGCTACTGGGTCCTGGAATCGAAATGTGGTCAGCCACGTGGGAGTTCAGTGCCTTAACCACTGCATCATCTGCTGGTCCCCAAATCAGGGCTTTTATGTGCTACTGGTTTACGTCATACATCCATCATTTTCCTCCTAGAGAATTAGTCTCCTAACTGAGCTCCCTGTCACTTCCTTAGTCTTTAAGAACCCATCCTCAATAGTGGTACCAGTTAGCTACTGAAATCCAGTGGACTTGTTCTGCTAAGCCATTTCCATAAGACTTTAATGAGCATACAGCTTCATTCCAGGTCTTCTCTTCCTTTTAAGTCTAGCCCTCACCATTCTGTCTGGCCTATTTATGAACATTTTCTACAAGAGAAGTGATATTCCATGCTCCTGTATAGGACTTTCTCCTCAATTTCTGAGACTCCTCGCTTACTTCAGGGTCTTTGCCCATGTTTTCCTTCTTTATGAAATGTTTTCCCATTTTAAGTGACTAGTAAACTAACAACCCATTGTGCTTATCACCTCTTCTGTGAAAATTTTCTGAGACTTTGCAGAGAAGAATGGGACTTCTGTGACTCTCTCCATATCCTTCTTGTTTTTAATACTCCATTACAGAGTTTAACACGTGTATTATTTGGGTTATAAATATTCCCTTATAAGAAAATATTGTTCTGATTAGGAATTATGTCTGTATTCTCTAAACATAATACCTGATCAAAAATAAGTTGAATTTTTATTCTCTATTACTGCCTTAAAAGTTAAATATTGGTTGTAGTAGTTTACAACCTATAGTATATTATTGGATGTTTTAATATAGTTTAATTTTGGGGCCAACAAGTGGCATAGTGGTTAAGGTGCTGGACATCTACATGGCCAACAGCAGTCTGAGTCTCAAACTGGGTGGCTTGAAAAATTATGCCAGATACATGTGCATGTGTGCCCAAATCCTTCAGGAGACTAGAGAAGTGACTGAGGCATGGTCATCCCTTCTGGGAGATTATTTCTCACTGTCCCTTATACTCTCTCTCTTTGGCAAGTGCATGTGCCCTATGGCAAAAACAATATGAATATTATATATACCCAAACACAATGTATATTATATGTACATATAATATGTTGTAATATATGTATATATGTATATGCAATGCATATACATATATACATAATACATATTATTATACAGTATAGACTTTATATATAGGTATATATGTGTATATATATATATATAAGATATATATATATATATATATACACACAATATATATTATATGTTATATAATATATGTAATTATGTACACACACTTACACATTTTAAATACTATAATCATTTAGCCATCATCTTTACTTTTATCCTTATTCAAAACTCTATAGAGCCCATTTGTCATTAGGTTAGGAACATTACAATATTGGTTTGAGTTTGGGAATGGCAGAATCTAAGTGTTACTGTCTATTTTAAGCCAGGTAGAACATCAGATATTTTAAGAACTTTCCCAGTAATGTTTACAACAGAACTATGAAATAACACTATATTAGGTTTTCTAAAGGGGTATGATAGATATTTTGCATAGAAAAACATAGAAAAATGCTGTCATGACTTTTCTGACAACCCAATACTTGTTTTACTAGTTATGAAAATCATTGAATAACTAGTTGGGGCTGACAGGAGGCATGGTAGTTAAGGGCGCTAGACTCCCCAACATGGGTGACCGTGGTTTGAGTCCCAGAACAGGCGGCTTGCTTTCTCACTTTCTTTCTCTCACTCTGTCCCTCTCTGGTCAAATTAAAATAAATAAATAAATAAACAAGAAGCAAGCAAGTAAATAAGTAAAATTAAGTAATTCTTAAAAAAAAGAAATTGAATAAATAGTTAAAGTTTATATGCTGATAACTAACAGAGCTGGGAATTAGATTTATAACATGAACCCCAAAATTTGGAATACTGTTCATAATGCTCTAAGTCTTAATAGTCCAACATAACCAGGTGAGAAAAAGCAAATATTTATGAGTAATGAGAAAACAAGCCAGGCTGGTACAGAACTAGGAAGAAAATCTGAGTTAATCCTGTTTTTATCCTTTTGTCTAAATTCCTTATATGTGACATTATAGCCTTCCTTTATAAAGATGCCATAGGCACTTGGTTAGAATTAAGCTCCTTAGTGGAAAATTGCATATTCTTTTACTGATAAGGAAAATTTCAGGCCTATTTTCTAGGGAGATAGGGCTTCAACATCACTGTAGAAAGCTGCCATGTTAGCATCCAGTGGTTAAGCCACAGGCCAAACAGATGGAACAGAGTTTGGGGAACTGCAGGGGAGAAGGGGGTGGCCTCCAAAACACAGGCACTTTCATTATTTGGTGTAAAGATTACATTTTTTTACTACAAATACCAGACAAATGAATTGTATTCTTATTTTTCTTATGTTCTTATTGTTTTTAAAGTCTCTTAATTCTCTAATTTTGCTACTCTTTTTTTTAAATCAACAATTTACAAAATTTGACCATGTTAAGTATCTATCTACTTGTAGTGACAGAAAGGACAATGAAAGCAAAAGAGGAGGCCATATGAGACAGGGAAATCATTATGTTTTTTAACAATTAAGAAAATCCTATTGGAGGTAAAAATCAATATTTTTATATTAAAAACAATGCTTAAAGGACCAGCAGTTGACGTAATGGCTATGTCGCTAGACTCCCAGGTAGTTGACCACGGTTCGAGTCCCAGACCCAGTGGCTTAAACTCACACCGGGTGCGTGTGCGTGCGTGCCCAAGATCCCAAGAGGAGAATGGAGAAGGGCTTGTAGTGTGGCCATCCCCCCTGGGGGGTGATTTCTCCCTTTCTGTCTCTCTGGCTGTCTCTGTCTTTCTGGCAAGCGTACACTCCCTATAGCAAAAACCTCTCAAAAAAGTTAAATTAAATAAAAATAAAAAATAAAAATAATGTTTAAAATCAGTCACTATATGGTGTTTGGTATTTTTTAATTGTTAAAACTATTTTCTTCCCTTTTTTCCTTAGGTACTTTAATAAAATAGTGATCAGTGTCTGAAAATAATTTTATTTAATATAAAGCATAACTAAAACCTTGAGGAATATTTTATTATACAATTTCATCTACTTAAAAGGTTACTGTTTGCTAATTTATACCTTTAAAGGCTCCACATTTCTTAGATAAAACCAGTCAATTTTAGCAATTATATGTACCATTAATAGTACTGCCTTAGGTTCATCACAACTTAAACCAAAAAAAAAGACTCCCAACGTATAATTTGAAGTACTATTATATAATGATAATTATTATTCAAATAGTAATTTGTATATATTATACTTTCTTCCTGCCATAACTTATGTTTTGTATCTTCATTTCAAAATTTGCATTCTACTATTTTCAGATTTTCTTGTTTGTATTTCCTGTTAATGATTAAATCATCATCAAACAACATTTACTTTTCATGTTCGTAGCAACTATATCATTACGTAGCAAGACAAAATTGGATATAATTAAAGCTAATTGTTGAGTTAAGGTATGTACTCACTTTGAAAAGAAAATCTTTTGATAGTTTTTCTCATAATAGGTATGCTTTTTTATGTTAAAAGTTTACAATTTTTAAAGATTTTATTTTAAAATTATATTTTAGAGTGCTATTTTTTAAAGATATACATCTTTAATAGAAATTTATCTTCTTTCATACAATGAGAAAGTGTAAAGATATGGCTGTGGCGCTTCCTAAATTGTCTTGTCATTTTTTAGCTCTTTGCCATAGGGCACATGTGCTCACCAGAGAGAGAAAGAGATAGAGGGGGAAAGTAAGAAATCACCCCCCCAACAGGGATGGCCACGCTGCATTCTCTTCTTCTTCATTCTCTTGGGATTTTTGGACACACATGAACACACACCTGGTGTGATTCTCAAACTGCCGGTCCAGGAGTCGAACTGTGATCAGCCATATGGAAATCCAGCACTTCAACTACCACACCACCTGCTAGCCAGTATCTTTACTTTTATATATATATATATATATTTTTTTTTTTTTCCTCCACAAGAAGGAGAAAGCAAGCCTAATGATATCTTGACTCCTTGATCACCCCAAACTTCACCCATGCCCAGTTCATGGACACTCAGGTACCTGGCAGACTGAGAAGTCTTCGGGTAAGAATCCAGCACCTTTCCATGTGAGTCAGCATGGCAGTACCATCATAGCATCACAGCACTGTCCAGCACCTGTTTGTTTCTAACTTACACACCAATCTTATTGTCCTTGATTTGTTTCCAAGAGAAATGACCATCTTACCTGCTCTTGGTGTATTACTGAAAAACAAACAAGCAAAAAACAGGCCCAACCACGTAGGAAGGCTTTGGGTTGGTTTGGTTTCCGCTTTAACTGAACATGCTGAGTAATACACCCATGGTCCTGGAAGGCTGGGAAAAGGATTGTGGTGTGATAAGACCTTATCAAGAGTCTTTCTCTGTCTCTGTATCTTTCTCTCTCTCTCTCAATATGTGTATAAATAAGTCCAGTCCTGTAGCCAGTGATTGAGGGAGCCAGATCCACAATGGCTTGAAAAACACAGATGACACCTAAGAGATGGAAGAGAAAGGATTGTGGTGTGACAACTCCCCATTGGGGGGTGCTTTCTTCCTTTCTCTCTCTCTCTCTCTCTCTCTCTCTCAGAAGTACATTCACCATCTGGCAATTAAAATTAGGATAAATGAATAAGCATAAAAAAAGGGTTAGGTCTGCTGAGTTTGACTTGAAACTCTCTCACTTTGTACCTTGACGGCCTGAATTATTGTTAAGCCTTAATTTTCTCAAGTATAATAGGTAAGTAACATCATGAGACTTTTTGTGAGAAATAAATTGGAGAAATAACACACAAATATTGTACTGATGCACCTTTAATGTAATAATTCTTATTAGATATTTGCCAATTTTAACATAAATTACTACAGTCTCTTACCAGCATAGTTTTCCCCCCAAAGAAATCAAGTCTTATTAGGCTTTTGGTTTAATGGAATTTATTTTAGCTAAAATTAAATCAAAACTAGACTGGTGAATACAGTTTCCAGAAAGCATACAATTTAAATTAGTCACAAAACATTGATGTTTTAAAATGTTTCTTATTTAAAGATTTGTTATATCTTATGTATACTGAATTATATGAAATTTTCATAAATTACGGAATTTAAAATTTTGTTTATTTAATTTCAATAACAATATTTTAAACTAGAAATAAAGAAAATATATAATAGCTTTTAAAATTTTATATAAAAATAGAAACATGTGGGAAGGAATACATACTATTCCCTGTTTATTTCTTTTATCACTATATTAAATGTTTTTGCTGACAGCATAGGAAATTTTATAGTGATTTAAAGAGCAAATCTTTATCGGTATTTGACAGAGAAGGAAAATGATGACTACAGTTATTTATAAAAAAAATTTAACTTGAAAGTGGCGGTTTCCTGGTATTTGATTTATGCCTTTATTCTGAGTAGTAGAGTAGACTTTTCTGCAGTTCGCTGGGTTTCCTTTTACATGAGCTTTTGAAATATGAAAACATACCTTTTGAGAGTACAGATGACTATGGAAATGCAGATGGGGGAATTGTTGTGTGGCATGTTTCGGAGGTGTTTTTCCTCCTGGACCCACTTACTTATGTGGTAGTTTATGATTTTTTAATATTGATTTACTGGGACCAGAAGTTAGCGTAATGGCTATGTCATTGGACTCCCATGTAGTCGACTGTGGTTCAAGTCCCGGACTCGGCGGCTTAAACTCACGCCAGGCGTGTGTGCGTGTGTGCCCAAGATCCTAAGAGGAGAATGGAGAAAAAGGGAGTGCAGCGTGGCCAGCCCCCCTGGGGGGGTGATTTCTCACTTTCGGTCTCTCTGTCTCTCTTTCTGGTCAGCGCACGTGCCCTTTAGCAGAAACCTCTCCAAAAAAAACCACAAAAATTGACTTACTAAATTATCATTTGACCTTTCATAGTCAGTAATTAATACTGACCAATTTCTCTGTGTTGCCCTACCTCCTAATAAAAGTCTGCACTACTAAAAATCGAAATAAAATATAAACAGATATCATTCAGATACCCAGCAAATAAAAAAGATCCTGGGTGTTTCGTTGTCATGCCTTGGTGAAATCAGTTTGATTTAGAACTTTGTCTTCAGCTTGCTGAAGTATTGTGCAGGTTGATTTTGCCCAGTTTCTCTTGGATATTCTGGTTAGAATTCATTTATTCCATTCAAAGGTCTAAGAATTCAGATCAGAATATTCATAACCAATCCTTTTACCTGAAGAGATGCTATTTATTTCTGCTATGTACCGTCTACTATGAAAGTAGATTTTTCTGTCAAGCACAGTTATGCATTATTTCCTAGTAATGTTCTTTCCAGTCACCTGAGAAAGTAAATTTGTTTGAAATTTCATCTGTGCATCTAGATGTTGCTCGATGCACTCATCCATTCTAAATGGGGTGTAGGGCCGTTTTAAAGGAATATGAGGTCACGTTGTTGTTTTTGCTAACACACAGTTGTTTTTTATGGTATATTTTTCATTGCTTTGTTAATTGGTGAAATGTGACTTCAACAGATCCAGTGAGGAGGTATTTTAGGAACTCAGAGATATGGCGAATATAAAGCATTTTTGAGAGTGTAATTAAATTTCCCTTTTTAAAAATTTGCATGATTTACTTCAAATTATTCTCAGAGATCTTACTGCCTAAATACTTAGTACTTTTTTTTTTTTTTTTTAAGATTTTGCCATAGGCATACTTACTCTCCAGAGAGAGACAGAGAGAGGGAAAGTGCAAAATCACTCCTGAGGGTGATGGCCTTGCCACAATCCTTTCTTTTCTCAGCTCCTCTTTGGCTTCTGGGCACTCATGCACATGTGCCTGGCATGATTTTCAAGCTGCTTGGTCCAGGACTTGAACCATAGCCATGTATGAGTTCAATACCTTAACCACTACACCACCTGCTGGCCTCCTTATTAGTTTTTTCTTTTTTTTAAAGTTTATTTCTTACCTAAGCAAGAGAGACAGAGAGAGAGAGAGATGGAGAGAGACAACAGGAGCTTGAAGCCATAGTCCATCCCCAGCCAGCCCTGGATCATGGGCACATGTGTGCTCAGTGAATTCAAGGTGGTCTCCAGATGGAAACCCAGTGCCTTTGTCCATCAGTGAGCCTCACAGACCTTCATGTTTACCTCTTCTACTTTCTGCCCCTCTTGTAAGTAAATACTTTTTTACATTTGCCCCTCATCCAAATTTTTCATGTATCTAAACTACCTTTTTTCTGCATTCATTTAGAATACTTTGAATGTCAGCTACATTTATTTATTATACATTTTTCCATGTTTAATTGAGATTTTACTTACGTTATAATCAATAATGGAGGCAGGTGTTATGTATCATACCTAATTTCATACTGGCTAATTGTTGAGGAAGAATTTCTAGAGTCTTTTCATATCGTGGTTTTTTTTTCAACATAATGGTTTGTTTACTGGACAGCTACCTTTGGTAGATAAATATCTGTCTGCCGTTTGATTTTAAAACTTATAAATTATTCTTGTTGACTAAATTAATGTCTAGTAATCATTTTGTGTAAATCACCCTTAGTCACGGCGAGAAAACATATATAAAATTGTCTTTCCTTTAAATACTTAGTCTGAGAAATTCTAAATCTTAGATTGTAGTAAATGTAACTACACTTTGTCTGTTTTTTTTTTTATTTTGTAATCACCCCATTTTAATAGGTTAATTATCTACTCTTAGTATTTATTATAAATGATTCATTCTTTATTGTTATTTCTCTAACAATTTAATCACTTTAGTATACAGAAATAGTTTTACAGATAAAAAGGAGTATGACTGTGTTCCTTGTTTTTGTCATGAGCCTATTATCAACATTTAGCAAAAATGTGAATATTGTCAAGATAGTTCCAATTTTTGAAAATAATCACATAAATCAGAACTAGTTCCTGGCTCTTCTGTCACGAGTCTTCTGGTCCCACAATATTCTCATGAGGTGTACTCGATGTTATTGAACTTTCCTAACACTCAGTGAAAATAAAGCTCCGAGTTCCTTGGGTGTTGGCAGAATATTGCAAACGAACACATGAAGATCCTCTTTTCTCTCAGTGCGTGTTGCCTTACCAAGGACAGAGAAAAGGTATTTGTCCTCAAACTAGTAAGAAATTTCAGAAAATCAAATCGCTAGTCATTGAGCACCTACTCTGGCAGATACTAGACAAGGCTCTGGGCATACGGAAATAGTGAAGGGGCAGTCCCTGAAGGTATGCGACTGCAAGACAAATGGACAAATGGAGAAATACAGGACAGAATTTAACCAAGTCCTCCATCATAGTCCTTTCTGTCATTCTGCTAAAAGTATTAATGGTGCTATTAGCTTTAATAGGTTATTGGTGTCAGTGAGACTGTATTCTAAATCTGGAAAACAAAAAGTACTGTGGAAAAGCAAATAGTTTACTTAAATCAGACGAATGATTGCCCTTAAAAACAGATGTGTATAGTAATTAGTAATTGGCTGAAAATTAGTCCCAGTTCAGTTCATGTTTGTTTATTAGCCATGTAACATCTGTGAATTAGTTTTATGTGAGTTGAAATCTTTTCAGAAAGGGAAAATTAATGTATCCTTTTTCTGGTGGTTCTTTTTTTTCCAAGGATTCATGATAAAAAGTGAAAAATAGATCTGTAAAGGAAATGACATTTTCTAAATACTCTTTTCTCCCTGAATAAACATATTCATTGCTCATTTTTTATATAAAATCCTTTTGCCTTATAAAGATCTTAAAATTGCAAAAAGGAGTATTCACCTCCCTGGAGATTTCTTCATTGAGTTTGATAAAATCCTTACTAGGTTCGGTGTGCTCTACGTCCTCTGCCCCAATGCTGCTCTTAACCTTTCTACTTCTAAAATTATAAGCTCTTAATTACCAGTTGTCTTTTAATTTGAGTGTGCGGTCTTGAGCCAGAACATTTATTTTACAAGTCCATTTAACAAACTATTATTTTTTAATCAGTAAGAGAGGGAAACAGTTTTACTGTACTTTTGTCAGTTATCTGTGGAATAATTGCATGCTTTAACCATATTCAGAGTCAGAATAGTCAGGATACACTTGCTGGTGTGGAGCTGAGAATATACTTCAAACACAGAGCTCTTTTGTACCTGAATACATGATATTCTCCATAGCATTACTTATGAAAACTCTGTGACAAACTAGTCCAGACTCTGTCAACACGTTAGGTGCATAAATACATTTTGCTAGTTGAGTCTTTCACAAGTTAGCTACTTAGTTTTCTTAGTAAACTTTATCCAAGTAGCGCCAAATAAGAAATCTGTATGACCTGTATAAACACATGCATTCAACAATTTGTACCATATGACTGAGAAAGCCCTACATTAAAGAAATGGTTACATTGAAAGGTCTTTTATAATAAGGCAATATAAAACTAAATTCTTAGAATCCTTTCTTTTCTTTTCTTTTTCTTTTTTTTTTGAGACATTTTTGCTTTAGGGCACATGAGCTCGCTGGAGAGAGAGACAGACAGACAGAAAACAAGAAATCACCTCCCAGGGGAGGATGGCCACACCACAATCCTATTTCCTCCATTCTCTGCTCAGGATTGTGTGCATGCATGCACATGTGCCTGGCATGAGTTTTAAGCTGCTCGGTCCAGAACTCAAACTGGGGTCAACTATGTGGGAGTCAGCTGCATACCATTTCGCCATCTGCTGGTCCCTTTAGAATCCTATTTTAAAAGACTACTTATGTGCTTTTCTTATAAGAATAAATACAGGGGAAGATGGAGGTGCAGTGTTAAACCACAATATTCTATGAGGCCATCTGCATGGGAAGATTCCTGGTTCAAGTTTGGAGACCTCTCTAGTACATGGTCATATACTCGCCTATGACCTGGAACCCGGTGGTGAATCGTGGCATCAGGACCCTGTTGGGGGCACTGTCTCTCTCCCTCTCTCTTTCTCTTTCTCTTTCTTATACTCATGAAATAAATAAATAAAGTTAAATAAAAAGATATTCTTACAAGACATATTCTTTGGTGCTTTTTATCCCCCTTAATGATGGAGAGCCAGGTATTTTGACAGGATTTCACCAACGTGATCTTCTGCCCTAGCCTTCCAGTTAGCCAGGATTCTGACCCACGCCACCTTACTAGCTTGGCTCATGTTGGCCCATGATCTCATGTGGCTCCAGATTTGTGGGAATGATACCCCGTACCTCCGTCTCAGGGCGCTGGATGCCACTGCAGTTGGGCTCTAGCCACTCTCCTGATTAAGAAGTAAAAGTGCCCCATAAGAGAGCATTTAGTAATTTTCTAAACCAAAGATTCTTTGGTCTAGCCATGGTGGTACACAGATGGTGTCACTGCTTGGGTGCCTGAAAGTCACACGGGAGGCCTGTGTTGGTTTTCCAGTTTGACCTGAGTGTGCTGATGCTGTCCCATGTACATATGATCTTAGCTAAATGGGAGGCCAGGGCAGGGAGACTGTGACATGGCGAGACACAATGATATGTTTTCCCTTCTTGCTCTCTTTTCTTCATGCCCCTTCTCTTTTCCTCTTTCACATAAAGGGGGATATGTTCATCTGTCGTCTTTCACCACATAGCCTTCTCTGCCTCTTACCCTGTCCCTATAAAATCCTCCAAAGTGGAATGCCTTTAATTCACAATTTCTGTTTTCTTGTATCATTACTTCCCGATGAAATGACTTCCATGTCTCTAAGCCCAACAGACATATTTCCATCTTCTATAGGGTCCTAGCATATTTTGAAACCTATCTGCCCCTTAAACACTATTTCTTTGGCTTCTGAGATCCGTTGCTTTCTCTTTCTTCCACTCTCTCAGACTGCTTTTTCCTCAACCTTCTTCTGTACAGTTTCTGTTCTTCTAGACTTTTCTACTCAGCCTTTAAAAACTGGAGCATATTACTTTGGTCTTAAGACAGAGAAGACAACATTTTTTCATGAGAACCTAAATAGCAATTATCTTAGATGTTGTACAATATGTGCTCTCTGTCATGACTTCAGCACTGTATCAGGTAAGCAGCCTTAGAGAACAGGTGAATGAATGCTGGGAGAGGCTGTGTTTCTAGATTTGTTAACCTGCTTCTCCTTTATTTAAAAAAAAAAAATTTTATAGAGAAATCTGAGGAAATTCTTTCTTCTTACATTTAAGGCAGTTTTTACACAGGGAAGATTTGACTAGGATGGCTTTTCTAGCTTTATACCTCCAGACCTTTCAATTCTTGTTATTTTCACAAAATGGCCAAGTAGATTGACCTGTACTTTTGAGCATCTCTCTCCTCTATACTTTCCCCAAGTGTCCATCTTGACATTTTCCTACATTTGTTCTTATTGTTTCTGTTCAGGTCAGTTTTTATTATAGTTCCAGAAGTTCCTTTCTAGTGTGCAACCTTGTCTTGAAAGCAGGCTAAGTGTTTAAGTTTTGATATGTCACAAGGTTCAAAACCATGGATTTGATGAAATGTTTGTTATTCAAGTTCCATATGTCATGTCAGAGGGCTTATCAAAGAATATACCCTTTATCCTCAAGAACAATCTTGTTTCCATTGCTTATGTTAAAGGTTAAGACTAATTATGGGGAACCAGCAGTTAGCGTAATGGTTATGTCGCTGGACTCCTACGTAGTTGACCGCGGTTTGCGTCCCGGACCCGGTGGCTTAAAACTCATGCTGGGCGCGTGTGCGTGCGTGCCCAAGATCCCGAGAGGAGAATGGAGGAGAAGGGATTGCAGTGTGACCATCCCCCCGGGGGGTGATTTCTTGCTTTCTGCCCCTATGTTTCTCTCTATCTCTCTGGCGAGTGCACGCGCCCTATAGCAAAAATCTCTCCAAAAAAAAAGAGTAATTATGTTGCTGAAGTTTAGAGACAGATTCAGTGCTGAGTTTATTGTACAATTATTGAAATACAGAGTGAAAGTAATCATTTATTATTTACAGTTGTTACTAGACCAGTCATTGTGGATAGGAAAATGTGCCAACTTGTTTCTCCATGCTTACTAATTCTTTATAATAAAAACTTAACTATTGAAGAGTCTCTCTATTATTTTCAGTAGGAATAAAAGCAGATATTGGAAGACAGAAAGAAGTATAAATGATGAACTCTTTTGCATGCTTCGACAGACATGCAAGATAAAATTTAGATAAGATAATGCTATTGAAGGAGGATAGAAGGTAAATTCAGGTTGACGAACAAGAAAGAATATTAACTGTTCTACCAACCAGGCATTGTTATTTCATCTTATGTTTAGCTGTGCATCTCAGGTATAAAATTTTTCTTTGTATCTAGGCCAGATTAACTTGAAAACAGGATCATGAAGTCCCCTTTTAGACATTTCTGCATGTTTTGCTATTCTTAAAAATATCAGCTAAAAATATGGTGTTTATGAAAGCACCTATCATTATTCCTGAGGAGTATTTGAGAGTAGGATTTAACACACACACCTACATAGCTTCTCATTAACATAGTACCTGTACTTAAGTGCTCCCTAGTGCCTTGCTACTCAAACTGTGGTGCGAACACCATCAGCCGCCATACCACTGGGGAACTAGAGACAGAAAATCTAGACTTTGCTGAATCAGAATCTGTGTGTTAGTAAGATCCCCAGGTTACATTCTGTATCTGCAGTTTTGAGAAGTTTGGTCTAATGTCTCAGATGTTAAATTCATTAGGTACAGTAAGATAGTCATTAAAATATCAAATTTTTAAAACTTTAGGGAGTTTTTAAAAAAATATATAAATCCATTAATATTTGAATTGACTAAATATATGTATAGGAAAGTTCTAGTTAACAGTTTAAACACCTTCTGTAGTATTTTCTACCTAGCTTAATTTCTTAGTAGAGCTTTGGTAATAGGTGTGAGTATTCTGTTTTTAAAAATGTTTTGCTAAAGTTTCTTTTTAATTTCATCTTTGAATAAGAGATTCAGCACCCCACAAGATTCCCTATGCCACAATCCACCCCGACCTGTGGCTATCCCTAGATCATGGGCCTGCACATGGGCCTTCACAGGGGACTCAGGGAGGTCTCTGGATGTGAACCCAAGGCCTTCCCATGTGGGTCAGCCCTGCAAAATGTTGCATTACCACTGTGCCACCTTCTGGTTTCATTTTATGTGACTTTAGTGGTAGCAACATTCATTTGGTATCAGGACATTTTTTTTAACTATATGATTACAAATGAGCAAAAAGTCAGTAAGATTGTGCAGTGGTCAGAAGAGGACATAGGCACAGTCCTGTCACATCTAGGCTTACACTGACTCATAGCTGGAATGTAAGTGCCACCAGGGCAGGGATCTCTTCTCTCAGTATACCTTGATGATAGAGAAGTGCCGGGCAACTAGTAGTTCAATAAATATGGAAAGCTTACTTTCTGCACTTGTGAAGAGTCACAAATAACATTGTGGATGATATAGAGAGATAGCCTGCATTTTAAAAGTAAATCATTAGATTAAAATACTAGGAGTAACATAGGATTATTATTCAGACACTAAGCTTTCTCTTGAGAGTTTATTCTTCATAAGAATCATAGTAGGTGACATCAATCACATTTTCACAAATGAGGAAATGGAGTCTAAATGCCTTATTATTGTATGCCTTAATTATATAATAATATGCCTTGATTAACATAACATAACCTATGAATTGTAATATGTTGACACTAATGTTCCATTTAAAAAATACTTTAGATATTTTTCCCTTTTTAGTAGTGAGGGTTTCAATAACTAGGATAATCTATTTGCAAAATAGCTGGAAGGATGAAATATATATTCTACAGTTGAGAAAAGCATACTCATGGTTCACGCTACATTACATGGCTTGGCCTTTGCTATATCATCTTCCCTCTGATTACCGTACTGTGGAGGAACCAGGTACAATTTATGAAGCTGTTGTGGGCTTTGGTATGTATCTGAAGTCTCTACTTTGACCTTGATTACTCTGGAATGAGGAGAGAGCTATGACTTAATGGAAAGTACATTGACCTGAAAATAGAATATCTGAGTTTAATTACCTTGATAATTGAAGATCTGTGTTAATTCCCAGTGCTGTGACTGATGCTGTTTGGATTTAGTCTTCTCATTTAATCTCTGCAACTATTATTTCCTTTTTTTTCTTAATAGAATGGAAAAAATTCTACCTACCTTACTTGGTTATTGCTACCCTTAAATTTAAGTCAAATTCACTTGTAGTATATTCTTTTAGGAGGACTGATGAAAGGAGAATCCCACAAGCCCCTGATTGTGAAAAGTTTGCTCTAGCCAGTGAGTTTTCTAGTTTGTTGATTTGCTTTGTGTGTTTGTTAGAAAAGCCTGGTGCAAATCTAATTATTTGGCATTTGTAAGTTATTTGCTACTTTGGCCTAAAGGTCTAGTGGATTTTGTCTTTATCTTTCAAATTTAACCATTTAAAAGGGTATATTTCACTGAGTAGTTGTGTTCTTGACAGGGGTGGACTGTCCTTTGAAGGCCCTGTTGGGGATACCTGTCTATGTCCCTGGCCCTCTCTTTCTCAGAAGAAAGAAATAAACTTAAAACAAACAAAATGTGGTTTGCCAGAGTAATCTGAGTTACTCTTCCCAAGTAAACTCTTGTAATGTGTAGAGTCTAGTCTTCTTCTTTATTCTTCTTTTTAGAAGGTTTTCTTGGTTCACTGTCTCAATTAGTAGCTCTGTTACATTTTTATTTTTCTTATATAAAATTAATATTTGATCATTTACATATTAATTTTCCTTTACATGTCTTCCATTTCTATTACTTTATCTCAGACCTTTTTATTTTTTTTTATTTCATTTTCATTTTTTTTTTTTTGGAGAGATTTTTGCTATAGGGTGTGTGCGTTTGCCATACAGCAGAGAGAGACATAGAGACAGAAGCGAGAAATCACCCCCCAGGGGGGATGGTCATGCCGCAACCCCTTCTCCTCCATTCTCCTCTCGGGATCTTGGGCACACACGCACACGTGCCTGGTGTGAGTTTTAAGCCACCGGGTCCAGGACGCGAACCGTGGTCTACTTCGTGGGAGTCCAGCGACATAGCCATTACGCTAACTGCTGGTTCCCTCATTTTCATTTTTTGGTTATACTTTTGCTTTCAATGGACCTTCATAAATTTCCAGTAGAGATATTTTTATTTCTTTTGCATTTTGTAATGTATTCTTAATTTCAGAAATAATTTTCTTTTTTTCTTATTCTTTCCTGAGGTCAATTGACTCTTTTTCAAAATTATTTTTTATTTGCTATTATAATTCTTCAGTTTGACTGGAGAGAGACAGAGAGTGAGAAAGCAAGCCATCAGTTCTGGGACTTGAACCATGGTCAGCTGTATGGGAGTCTTGTGTCTTAACCACCATGCTACCTGTCGGTCCAACTTTTTTTATTTATTTCTTTTATTTGTAAACTTTAAATTTCTGACTCAAGTTTGAAACTCAAAACTCAAGTTTTCTGTATCATCATATGCTTGCCTGACTTTTTAATTCTGCATTGCAATCTAATTGAATGGTTTTCTTCTGATTTGTGGTTGCTTTGTGTGAGGGATATATTTTTGGTTTATATATAGAGAATTTTATATTCTACTTTTCCATAAGGACTTCACTTTCCTCTTCTTTTCCTTTGTGCTAGTGCAGTTTTAGATAACATTCCTAGTTTACTTGCTGCTGCTTTTAGCGTTGTAATTCCAGGTACATTATACAACTTTAGTTTGTTTGTTTGGGTGGTAGAGAAAGGACTGAATCTTTCAGTTTTATAGTTCACATTTTGTCTTACATGACCCTAAGTCCCCCCCCCCATAGCCATTACGCTAACTGCTGGTTCCCTCATTTTCATTTTTTGGTTATACTTTTGCTTTCAATGGACCTTCATAAATTTCCAGTAGAGATATTTTTATTTCTTTTGCATTTTGTAATGTATTCTTAATTTCAGAAATAATTTTCTTTTTTTCTTATTCTTTCCTGAGGTCAATTGACTCTTTTTCAAAATTATTTTTTATTTGCTATTATAATTCTTCAGTTTGACTGGAGAGAGACAGAGAGTGAGAAAGCAAGCCATCAGTTCTGGGACTTGAACCATGGTCAGCTGTATGGGAGTCTTGTGTCTTAACCACCATGCTACCTGTCGGTCCAACTTTTTTTATTTATTTCTTTTATTTGTAAACTTTAAATTTCTGACTCAAGTTTGAAACTCAAAACTCAAGTTTTCTGTATCATCATATGCTTGCCTGACTTTTTAATTCTGCATTGCAATCTAATTGAATGGTTTTCTTCTGATTTGTGGTTGCTTTGTGTGAGGGATATATTTTTGGTTTATATATAGAGAATTTTATATTCTACTTTTCCATAAGGACTTCACTTTCCTCTTCTTTTCCTTTGTGCTAGTGCAGTTTTAGATAACATTCCTAGTTTACTTGCTGCTGCTTTTAGCGTTGTAATTCCAGGTACATTATACAACTTTAGTTTGTTTGTTTGGGTGGTAGAGAAAGGACTGAATCTTTCAGTTTTATAGTTCACATTTTGTCTTACATGACCCTAAGTCCCCCCCCCCCTTTTTTATTACCCTATAGCCAAAGGGTACATATTTCACCTCTTTTGTCTTTTTTCCTGTTTCTTCACCATAAGGTAAGCTTTTCAACGAGTATACCTTCAAATTACATCTCTTTAAATTGTGCCTGCCTTTAAAATTATGGTTGGTCCTTAAAAAAAAAAAAGTATCTGACCGTTTAAATTATTCTTATTTTGTAACAAAATATGTTGACTAATTTCTGTTAACAAGAAAGAGAAAGAGAGACAGCACCCACAACAGGATCCTAATGTCATGATCCACTCTAGCTTCAGGCACCTCCAGATTGTATCTACACCTGCACCAACACACCTACTCAGGAATGTGCTAGGCTCAAACTCAGAACCTTCCTCTGAAGGTCAGTTTAGCAAAGCATCCAGTTTTATCACTGTCTACCATCAAGACCCTACTTATGTTTACTTTGAAGTTTCTGAAGTTCCTGCTCTGATCTGCATGGATATTTTCCCATGTTCACATATAGAGTAGATTTTTATCTTTCTACTGATTAGTACACATTCCATCCTTGTTCTTAATCCACTTTTGCTTGCATGTGAGTAGGGATGGTGTTACAACAGAAGGGATGATACAATGGTATTTCATGTTTTTCCTTTTACTCATGATTTTTTGCAATTTGGGGCATTCTCTATCTTTCTGCTTGAAGAATTTATATAGAACATATTAGCTTACTTTCTTAAATGCAGAGTTTAATTTTTTCTTCGCTTTTATTTCTTTTAGAGAAATTTTTGCCGTAGGGTGCATGTGCTCTCCAGATAGACAGAGAAAGACAGAATGGGGGGATGGCCATGCCAAAGGGTATAATTCCTTCTTTTCCATTCTCTTCTCGGGATCTTGGATATACATGCCCATGTGACTGGCATGAGTTTCAAGCCAGCAATTCCAGGACTCAAACTGTGGTTGACCATGTGGGAGTCCAGTGACAAAACCATTACCCCATCTGCTGGTCCCAATATTTTCTTCTCTTTTATTTTTCTTTGGCAGGGGATATTGTGAGAGAGACATAGCTGTGTCATGGCCATTGTCCAGGAAGGTTTTTGTTTGTTTGTTTGTTTGTTTGTTTATTTGTTTATTTTAAAGTTCTAGAGTACTGTTGCAAAGTAGAGTAACTATAGGTGGTCACCATTCAATACATATTTCAACATAGCTGCAGAAAGGAGTTCCAGTGGTCACAATACAAAATAATGATGTTTGAAATGATGGTATGTCTAGAGCTCTGATTTCACCATTACACATTGTATGCAGATATTAAAAAATTACACTATAAATGAGAAACCAAAAATTATATTAAAAAAGAAACAAGTTTTTACTTAAAAAACTTGAATTATATTGTTTTACTTCTTGACAACTTTGATTCACCTTTTCAAGATTTTTTTTAATCAAAACTTTAGATTGAGTGCATTGTGTAATGTTTTATTCCATGATATACTGTACTTTGTAACAGCCCAATGATGGGCTCATTTTAAATAATATTTTAGCATACACATAAAACAAAATCAATTAATGGATTAGTCACTTGCTCTCTGATTGATATATTTAAAATATTTCCCTTACAAAGTCTTGAGAGGGTCTTTGTACAGATGTACTTTTTTTCAGAAATAATAAAGTGATACAATAATAATTATTAAGAGAAATATTGTGAAGACTATATGGAATGAAGAACTTAATTAGTTTATTTTCCAAGTTTTTGCATTACATGAATTACTTTGCCATCTGTTAATAAAATGGAACAAAATTTCCCTTGAACAAAACTGTAAGATAGATATTTTATTATGTGTGGCTATTTCTGCAAAAGACAAAATCTATGAAAGAACACAAAATGCAGTATAATTTCTATCAGAGCTTGTTTCCAGTTAATTTTGTATATCTGAATAATTCTAGGAAGGTAAAAACTTTGTTTATTCTATTTGAGTTCTATTTGGATTGATATGTTTATAAAATACTTTAAAATTAAGTAATGCTAATAATTAGGAATTTGCTAGATAATGCAAAACTTTGATTTAATATCAAAGTTTAGTATATATTGCTTATACTAAAGTAGTTTAATCAGATAAAATATGAGTTCTCAGAAATTTTAGGGACCAGCAGATGGCATAATGGTATGTTCCTGTACTCCCACATAGTTGTTAAAACTCATGCTGGGCACATGCACATGTGTACCGAAGATCCTGAAAGGAGAATGGAGGAGAAGGGATTGTGGTGTGGCCATTCCCCTTGGGGGATGATTTCTCACTTTCTATCTGTCTCTCTGGCAAGTCTCTGTCTCTCTGGCAAGCATATGCACCCTATAGCAAAACTTTCTCTCAAAAAAAGAAAGAAATCATATAGTTTGAGAATATAGAAATGAAATTTTATAAAAGGGTAAGTTGAAGAATGACTTAAAAGATGATCTCACAAAATACTTATAAGAATGCCAGATTAACTAACTAGAAGAAAAGTACTGAAAATTTCCTTTAAGGATGGAAAAGTGGCTAAGAGAATTAAAATGGATTATTAATTGGTATTAGAGACTTTATCTGAATATACAATTTAGGAATATTGGATTATAGTTAGATTCTGGAGTAGTGCTTTAATTGATTTTATTGAATTTTGTTTAGTGTAAGTTATCCTTGAAATATATTATCTCAATGAAACACAATTTATTGGATGTATCAATTGATTTAAAACGTCAAATTAGTCCTTTCATTCTAGAATCCACTTCCTCCCATCTTCATTTCTACCATCCTAATGCCATCCCCTCTCCTAAGAGCCTCCCTACCCTGGATAGCAGAATCCACCTTTGAATAAGGTCAGTCTGTCCTCCTCACTAGCATTAGAATGATCTTTAAGAATGAGATTAAATTCGTAATATGGTGACACCATTGTTTTCACAGCCACCAACCAACACCCTACCCCTTTAAGACATATCAGTGTCTTCAAATTGCTCATTATTCTATTATTTTTTATTCACTCTTCTTATGAGAACGTATTTACCATATTTTGGATCCACAAAAGTAGGGAAATAAAGGACATTCAAATATTCCTTTAAAGCCATTGAAAAGTGATGAATTAATAAGAATTAAATATGAGAATATAACTATTAGCCTCAATATTTTCTGATTCTAACTATTACATCTGATTATAATCCTTTTCCTTCTCTCACCTCAATCTTAAAAACTGACATATTCATATTAATTTCTAGAGCTACTTATATGTGTAAGAGAGGTTGCAGGACAAGGTAACAGAGAGCTTAGGAAGTCATGGATTCCACCTGCTTGGGTCTCAACACCTACTACTTGTTCTTCCCCAGCTTTTGAGTCATAGGCAAAGTTAAAAATGATTATGAGCCCTAGTTTTCATATATATACAGCAGGAACAACAATAATGGAGTTTCTGGAAGAATTACATATATAATGATTTACAGTGCAGAGCATGCTGGCCAACATTGTAGTAAACGATCAACAATATTTGTGATTTTATGATTATTGTATTATGATCATGCATGAGAAGTCTAAACTGTAAATATGATTCCTTCCATTTTCTGAAGTCTTGCACTTAACTTTTTCACCAAGCCCAATGTCTGAAATTCTACTATTTATTGATTCATTGGGTTAGAAAATCTCTTTGCCACTGGCAGAGCTATAAATATTGGCTATTCACTCTTTCATCCTGGCATGAAGCTGTGGTTAGGCAAGTGAAGAGCGAAATGGAGAGAGAAAAGAAAGTAAATTGGAAGAAAAAGACTTTGAAATTTCGAGTATCAATTTTGGAAAGCTAGAAATAACAAGAATAAAACTAAGGAGCTGAAGAAAATCTGAGAAAAAAACATCAAGTGTTAAGAGAAAATGAGGGAAGCCCTCTCTACCTTTCTCTACTGCTTATTAAAATTATCACTTGGGTTAAGTTAACTTCCTTCCCTTTAAAATCAGCTTTTCTTTCTTTGTCTTAGGATACCGAGACTGTAGAGAGTAGGGGCTCAAGGTTCAGAGTGCTTGGTTTCAGATCCTATCTCAAAATCTGTAGATTGTCTGACCTAGTACAAATTACTTAGTAACCATGAAACCAAGTTAAACAGTCCATAAAATGATGACAGTAATACCTAATTCTGAGGGATTAAATCCAGAAGAGATACACAGCAAATTATTTGACATTGTATAAGCATATGCATGTATTATACATACATTATGTATATATATGAACACACAATGTCATATAATTTGCTGTGCATCTTTTCTGGGTTTAATATGTATAGACACATCTATAATATATATTCTTTATATATATAATACATATACGTAAATATATATATAATATAACAGCTACTATCTATATATGTATGCATATATTGGTATATTTGAATTATAAATGTTATGATGCTATCACATGCAACTTATTTTTGAAACTGGTACTGTCCTTTACCTTATGGGTACAGATAAATGTTTGTGTTACCCTAGTACCACAAATCCCTCCTTGTCAATGGTCTGCAACAGTGTAATTTATCTCATGTGCATATTCTGAATGTTGTTACTTATTTTTTCATTCTGTATTATTTACTTAAAGGATATCTGAGAATCAATTTGCTTTTCAGTTTTTGCATTTTTTTGAGCTTGTGACATCTACAAATTATTAAATGGAAACAGGTCTCCATTAGTAACACTGTCCTATGACTCAGTTTCTCATTAACCATATTTTATAATCCTTTGTTTGAAACATTGATTTGTGATGAAAGAACTACCCAGAGAGAAACCAGATTAAAAGGCACAAAATTTCAGGAAGCCTTTCGAAGGGGAGTTTCAGTTATCTGTTCAAATTTAAAGGAAAAGAAATAGTCATCAAAATGACCAAGGATAATACAGCTTTAGATTTCTTTTTGGTTACCTAATGACACTCTTTAAGATGGACTGTCAGATCCCATTAGGCTCACTGATATATTCTGTAGTTGAGATGAAAATGGAGTTTTCACTCAGCAGGGGGAAAGTTAGAAGTGCACTTACTGGAGGCCTGCTTAGAGATGTTGTGATGCTATTCTTTTCTGTTGTTGCTATGGGATAACAATTGCATCAACAATAGGAAAGCTATCCAACTAAGCCTCATGTACCACAATGAAGTCGAAGTCGTTTCGATGCAAATAAAGCTTAGTCACTTAGGGCTCTCAGTTGTGACAAACTGTGGTAACAAAGTCTATAAATCAAATTAGAACTGAATTGCATGTATACATACTAGAAAAAAAGAGAGCAAAAGTGTTTATCTTTTACAGACCCGAGGGTTATTTTGCATACTTACGAAGACCTTTACAATATTCACTGGAAAAGTTCAAAAAGTATGACTGTGGTTTCTTATATTTTTGAAAAGCCAACTTTAAGTAAGACAGAAGTCCTGATGAACTTTCTGTTAAAATATTGTTATGAGGCAGGTGAGCCTATGTTATCATATTGCGGATAGTATGATTTTATTCCATACATAAACAGATTCCTGTAAATTACTTTTTTTCTCTTAGTGTTGGAATTGAGTTTGGATAGGAGAATAAGAAGAAAAATCTAAAATTAATTGCTTTTTTAAAAAAATTATGTTTGTGCTTGGAGTCAAGCAGGTGGCTTGGTGATTAAGGTGCTGGACTCCCATATGGCTGACCATAGTTTGAGTCCTTGACCAGGCAGCTTGAAAATCATGCTGAAGATGTCTGCATGCATGCTCCAAATCCTAGATCCTAGGAGGAGAATGGACAAGAAGGGATGGCAATGTGGCTTCCCCCTTTGGGGGTGGTGATTTTCACTTTCCCTCTCTCTGTCTGGCAAGTGAACAAACGTGCCCTATGGCAAAACCTTAAAAAAAAAAAAAAAGTTTGTGCTTTATACATACTCACATTTAATTCAAAAAATTCATATTTTTGAAAATTGGATTCATTTAAACATTGACTCTTAGGTATGTATTTACCTGGCATTCACTGCTAACATATAGCTGTTAGACTAAAGCATTAGTGACTGAGTAGATTTTTGTGGTAGGAGTTCAAAGGCAGTTGCCCACATTTCATTATTATTGTTTGATTTGTTCATATTTTCCTCAGTGGTTGTTGAATAGAAATTATAATCGCTATATATAGAGACCCTCCATGTAGCTGAAAGATTAGATAGCAACTTAAAAACACACTGAGTTATTATTAAAAAATCTTAGCCATGTGCATCTAAATTTTTACTCTTCCCTGCTAGGTGCAATTTGAGAATGAGTCTTTCTCATATAGGAAGGAATCTTAAGTATGCAGATAGGCACTAAAGCTTGCATTTGTAAAGCAGTCTTACTGTGCTAGCTCATAGTCATAAATGTTTCTAGATGGGAATTAGATTTGGAAAATTTAGCAACCAATGAAAACGAGCTTTTCAAAACCATGTGTTTGTTTTTAATTAAGTCTGAAGAGAGTGCACAGGATGCCACACAGGAAATAGGTGTTGTCGCCTTAAATTGCCAGTCGTCCCATGACAGAGTTTGTTCCCACACTGCTATGGACCTTCACGCCATAAAATGAGTTTGCTTATAAGGCATGGAGTGAAACGTTTCTGTGTATCACAAGAATGTGTGATATTACGCTTCTTGAACTCCACCCATGTGCTTCTTCATTGCAGTTTAAAGTTAGTATCTCATGTAACTGAAGCCATTTTCAGCGTGACCACTGACTCTTAAAATGCATTTTTTAGTTAATAAATCTTTGGAAGTTAGATGTTCAATAACTGGTCAGATATAGTTAGGATTAATGTTAAATCACCAAGTCAAAAATTGGGAGAGTCTGAGTTTTCAGCCTGCATTTAAGCTAATGAGTTAGCTGTCACCATATCAGATATTGGCAGAAAGCTTCGAGGCTTCTGGGTCAGAGAAGGAGTTTCTCACAGCAGCAGCAGCAGCAGCAGCATCAAAATAGCATCACTGTAATTTTGTACCCTGAGCCCCAGTTCCCCTGAGGGTACGTGATGAGGGTCAGGTGATGTTGCACATGTGAAGAAGGTATTTTACCGAAGTACTTTGAGATTAGGAGTCTCAATCTTTTCTAGAAACTGTTGGCAAATATGCCTATTATCTGTTGTGGACAAAAACATCCTTTTACTCTATGTAAAGGTAGGCAACTGTACACAAGATCATCTTCAGTTCTGATAGTACAGGCAATTCTTCAAACTACCTTCAGTTTTTTGTTCTTTTTTTTTTTACAGAGATTTTTGCTATAGGGCTTGTGCACTCTCCAGAGAGACAGAGAGACAGAAAGCAAGAAATCATCCCTCAAGGGGGATGGCCATGCCACAATCCCGTCTCCTCTATTCTCTTTTTGAGATTTTGGGCACGCATGTACAAGCTCCCAGCATGTGTTTGAGAACCACAGTTGACTATGTGGGAGTACAGTGATGTAGCCACTATGCCATCTCTGGTTCTCCACCTGCAGTTTTCATAATTCACTGGATGGTCTCACAGAACCCACTGAAAGCTGTCATACTTATGGTTATGGTTTATTACATTGAAAGAATATAGATTAACATCTGCCCAAGGAAGAAATGCATGTGACAAAGTCCAGGCAAGTTCCAATTATAGAGCTTCTGATTTTCCTTTCTCAGTGGAGTTAGGACAGTGTTGGATTTCCCAACAACTCTGTAAGACAATAAAGATGGAGTATTGCTTGACCCAGGAAGCTCCTCTAAGCCTTGGTACCCAGAGCATCTGTTGGTATGAAGACTTTATTATGTAAGCATGATCTGGCCTACATGGCCAGTTTCAGTCTCTAGCCCCTTAAGAGGGCAAAACTTTGACCCAAAATCTCACCTCAAAATCACCTCTATTTTGACCATCCCTCATCCTTAATCCTATTGTTAGGCTGGCTGATATAATTCAAGACCCTCAGGCAAAGAGACTCATTTCAGCCAACAATCTATAGGCTTAGAGACCTTGCAAAATTCCAGGACAAAGGCCAGAAGTACATTTTTTGCAAGATTAAAATCTTTACCATGGGACTAATCCTTGTCTGGTGGTTAAGATAGCTGAATCCTATATGGCCAACAACAGGATTTGAGTCCTGGATCTGTTGGGTTGAAAACATGCAGGGTGTGTGAGTGTGTGTGCCCAAAATCCCAAACGGAGGGAGAGGTGAGAGGTGGGGATTGCAGTGTAACCATTCCCCATGGAGGCTGCCTTCTCCCACTTTTGTCTCTGACAAGCACATGTGCCCGCTAGCAAAATTTTAAGAAGTAAATATATATATATATATATATAACTATAATTCTTAGACTAAAAGAAGAACTCTTAGGGGAAGAGAGGAAGATACCTTTATCTTTACTATCTCCATATCTCCATATTTATGGAGCTGTTGACCGATGCAAATATTTCTGAAAAAAATGGTGCTAGAGCAAATTGCCTGTTAATGAATATATATGTAGATGCATGGAGAATAGTCTTCTAATGACTAGGTATTGCTTTGCATTTGATGAAATTTACCTTACGAAATTTCTGTCTTCCAGTTTCTTCCTTTTCATGTGGCCTGGAGCCTCTATAGCCAAGCTGTATTCATTAAACCCAGAGAAAATGACCAACTTACTTTAATTAACTTCTATGTTGGTAATAGAAGAAGTCTTTCCACACTGGGAGGGGCTTTTCCATCCCCCACGCATATAGCTCTGTAGTGTGACCAAACTTTGGGTGGCTTTTAATGGGAAGAGAGATGGCAGTTATCTGGATGTGAGAGCATACTTCATCAATTTCATGAGATGGCATTATAAAATTGACTTTCGTATTTTCCCTGAAAACAATGTCATTCTCTAGTGGATATAGAATTAGCATAATCTACCAATGGTTTACAATAGAAAGAACTAATATCATGTATTCCTTAAAATTCTAACCCATTGTTGAGAGTGACAGTCCCTTCTCTGTCCCTACCACCAATAATTGGAAAGGAAAGAACAGGTACTTCTCTTTGCCTTTAGTCATCTCTGCCTGTTAACCACTACCCCAATTCTTATTTTTAAAAATTATTTTATTTAACTTTATTTATTTAATTTAATGATTTTAATTTGACAAGAGAGGGACAAAGAGAGAGAGAGGGAGAGTGCCACCAGGTCCAGGCCCCAAACCATAGTCGGTCATATGGGAGTCCAGCACCCTCAACCACCAGGCCACCTGCTGGCCCACCAATTCTTATTTCTTATTTATATTTATTATTATCATTATTATTATTATTGCTATAGGGCACATATATTCACCAGAGGGAGAGACAGAGAGAGAGAGAGAGAGAGAGAGAGAGAGAAAGCAAACCACCATCCACCAACCACCAGGTTGAGGATTCAAACTGAGGTCAATCATGTGGGAGTCCAGTGCCTTAACCACCTTGTCTTCCCTGTTCTTATTAATACTTACATTTTTAGCCATGTTATTTTTTCCCCAAAATTTTACTTTTCCTTTAGAAACCCAAAGAGACAGGTGCCTGTTTGTCTTTTTAATCTATTTTTCTCAAGTATAAATACCTGTTCTTGATATCCCTTGATAACAGGCTGGAACATTGAAAACATTTTTCTAAAAGCTATGGCAGCTTTTCCCAACTATTTTCACTAAAACATGACTCCTTTTAAAAAAGAATTTCACTGTCAAATACATTTGGAAAGTGTTTTAAACAGTATTCCCCTCTAGGGAAATTCAAAATACATTATGCATAAAAGGCTGTAACAAAATCCTGCAGTGAAATCTAGATAGGAAATAACAATAGGTAAATAAATATAGAGTTGAGCATGCAACAAACACATTTTCTTCCAAGATGTGGTAGCTGCCTCTGGCGTTAGATCTGAGTTTCAAGGACTGCCTTTCCTGTGAAAGCTCTTTCTTAGGCTTTACACCAGGAAGGGTTTGACAAGTAGAAGTCTACGTCTAAGCAACTGAAACTCAGAGAAAGATGTAATGTCCTCCCCTGCTTACCGGATACCTCCCTGCTAAGTTATCTGTGGATGCGGTTATGGCTGGATCTATTAGGGAAGAGTAAGTCCAGCCTCAGGATGTGACTGCTTTATGACTCCAAAGGGATCCCAAATTCAATGTAAACACAACATCTCCCAAATTGTTACATGAAACGCAGGAACTAGAGCAGTGGGAAGGCAACCGGGACATCAGGGCTCTTATTTCATTGTAATACAGTTGGTAATTCCTAGGTACAACTTTTGCGTAACTGAGATCAGGGGATTTTTCTGTCCCTAGGAATGACTGGATCCCTTGTTTTTTTCTAGGTATACTTTGATATGTTTATATATGCCTTAGTATGCTAATGTTATGTGTATATATAAAACAACTAAAGACAAAGAATTCAGTAAGAAATTGTTCCCATTTTTTGTTTGTTACAAAGTTTGTTATATATTTTTACTTAGAAAATTACTTTTTTTTTTTGAGAGGTTTTTGCTATAGGGTACGTGCACTAGCCAGAGACAGAAAGTGAGAAATCACCCCCCCCAGGGGGGATGCCCGTGCTGCTATCCCATTTCCTCCATTCTCCTCTCAGGATCTTGGGCACACACACACATGTGCCCGGCATAATGTTAAACCATTGGGTCCGGGACTCAAACCCCAGTCAACTACATGAGAGTCCAGTGACATAGCCATTATGCCAACTGCTGGTCCCAGAAAATGACTTTTAATAAAAAAATTAAATCTATAAAGAATATTTTTATCAGAAACATGTTTTTAGCATGTTATCCTTTCATTATGAATGTAGTATCCTCCAACACAAGAATAATTTACTAGAAGAACTTGAAATTTTTGAGACCATTTAGAGAGAGTATTTATAAATACACTACAATATGCCAGCATAGTCAATTTTTTTTCAGATTTATTTTTTATTCATTTTTAAAATTACTTTTACTCTTTATCAGCTAGAGCATAGCAGAATTAATTTTCAAAAGGCTCTCCAAAACCTCATTTATAAACCCAGTGTTTCCTACATGTATATCACATACATAAGACTGTCACATTTTGGTGGAGCCTAAGCTTTAATGAATTTGCAGGAAGAATTACTGCAACATTTGGTATACATTCATACTTGAAAGGTCAGAAAGATAAAACATACATTTACAGATATATTCATACGAGATAAATAAGTTTTAGAGAACTTAATTTCATGATATTTATGGTTTTTTTTGTTGACATTTTGTCTACACTTATTAAACAATACCAAAGAGGTCAACGACATGACACCATTTTATTATCAAAAAATGAAGGATAGGTGTGTGTTCTATGAAACTTTTCTTTTAATTGTTGATGTACTCTTTTGAATGTGTTCCTATTGTAAATGTTTAATTCTGTTTAGAATAAAGCATATATTTATTCATAATTTGTATCCTGGAAAACTATATTTACCAGTGTGAAAGAGAAATAAGTGCATGAACATGTTGATAATTTCTCATTTTCATTTTTTCAATTGACATTTTATTTCTAGCTTCATAGTCCAACTTTTTCTAGCTGAACTATCTTATGGACTTGTTAAACTCAAACACCTATCATTTGTATGAAATAATAGAAATAAAATCATACTCTGTGTCTTACCTCTTCAGAAACTTTGTAAGTTAGAATTCTAAATTAAAGAAAGCATTCAGGAAAATAAGAACATTCTAAGGAAAGTATCTGATTTTCAAAAGTAGGCCTCTGACAAATATTATCAGATTTACTTTCACAATGTAGAGAATTAGTTTAAATAAAGGATGACTTGCTAAACATAATTTCACTCTAAATTTTATTAATACATGCTATTAAAAATTCAATGTAATTTGGAGGAAAACGCTTTTTGAAAGTGCTACTCTATGCCATCTGATTATATAGCAGGATCAATATATAGCAAACTTAGGGGCTGAATGGTGACATGATGTGTTAAAAACACAACAATTTGTGATAGTGACCCTCCACCCCAGGGAAGATTTCAGGTTTGCATTCAGAGACCTCACTGAATATGCTAGACACATGTGTGTCCATGAGTCAGAGCTGAGTGTGGGGTTGAGTTGCAGCACAAAAGACTCTCTCACTCTGTCTCTATCATTCATGGAAGAAATAAACTTAAAAATGTTTATATGCCTCAGTGGTGTGTTGTTAGAAAGATGTGTTTGCTAAATTGCTCCTTGTTAAACAAATCTTCAAATAAATACAGTTATCCTAGGAAATTTATACTTTATGTTTTACCTAAAATTGACTCAAATGGACTAAGAAAAAGGTGAAGACTCAAGCTGGCATTTAGAGTCCACTCTCACATTTCTGCAACTGAGGAGATGAAGACAGGTGCTATTTGCATTGCAGACCAGAAAGGCTCTTATAATGGTCATAAAGAGGACTTTTAAGAAGTTAAGATTGGATCTCTTAGAGAACAAATCCCTGGTAGTCCCCAAGACCCTTAAGCAAGTAAAGAAAAAGTAACACGGGTCACTTTATTATAGCTACATGCTCCACTCCAGGCCCAGGCTTTAATAATTTATCCCATCAGCCCTTTAAAATGCCCGTTCTCAGTGCAACTCTCATCCCCTAGCCCCGTATTTAACCTTTCAGGCCTGCATGTCACACAGACACCCACATCTGCCACCTAATACAAGCACACAGAGCCATTATTTACACTAAAAATTTCAAAGTACTGAAAGAAAGGGGAGCTTGGTAACTGGTCAGAGGCCCTGGGACCGATGATTCTGAGAGTGGCTGGAAAGCAGAACTCCAAACATTGTCAAGGTTTCTAGAAGCTCTGAGACTATGTCCTTGTGTTTCAGGGTTATAGCCTGTCATAGTCTGTTATCTGCTGCTATAACAGAATACCACATACTGGGTATTTTGTGGGTTCTTTCCTTCTCCGAAGGGTGGGTCAGATAGAGACACAGAGAGTTGGAAAAAGATTGAGGCACTGATGTCATGTTGCTTATTGTTGAGTTTGAGTTGAGCTTACAGATTCTTAGTAGGCTCACGAAGTGCTTCCTCCCTTTGGAGATTATAATGTGCAAGGAGAATGCTTTCCTCCACCTTGGAACTCACATGGAGCTGAGCCAGGCTGAGCCAAGGCCAAAATAAACCAACACCAAACCAATCTAAGGCCATCAGGGCTCACCAGCCTGAACCAAAGCTGGAAAGAACAGGGCTAGCTAGCTAAGCAGCACTAGCTGACCAGGTGTTCCTCTCTTCTATTGCTGCAGACAATAGTGGCTCATTGCCAAAACCAAACTGTCACACATGCGTTACATGCAATGGTGTAAGACATCAAAGTCATATAACATAACAAGCGCTTAAGTGCAGTATAACTAATAATGTAAGTTGTTTACTCTGTGGCCTTCAATCATGATAAGATAGGCACTCAGAACAGCAAAGTCCAGTTATCTCACAGTTCAAAGGCAGCAAATACAGGGAGTGGCAGCACATGGCAGGGGTTCAGACAAGAGAACCAGAGAGCTTCCTTTTAGAGTAGAGCCACTCCTGCAATGATGAACCCACTCCCATGGCAATGACATTAATCCATTGATAAGGGCAGAGCCCTCAATCTATTAATCGATTTATGAGGGCAGAACTAACATTAATCCACTCATGAAGGCAGAGAGAATAAATCTCTAAGCCATGGACTTTGGCGGCTCATTCAAACTATAGCACAACCTGATGTGTTATCCTCCTAGTGAGTGGTGGGAACTGGGAAATTCATTGGTGTTTGTTGAACAGGATCAACTCAGAAAAGTTACATTTCAATAATGTTTTATAAACCCTGTTTAACATCATTTGAAGGTATGAGTACATAATGCCATTTGAAGGTATGAGTACATAATGGCATTTTTTTCTAAATGAGTGCTTACTCTGTAGTATTTTCAATGTCAGGATTGGAAAAGAATCATTGGGGTGTGAGGTGAGAATCTTTTTTTTTTAGATTTTTGACATAGGATTCATGTGCTAGCCAGAGAGAGAGAGAGAGGAGAGTGAGAAGTCACCCCCCAGCCCCCATAGGGAATAGCCACACCAGAATCCCTTCTCCTCCGTTCTTCTCAGGATTTTGGGAACTCATGCACAGGTGCCTGGCCTACTTTTCAAGCTGCTGGTCTGGGACTCAAATTGCAAAGTCTGACCATGTGGAATCTGGCACCTTAACCACCTGCTGATCCTCAAAAATCTTTACTATGCAGGTTTCTGAGCCGTGGTCTCAGATTCTGAATCAAGATTACTTTGGCTTGATCTGGGAATAAATAATTTGCTGGGCAAATAAACATTCATGCTGGATCCAAAGCCAGCAACCTTTGAAGTACACTTTACAAAGCATGACCTCGATGTGCTTGCATTTATTGTGTAATATATAAAAGGTGCTTGCAGTAGTGAGAACATTGTTCATTGATCACCCACTGCTGTTTCCTTCAGTGCGTTCTTTCTGTAAAGCTTCAGATTATAAATGTTAAGTTGGCCAACAATTTCACAAGATATGGTGCCTAATCCCCCGGAGCCTGCATCACACTATAAGAACATTTCATCCCCTAAATGTTTTCTAAATATCTATACTGCAAAAAGGTTCATACTGACACTCCTCATTCGGCCAACTTTGTTGTGTACAGCAATAATAAAACAGGAAGTAATAAGCCATAAGAAAAGTAAAGATAAAAGGCTTTCCCAGGGAGATTGCCTTAAGTTTTGAAGTAGTCACAAAAGTGGGGTACTTCAGCACATCATTTATGCACATTTAAATAAGATTTCAGCTATAAAAAATAGAGCAAGGGGAATAAGAGAAGCATAGGGTCTATATGTAAAATCGTTGACTGGATGTGTATATTGAACAACTATGGATTCTACACAGTATGAGTGAATAGCAATGTGATTGAAAAGACCTCTTTGCATGCTAAAACAAGGAGCGTAAACCTCATTATGTAGATAAAGAAATGCTGAGGGTTTGGGTGGAGGCAGTATTTCAGCTGTTTGCTATAAGACACATGCACTTGCTAGAGAGAGAGAGAGAGAGGAAAAGTGACAGTGAGAAATCACCCCCTGTGGGGATGGCCACACAACAGTCCTTTCTCTTCTCTCAGGATCTTGGTCATGCACATACATGTCCCCAGTATGTTTTCCAAGCCATTGGGGTCAGGAATCATACTGCTCAGTCCATCTGTGGGATCCAGCCACCTCAACTACCATGGCACTAGATGGCTCACACTCTTTATATAAAAGTTTATTCATTTATGGTGCCAGCAGGTGGTGTGGTAGATAAGGCTCTGGATTCCTGTGTGGGTAACTGCATTCGAATATGGGACCTGGTGGCTTGAGAATCTCACTGGATGCATGTGCGTGCATGCCCAAAATCCTGAGGGAAGAAAGAAGTGATTGCAATGTGGCCATCCCCCTGAAGGGTGATGTCTAACATTCCTTCTCTGTCTCTCTCTCTGGAAATTGCACACACCCTATGGCAAAAACCTAAAATGATAAAAAGTTAAAAGTTTATTACTTTATTTCATCTGTAGAAAGAGAAACAGAAAGTGGGAAAGAGAGAAGGAACAGTACTCCCAATGGGGTCTTGATGTATTGATCCAGCCCCACTCTCAGGCAACCTTAGGTCAGGGCAAGCATGAGCCCAGCATGCTCAGAGAAGTGTCTTTACTTGAACCAGAACCCTCCCAAATGGGATTGCCCTATAGACCATCACATCTTACTACTGTGCCACTGTCTGGCTACTAAAGCACTCTTCCAAGGACAGATGTTGAAGTACAATGGAAAATCTCTAAATTTTAAGCAAGTCCTTAAATGCATGCCAGCATTTAGAGAACTTTATCCTCCTATAGGTGAATGCAGATTTTGCATTTCTTAGCCCAATAGCTAAAGAATTTGTCTTATCATCATATCTAGATACTAACAGCTATTTGGGAAGTAGAATATGATGCTGTTTATACTATTAATCATTTTAGCACCCGGGAGGGGCGGGAGGGCAGCACCTTCAAGATAGTGAAGATGAGAAGAGAGCCAATTCCTAATTAAATATCTTCTTGAATCTGGCAGTAACAGGAGTGTTCTAAAAACTGATAAACACTTCGGTTACATCAAGGACTTTTATATTCCCTTCTTTATTATGCCAGATGTGTGCTGCCAGCTTAAGTAATTACTGTGCTCCCAGTGGGAAGTTTGCTGAAATGTTCTTTTTGCTCAAAAATATGATAATCAAAAAATCTATTTTTTTCTTTTGGGGTCTTCATTTTCACAAAATTTAAATAGCGTATAAAGATTTTAAAAACTTCACATAATCATATTCATATAAGGCATTTATTGACATAGTACAGATAGAGAACCCTGAAACTTGCAAGGAGGGGACTTTACCTGAGAATCTTCAACTCAGATGAAATTGTGCCAGAATGAGATTATCCAGAAATATATATTTTTTTTATATTTTATTTAGAAACGTTCAGATGGGGCTAGCAGATGGCGTGGTGGTTAAGGCACTGAACTCCCACATTGTTGACCATGGTTTGAGTCCTGGACCTGGCAGCTTGAAAATAAATGCTGTTGGGTGCATATGTGTGCACTCTCATGGTCCTGAGAGGATAATAGAGGAGAAGGGAGGGAGTGGGGTATGAGTTCTCACTTTTCAGATGTTCCTGATGAGCACATGTGCTCTACAGCAAAAAACTAAAAAAAAAAAAAAAAAAAAAAAAAAAAAAAAAAAAAAAAAAAAAAAAAAAAAAAAATTTAGTTACTTTTGTTTTTCAGGGATCATCTTATCTTATTTAACAATGAGAATTTAAAGTTCACTATTTTGACCAGTACTCATGTGATTAAATTCCTATGAGAACTTGATTGCTATAAGATTTTGTTCTTCTCGGACTCAAATAACTCTTCAATTTTAATATCACCTTTGTAAATGTCAGAGTGATTTGAATATGAGAAAAAAAGGGACATACTTAGAAAAAATATGTAAATGATGTGTCTACTATTATTAAATATTAAATCCTGTTGCCTAAAGCAAATTAATAGTCATCAAAATCAGTACTTAAATGCTATTTACACTTTAACTGATAATGATAATCACAATAATAATGACTAGCTCACTAGCTTAAGTAACATGTTACATTAACATATGTTAATACAGATGAATAAGAAAGAAAGTATTTTTTTATAAGCTTTTACTATAGGGCATGTGCACTCTCCAGAGAGAGAGAGACTTCATTCTCCCTGGCAAGACCGTGTCACAGTTCCCTCTCCTCTGCTTTTCTCTTTGAATTTCAGGCATCCACAAACACGCTCCAAGTGTGATTTTCAACCCACCAGGTCGGTAACTCCAACCACAAGGTTGGCCAAGTGGCATTCTGTGCCTCAGCCTCCACGCACCTGCTGGCCCCAGAACTAACTTGTTCTTAAAGTTATGATTTTCATACATCTTGTGTTTCACAGCAAAGACCATAGGTTACATAGCATTTTATTTGAAATAGCAAATTATTTAACATTATAATAAAAATGTAAATACCCTAATTAATTTATTAATATTCTCTGTCATTGGCATCCATAATGGAGACAGTTTGAGTTTTGTTAATAGTACATATACAATTAAATATAAACAAGTGAAATGTAGTGTAAAAACAGCATCTAAATTTCTAGGGTGTTAAGGTCCTCTTAAGAAGAAACAAAAAGTGATTTTAGTACATTTTGAACTATCCGTCCGGAGAATGGACTGGATAATGAGGCTACTAGTCACCACTTGAACTACTCATCTGAATATAGCCAAAAGCTGACACCATGAAAACTTTCATATATATATTAATTAAACTGATAGAAAGAAAATGTTAACTTTTTAGGAAAATAGAAATTAGATGATTATTTTCACTTTCATGCAAACTTTCTAGGCTCACATATAAAAAATAAAATATTAATAAATAAATACATAGAATAAAAACAATGTAGATATGGATTGTCAATGTCAGTTCCTATACACAGAAGATATATGTCAAAATTAGACTTTTTAAGTGGAAAATATATCTATAGCTATGTGTCTATATATGTATGTGTACATATATACAAATATAAATATATATACACATAAGAATTTCAGTGAACTAGTCATGAGGCTACATTGTAAAAACTACATTGAGAAAGAGGAAAACAAGTTCTCAGTCATGGAGAGACATGTTTAATGTCTACTCTGTATTTAAATCTGTCTTTAAATACGTCATATGAAGTCAAGTGCAATGAAAAATCCTACTGCATTTTTATGTAGTAATTTTGCTGTCATTATCTCACAGCATTTTTCTAATGCTAAGGTAATTCAAAACATGTGAAAATACAGCCAACAGCCCAACCATTTTCTGCGAGACACAATTGCATAGAAAGAGACATATTTACACCTTGGGATTTATTGCTGCTATTCGTTTTTCTTCAACATTTTCATAATATTTTCTGTATTTTCAGCCATAAACATTATTTTGTAATATTTTTTGTATTTTCAGCCATAAACACTATGTCCATAGTCATGTTAATCAGGGTCTCCTGGTGGGGAGGGGAGGAAAAAAACACAGAATAAAACAAAAACCCACAAATTTGATAACTCAGAGAGAGTTTAATAGAAACTATTTGCTTAAGTGTTGGTGCCATGTAGAGAAATGACAAGGTTCAGGGCCAGATGAAGACTATTACCTTTCTTAGATCTGAGAAGAAAAATGGAGGAAGAAATTATCTTCACTAGTAAAGAGAAAGTCTAGTTCAGAAAATGCAATTGAAGTGCAGTTGATCTTAGTGTGCTGGATACATCCAGTCTGAGATCATGCATCAGAAGGAGCTAGAGGAATTAAGAACCTTGCCTCCTCCTTCCTTCTGGTCTTCATTGGTTCTGGTCTCCACCGGATGTCTCCACTGGCTAAACTAAGCAAGAAGCTGATGGGCAGTGCAACATGGCTTCTCCAGGTCAGTCTAGCAGGGCAGAGAGCAGGCAGTAGAATGTGGGGATGGATCCAGAGTTGGAAATGGAAAAGAGCTGGCATAGAAGCTATGGCTATGTGTGTCACGTACTTAAATGCCCTCTTCCTTTGGGGATAAAATGCATAGCTTTTAGGTTGATTCCAATTTATTCCTGGCAAATAAAACATACTTGGGGGATTGCCTGTGGATTCATTCTTTAATTAAAATTAATATAATGAACCCAAGTTACCTTTGCTATAGGACATTTCTGCTATTAACAGCAACACACAGTGCTTTTAGACTTTGGGATATCTTGTAGGCCATCTCTTTACCCACTCTATGATCATCATCAGAAATACTGCTAAGCAAAATTTTTTATTCAAAATATATTTGAGACCTGACACTTTCATGAACTCTATACTCTTCCAAGTGTTATGGGCCCAGTAATAAGCAAAGCAGTAAAAACCCTGCTGTAATTGGTTCCCCAAAAATTTATGTGTTGATATTTGGTTGTGACGGGATCAAGAAGGAAAATGTTCATCTGTGTTGTTTTAAGGTAGGGCCTTTGGGAGGAGGTTAGGATTAAAGCCCTTAGGGCAGAGCCCCCATGATTAATGTCTGGTAGGTTTATAAGGAGAGGAAATAAAATAGAGACACATGGACAGAGATACATGCTCTTCTGCCCTCTATCACATTGTGAGTAACTGGAGGACCCTCCCCAAATGGGACCACTGGACCCTGAAACTTCCAACTGTGAGGTAAATAAATCTCTGTTACTATAAGTCAATCCATTTCAGGTGTTTTATAAAATTAGCAAAGAAAGAAATAGAATAAATCCTGATTTCAAGTAGCTTGTACTTGAATACAGATTTCTTACTGTTCTTTCTATTCTGAGAATCTTTCTAAGGGCACAATCATCTATAAACATTAATGCTTCTGTAATAGACCACTTAGATCCAGTGATGGTAGTACATTCCCTGTAACCTGACCCTGATAAAGCATCTTATGATAATAGTAAAGCCTTCTTATCTCTGTTAAATGCAAGTATGCTTTTTGGTTGACTCTGCATCTTTCAGAGAAAAAGCCTTGTGTTTTTTTTTTTTTTTTTTGAGAGGATTTTTTTTTTTTCACTATAGGGCGCATGCGCTCGCCAGACAGACAGACAGAGACATAGAGACAGAAAGCGAGAAATCACCCCCCAGGGGGGATGGTCACGCCGCAACCCCTTCTCCTCCATTCTCCTCCCGGGATCTTGGGCACGCACGCACACGCGCCCGGCGTGAGTTTTAAGCCACCGGGTCCGGGACACGAACCGCGGTCGACTACATGGGAGTCCAGCGACATAGCCATTACGCTAACTGGTGGTTCCCAAAAGCCTTGTGTTTTTAACAATTAGTAACCTTGATATTTTCTAAACCCACATATCACAGGGAGCTCCTTCTTCCAGATATTCTGTCCTTTTTGGCTCCAGGCCAATGTAGAAGCCTCATATATTGATTTACAGTTTTGTTTGTGAATCCTACTCTTAGAACTGAATAAAAGAGCCACTTTATCTAAGCAGCTCCTCAGAGCCACCAGGGATTGTGTTTCTGGGACTTTTTCAGTCATGTTCATGCTTCAGATAAACCATTTGAATTATTTCTACCAAATTTGGTTATTCGTACCAACATGTACTAGGTCCATTTGGCCATAGTGGCCTTCACTTTCCCATAACCCTCCATCCCTAAACCATATATTGCACTGAAGTAGGCATAATAATGACTCCTTAAAAAGATCCATATTCTTTTTTATTTTTTTAAGGATTTTGCCATGTGGTGTGGGGTTTGTTCATTCACTAGAAAGGCAGAGACAGTGAAAGAGGGAAAATGAGAAATTGCCCTCCAGGGAGCATGGCCATGCCACAATCCCTTCTTCTCCATTCTCCTTCTGGAGTTTTGGCATGCATGCACACATACCTGGCTTGAGTTTTATAATGCCAGGTCTAGGCCACGAACCGTGGTCAGCCATATGGAAGCCCAATGCTTTAATCATCATGTCACCTTCTGGGCCCAAAAGGTCCATATTCTAATCTTTAGAACTTTACATGGCAGAAAGGACTTTGTAGATATGACTAAAGTAATAGAATATGAAACGGGGAGAGTATTCTCGATTTCCTAATCTTATTTCACAAGCCGTTAAAAACCAGAGCACTTGTTCCTGATTGTTGTTAGAGATCCCCCAATGGAGGTGGGTCAGACAGATATGACATGAGATGAACTTAACTTGCCATTACTGGCTTTGGAGGTGGAGAAAGTTGCCATGAACCCAGGAATGTAGGTGACCACTAGAAACTGAAAGTTGCAAGGAAAAAGATTGTCGCCTATGGCCTCCAAAAAGGGACTCGAATCTGCTATCCTCTATTTTAGGCCAGTGATACCTGTGACAGACTTCTGTAAGATAACAGATTTATGTTGTTTAAGCCACCCAATATGTGGTAATTTGTTACAGCAGCCATAGAAAACTAATACTTTTTTTTAACATCTGTGGTGAGATGTTTTTTTTGGTTGTTTTTTTTTTTTTTTTTTTCATTCGAATGTACCTTGCCAGTGATCAAACTCTCTATGTCTTTAACCAGTTGAAATACTTTACCTGTGCTTCATTTTACATGAGGCAGTCCCTCTGCAAAATATCTAAGGTCATGTGGGGTCTGGTTTTTCTACAACCACACCTAAAGTAGCTCAGCCTTTGTCCATAGCAGAGGCTATTTGTGAGGCCTGGGTTGTTGGAAGTATTCCTGAAATTGCCTACAGCTATTGAGAATCAGGGAATTCTCAGACTGGAGAAAAACTGTTTGAATTTACTAATAGCTTCTAATGGAGAGTTTAGTCATTAATGAAAAAATGTAATTAAAGAGACGTATCAGGAGAAATACTGTCAACTGCTTTATCGATATTTGGAGATTTCATCCGCCTTCTGAGTAGAGGACATTTTCTGTGTAAACACTGAGACTGCTTTCCACTTCTAAGGAAAGCAGCCTAGAAGAACACATAGATGATGTTGTTAGTGCCGGACACCTGGTTCCAGTCCCAGTTCTTTTATTAGCTATAGCTGTGTGACTGCAGGCAAGAAATTTTTTCTTGCTGAGTTTCAGTGTTGACAATATTTATATCTAATGTACATATTGTTGAGATTGCATGAGTCAAGATGCAAATAAGCCACACAGCACACTAGCACGTGTACTAAATGTTTTGTAAGTAGGAGCTATTATTTTAAAACAAAAATCAGTTTTGTTTTATCAGGCAGAGACTGCCTGAGCAACAAATACTGCGTAAAAGATCAAAGCGAGGGGATAGAAAAAGGCAAAAGGGCTGACCAGTTGCCTCTGTCCTCTTTTTATCAGGATGGCAAGAGGTCTCCAAGAAGCCCTCCAAGCTGATGTATGCTTGCTTTTTATTGACCAGAATATGGTACTATGACCATCCAACCTATAATCCAGGCTGGCAAAAAAATCAAGAGATGGGCTCATCATCACTGGGTTAGAGCATTAATGATTCATTACCCAGAGTCTGGATGCTGTATACATTCAGTGAAAATGGACATTCTATTAGCGACAAAGAGGAGCAGGATGGGTGGGAAACTAACACCATGTAACTCATCAGCAGTTTTCTTTGCTTGTCTTTTTCTAAGAATTATTTTATTTATTTATTTACTCATTTTAATTTGACCAGAGAGGGACAGAGTGAGAGAGAGAGAAAGTGAGAAGGCGAGCAGCGAGGTCCGGGACTCAAACTGTGGTTGGCCATATAGGAGTCTAGTGCCCTCAACCACTTAGCCACCTGCTGGCGTCAACTTGTCAGGATTTTTATCCTTGGAAGGGTGATAACAGCAAACCCTGAAGATGTTTTCCAGCTAGGATTTGCACAAATGTGGTGAAGTGTTAATATGATATCAGTTAGTAGTGTTTCTCATATTCTCAAATGCATTCTTTTTCAAGGTGTATATATATATGTATGTGTGTATATATACACTTGAACCATGATCAGCCATGTGGGAGTCCAGCTACCTTAACTATCATGCCACCTGCCATCCCTGACTGGTGATTTGCTTAACTTCCCTCCTCAAACAGAGACAAGCTATATTTTATATCATCTGTGGGAAACAGTAGGGAAAAGTAGAGAAGAGAAATAATCAGAAACTCTCTCAGGAAGACAAGAATCGAAGAAGGGATTTCTGAACCCAAATATTCTTTAACTCCAAAGCTCTTAACACACTAGATCAGAGTGAGGAAATGTTTAACAATCAGGGATTTTTGATATTGTGGCCACTGTATTGGAAGTGCCAGCTAGACACAGGACTCAGGGTCAGTACCTAGCTGGACAGTACAACCTTAGCATTTGGCTCCAAATTCCCCAGTCTGGACAGGGATGAACTCTGATGGGCTAGCTGCACAATTTAATAATGCTTTTATTTTGGTTTTACAGGGCTTATTATCTTTGTTTTACTGCCCACTTTAAGAATGATGCTCTTAGTCTGCATTGAAATCATTTTCTTGGGCCTGTAGTGGTACTTTGTTGGGATTTAATGACTTATTCGAAATTATTCATCTATTAGTAATTCCTCTTATTACATGAAAAACCTCTCTCATATAATTTTAAGTTATTAAGACCTTTACTTTGAAAAATATTAATAATAAGAATATTCTAAATTTCTAGCTACTTTTTAAAAATACCAGACAGTCTTTTTCTTAGAGCATTTTTTCTTTCCTTTTTTCTTTTTTTTGCTATGGGTATGTGTGCTTGAAGGCAAAATAGAGAGACAGAAAGTGAGAAATCACCCCTCTAGGGGAGATGGCCATGCTGCAATGCCTTCTCCTTTGTTCTCCTCTCAGGATTTTTGGCTATGCACAAATACGCGCCCAGTATGAGTTTCAAGCCACTGGGTTCAGAACTCAAACTGCTTTTGACAACGTGGGAGTCCAGTGCCTTAACCACTACACCACCTGCTGGCCCCCAGATGTTCTTTTTATAAGGTGATTCCTTATTGTATTGGCTTTACTTAGATAAACATTGATAATGTTTTTAATCTGGTTGATTTCTATCCATTTAAAGGTATTTTTGGTTGTTTAAAAATTCTTAAGTGGAGTGAGGCTTATCTCGAGTCATTTGGCAGCTGACTTTAACAATGAGCAGGAATTGGACAGTTGCTCGATGTCATTTAATTAATTGAGTTAATGCTATTGGCTTCTCACTGCATATTTGTCCTCATTTACAATTTTATCATGTTGATATGAAAGTAGTACGAGTTATATTTAGTAACCCACTGTAGGTAACTTTCACCAGATAATATATAGTTATATAATTAATATGCTCTGACTCACCTTTCATAGGCTTGTCCAGAACCAGAAAATAATTCTCATTTTCTATAGATCTTTTTCTATTTTCTGCCTCAACTCTGCCAAATAATTTTTATTCCATATAACTCTTACTGGCCTTCCAAAATTATTAATTTAAAAGATACCCACCAAGGCACCATCCGAGAAGGAAATAGCTCATTTATGGATTCTTGGCTTGGTTTATAGATCTACGGTGCTCTAAAGAGTACCACAAATCTCCGTGATGTCCCAAGTGTTAACTTTAACGTTTGTATCTTTAATTTAGCTGAAAGATGTGTAAAATCTCATACAGTCAAATAGCTCCCTCTTGGCTGAACATATAAAATTAGGATTAAAGCATGCTATTCCAGTAGATATCAATCATCACTTATGCCTAGTAATTTATTTTTGAATTTGTATTTCCAGATTATACAGTGTGAAAGAGCAGTTGATCTTTTTCCCCCACGGGACTTATTTGCAGTCAAATCCTCATTGTACCAACATTGCCTTGGATAGCCAGACTTCCTCTGGGTTACCCTGCTATGTGCAGTAGTGTAGCCATTGAAGTAAGTTCGTCGGGAGCCTCCTGCCACTACAAATAATGGGAGGGTGGTTTTTAAGTATATGTCTGTCTCGGCAAATAACATTTTCCTACTTACCCAACCCATTGTAAGACTTCATTTTCAAATTGGTATTTCCAGATTACTTTTTGTATTTATATTTATTGTTCCCAAGTTGGAAAAGGATATTATTAATAATGTTCACCAAACCTTGAGAGGGATTGACTGTGAAGATAAACTCACTCCATGCTTCACCTGGGGTCTGTACTCTCCATTTTGCCAAAGCTGCTCTTCAGCATTGCTATGACTTTAAAAGACAATGCTAATAGAGAAAACTAAAAAGCAAAACAAAACAAAACAAAACAAAAACAAAAACCTCAACAGGTTGGTTTAATATCTACTGCCTGGAACACAAAAGTCATTCTGAATATTGAAAGAAAAATTGAAGGGAAAACATACCATGAAGTGTATTTTAATTTTTGTTAATTACATTTAAAAAATCATTATGTGCCTCACCTACTTGTAAAATATAATGAGTAAAGTTAGACATAGATACATTCTTTTCAAAAATTTTTATTTTATTGGGACTAGCAGTTAGCCTAATGGCTATGTCGCTGGACTCCCACATAGTCGACCGCGGTTCGAGTCCCGGACCTAGTGGCTTAAACTCACTCCGGGCACGTGTGCGTGTGTGCCAAGATCCCAAGAGGAGAATGGAGGAGAAGGGATTGCGTTGTGGCTATCACCCCTGGGGGGGGGATTTCTCGCTTTCTGTCTCTCTGTCTCTCTCTGTCTGTCTGGCGAGTGCACGCGCCCTATAGCAAAAATCTCTCCAAAAAAAAAAAAAATTATTTTCTTTACTTCTCCCATGAGTAGGAGATAGAGAGAGTACCCCAACTAATCTTGACACTGTGAGCTACCACTTAATAATAATTATCCATCTGTTTTTAAATTTTTAAATTTAAAATATTCCATTAATACTTACTTTGCTATTAGTGGTATTGTTAAAATTGCAAATTGTTCATTTGTCTATAGTGTACAACTAACACTTGCTTTTATATGGCACCCAAACAAATTTAGATCCATAAGTTTATACATTAAAACACCAGATTCTATGCTGTTTTGCTTCTTATACGTCTTTTAGAACTCATCTAATTATAAAATGTTTTTGATAAACATCTTTGTATTGTTTTAACAAAGAAAAGAATGAAATGTTACCTGGGCAAATTTCATAGAAACTGATTTTCTGCCCTTGTTTTAGTATATTTAAAAGCAAACTGATTAGTTATTATGATAAAATAATATTTCTTGTTTCCTTAACATGAATACCACAAATGTTTAACTTGTTTATGGCTGTGTAATACATTTAGTATTAGGGACTTTTTTTTTTCGGTAAATAGAAAGTTTATTTTAAAGAAAAGACATGAGGATGTGAGAGTAGACTCCTACATTGAGCTTTAGTATGAGAGACATACAGTTTACTGAAAATTATCTATATGCATTTAAATAATATAATCAATATACAAAATTTTAAGCCAACAAATGGACTGCATCTACTTTGAAATAATAAATTATAATCATTATTTAATATGTCACATAAACTGGAGTACTGCATTAATGTTTTAACTAAGGCTCTGAGAAATTATAAGCACTATAAGGACAAGAATAAAATCTGTTTTGTTCCCTACATCGGGGCAGAGCTTTGCACAATTCCTGATGCATAAAATGTGCTCAGTAGGGATCAGCAGATGGCATAATGGTTACATCACTGTATTCCCATGTGGTCAACCGCATTTGAAGTCCTGGACCCAGCGGCCTAAAACTCAAGCCAGGTGCATGTGCACATGTGCTTCTAGTGGAGAATAGAGGAGACACGACTGTGACATGGCCATACCCCCCGGGAGTGTGATTTCTTGCTGTCTCTCTGTCTCTCTCTGTCTCTCCCTGTTTCTCCAGGGAGTGCACATACCGTATCAAAAAAATCTCTAAATAAAGTAATAATAAGGTGCTCAATAAATTTATTTGATTTATAAACACCTACCTATCCTTACTAAATGATATCGTAGTCAAGCATTGCTAAATAAAATGGAACACCACAGTAACATTTTTAATACTTTTAAGACTACGTGAACCAAATCACTGCCCCCAAGCTATTGCTACATAAATAATAATTTAATGTAATTTCTGCCTCCTTAAATCACAGACTTGTGATGTTGAGTGAGTGTTTTTCTCTCTTACTGTACAGAAAGCTCTAAAGGGAAGCCGCACATATTTGATACAGTCATATGAGAAGTATTTTGTATCTTCAGTTTTAGATATTTGATTGTGCCATTTTCTCCCAAGTGTCATGTATCACCTATCTCTAAGATTTTCTGTTTTTATCTGTTGCTCCATGCTCCATTGCATGCTGCTTACTTCTTATATGTCTGCCCACTCCCTTATTAAAGTTTTTCAATTTAGCCATGAGTAGTTAGCGAGATCCTAACCATGTTTTTAGCATGCAAAATTACATCGGTGTAATAAATACCTGATGCAAACTTCAACTGTACCATCCACGTTATACAAAACTAATAATTTTCCTCTCTTTTACTTGATAATTATACGCAGATTTTCTTCTCTATGTTACACTTCTCATTCTTAATCCTTGCCTGTTCAGAAATGTCTTCATTGTACTTTTTCATTTAATGATTAGTTGGATGGGAAATATTTTTCTTAAGAATGTTTAAATTAATGTCACTGTCTAAGTTCAATGCCGTTCTTATTCTTTTTCCTTTGTTCATGATCTTTTACCTCCACCCTCATTCTCTGGAAGCTTTGCTTTGAGTATATATAAATCCTTTTCTTTGAGGACATTTGACATTTGTAAGAAGCACTTTCATTCTGGAGATGCTACTTTTTGGAACTGAGAAATTGTATCATATTATTTCTCAGATATTTCCCTTCCCTCTGCTTTTCCTTTTTTGTTTCTGGGTTTTTTGTTTAATAGATTGATGGATTTCAGGGTTTTCTTTTTTTTCTTTCTGCCTGCATTTCATTCATTTTCTTTCATCTATTCTCTAAGATATGCTTGACTTAATCTGCGAATATTTACTAGTGACTTTTTAAAAATATGTTTTCACTTATGTATTAGATTTAGACTCACAGTAAAATTGAGCAGAAGGTATAGAAATTTCTCATGAACTCATCTGCCCCAATGAACCAGATTCTCCTTCACTACTAATATCCCACACCAGAGTAGTATATTTGTTACAATCAGTAAGCCTCCGTTAAGACACATTATCTCCCGAAGCATATACTTTAAAGTTCACTCTTGGTGTGCATTCCTTGGATTTTTATTAATGTACAATGACTTCTATCTACCCACATAGCTACATACTGCAGTTTTCTGCCCTAAGAGTCCTCTGTGCTCCATTGATTCATCCTTTCATTAACTTTTAGCAACCACTGATCTTTTTACGGTTTCCATAGTTCTGCTTTTTCAGAATGTCATGTAGCTGGAAACACAGTTTGTAGCCTTTGTGGATTAAGTTTTTCCAATGATAATATGCATTTAAGTTTATCCATGTCTTTGTGTGGCTTGATAGCTTACATCTCTTCTTCCCACTGAATAAAATCCCACTGTCTGGATATACCACCGTTAATTTTATCCATTCTCCTACTTAAAGATGTCTTGGTTGCTTCCAAGTTTGTGGCTTATAAATAAGGCTGCTGTAAACATTGATGTGCAGGCTTTTGTGTATACATAAGTTTTCTACTCTTTTGGATAAATACCAAGGAGGGAAACTGCTAGATCACATGGTTAGGAAAATGTGTGGTTTACTAAGGAAGCCATCATAAAAGTAGCTGTACTGGTTTTTTTTTTTTTTAATCTCTTCAAGCATTTTTATTCCTTTTGTTTCACATCAATATTTACTGCTGATTTTTACAAAATTTTTGCACATGTGGGACCAGCAGTTGGCGTGATGGCTATGTCACTTGACTCCCATGTAATATGCCAAAGTTTGAATCCCAGACCTGCTGGCTTAAACTCATGCTGGGCATATGTGAGTGCTTGCCCAAGATCCCGAGAGGAGAATGGAGGAGAAGTGATTGCGGCATGACCATCCCCCCTGGGGGATGATTTCTTGCTTTCTGTCTCTCCGTCTCTCTTTCTGGCCAGTGCACATGCAAAAACTTATAGCAAAAACCTCTCAAAAATTTTTTTTTTCTTTTTTTTTTATTTATTTTTATTTTTTATTTTTTTTTTTTTTTGAGAGATTTT
>NW_006159556.1:1100117-1122294 GCF_000334495.1 Tupaia belangeri chinensis | reverse complement strand
GAGATTTTCACCATAGGGCGCGTGCGCTCGCCAGACAGACAGAGAGAGACATAGAGACAGAAAGCGAGAAATCACCCCCCAGGGGGGATGGTCACGCCGCAATCCCTTCTCCTCCATTCTCCTCTCGGGATCTTGGGCACGCACGCACACGCGCCCAGCGTGAGTTTTAAGCCACCGGGTCCGGGACATGAACCGCGGTCGACTACGTGGGAGTCCAGCGACATAGCCATTACGCTAACTGCTGGTTCCCTCAAAAAAAATTTTTTTGCACATTCTTTTTCATTATTATTATTATTATTATTATTGTTAATTTGACCAGAAAGAGACAGAGAGAAAGGGAAAGTCAAAAAGCAAGTCACTGGGTTCAGGTGGGGGTCCATAGCCTTAGCCACCACACCCCACCTGCTGACCCCATGTAGTCAAGAGTTCCTTCTGAATCCTCAAATGACAGTATGTGGAGATCATTTTCTGGGTTAATTGTGTTTCTGGAAAGAATAATGCACTATTAAACTTGACAAGTAACTTTTCTTTGTTTTATGCATGTGCATCTGATATCTTAGGACTTTCATGGTATATAGTGGGCTGTCAGTTGGCTTATTTAAAGCTTTACTAGTGTCAATCACAGTAATAATTTTTATTATCTTTGTGTGAAGCTATGTATTTACTAAATACTTTTATTTAATTGTGTCCAACTAGGAAGTACTGCAATATAGCAGAAAGAAAAATGAATGAGATTAAGTCAAACATAGATTAAACTTGCCTTACTTTTTACAAATAATTTCTAAGATATTATGAATAAATACCCTCTTACAACTTGTAGATAAGAGGGAAAAATTACATTGAGAACTTGTGAGAACTGAATTAATGACTATGGCATTAGTTTTCTATTTCTTCTATAGCAAAGTACTATAAACAGTGGTTTAGAAAGAGGAAGGAAATGAGATTGGTGAGACATTTGAAGTTAATTAGGCTTTGCAAGGTATGTAGTCTTAGAATATTAGATATACTTATGCATCTCATGATGGTTAAGGCGATTGGATCCCCTATGACCAGCTCTGGCTTGAGTCCCATACTCAGTGGCTAGAAAACGTGCTGGGTGCTTGTGTGTGTATGCCCAAAATTCCAAAAGGAAGGAGAGATAAAGAAAGGATTGCAGCTTGACCATTCCCCGTGGGAGTTGCTCTTTCTTCTCTCTCTGTCTCTCTTTGGCAAGTACACACACTCAGTGATAAAACTGTAAAAATATATATTAGCTATGCTATGATTGTTTTACTGTTAGGCAAGTCAGAAGAAACTTTTTGGAGCTGGCAGGTGGCATGGTTGTTAAAGTGCTAGACTCTTCCATGATTGAGCATGGTTCAAGTCCTGGATGGGTGGCATACTTTCTCACTCTTCCCCTCTCTCTCTGGTCAAATTGAATAATAATAAATAAATAAATAAAATTAATAATTATTAAAATAAATAAAAGAAGAAGAAGCAGCTTTCACAGACTGGAGCTTCTTGGCCTGTAAAGTGATTTATGTATTCTGGACTAGGTCATGAAAAAAGAGTAGTCATGGACACCTTGTTAGACTTAGGCTAAAGGAAACATTAACCAACCTGAGTTCTTATAAAGATAATAAAGATAATCCATGAATTAGGAGGTTTGGAAAAATACTGGACTCAGAGAGATAAATGGGTTGATTCTGTTATGTCCCCCACACATCTGTCTAAAGTAATTGCTCAAGGATACTTTTTAACAAGCATTCACTAACCAGGTGGCTATAATGTACAAGGACCCTTCATTACCTCGGATGGCATGCTGTTCATTGTAACCCACCACCTAACTGTAGCTATGGACTAAAGCATATCATTCCTTAAACATAAGAAGCCATTCAGAAGTTTATGCTGTTCTTGTGAAGCAATGTTTTGAGTTCTTAGAGGAAAATGAATTTTGTAACCATCCTCCTTTTCAATTTTTCCTATTAAAATCCCCCAAACTCTGCATTTTGGAGCATTGATTGCAGTCCTCCAAAGTCTTTGGTCCCAGATACCTCATCCTTACACTTTAGCGTGAATAAACCTTGCTTTTTTTTGACATGTTTGGTTCAGATTCCTTTATTTAAGGATGACAAGAACAGAATTTTGTTCTTATTCTTCTGTAGGTCAGAATTTTGACTCAGGTCTCAATGGACCAAAATCAAGGTGTCATCAGGACTGCTCTCCCTTCTAGAGTCTTTAGGGGAGAATCCATGTCTTGCCTATTCTCTCTTCTAGAGGTTGCCCAGCTTGACCATTCCCCGTGGGAGTTGCTCTTTCTTCTCTCTCTGTCTCTCTTTGGCAAGTACACACACTCAGTGATAAAACTGTAAAAATATATATTAGCTATGCTATGATTGTTTTACTGTTAGGCAAGTCAGAAGAAACTTTTTGGAGCTGGCAGGTGGCATGGTTGTTAAAGTGCTAGACTCTTCCATGATTGAGCATGGTTCAAGTCCTGGATGGGTGGCATACTTTCTCACTCTTCCCCTCTCTCTCTGGTCAAATTGAATAATAATAAATAAATAAATAAAATTAATAATTATTAAAATAAATAAAAGAAGAAGAAGCAGCTTTCACAGACTGGAGCTTCTTGGCCTGTAAAGTGATTTATGTATTCTGGACTAGGTCATGAAAAAAGAGTAGTCATGGACACCTTGTTAGACTTAGGCTAAAGGAAACATTAACCAACCTGAGTTCTTATAAAGATAATAAAGATAATCCATGAATTAGGAGGTTTGGAAAAATACTGGACTCAGAGAGATAAATGGGTTGATTCTGTTATGTCCCCCACACATCTGTCTAAAGTAATTGCTCAAGGATACTTTTTAACAAGCATTCACTAACCAGGTGGCTATAATGTACAAGGACCCTTCATTACCTCGGATGGCATGCTGTTCATTGTAACCCACCACCTAACTGTAGCTATGGACTAAAGCATATCATTCCTTAAACATAAGAAGCCATTCAGAAGTTTATGCTGTTCTTGTGAAGCAATGTTTTGAGTTCTTAGAGGAAAATGAATTTTGTAACCATCCTCCTTTTCAATTTTTCCTATTAAAATCCCCCAAACTCTGCATTTTGGAGCATTGATTGCAGTCCTCCAAAGTCTTTGGTCCCAGATACCTCATCCTTACACTTTAGCGTGAATAAACCTTGCTTTTTTTTGACATGTTTGGTTCAGATTCCTTTATTTAAGGATGACAAGAACAGAATTTTGTTCTTATTCTTCTGTAGGTCAGAATTTTGACTCAGGTCTCAATGGACCAAAATCAAGGTGTCATCAGGACTGCTCTCCCTTCTAGAGTCTTTAGGGGAGAATCCATGTCTTGCCTATTCTCTCTTCTAGAGGTTGCCTGCATCTTTGGTCTCATAGCCTTCTTCCGTTCTCTTCAAAGTGAGCAAAGGTAGGTGGAGACCTGGTCATTTTACATCTTTCTGACCTTACCGTATGCCTAGTCTCCAGCATTTAAGGACTCATATTGGGCCTATCTGGATAATCCAGGATAATATCTCATCACACATTCATCTAGTTGCCAACCTTAATTGCACCCACAAACTTAATGCCCTTTTGCCATGTAATGAAACATATTCATACATTCAGTACATTAGGTCATAGACATATTTTGGGGAGGCTCATTCTGTCTACAAGTACCTAGGAAAATCTTGACAGAGACTATCAATAAATGGAAGCTAGTATTATTCATTCAATAAAATACTTAGTAATTAATTTTATATATATTCTCTAATTCAGAAGAACCCTTGAGGTAGACATGGCAGGTATTGTTCTAGCTTTCTAGATATTTTATTTTGTTTAAAATAGTGGTACTAGCTATATGGGAATGTGAACCATGATCTTCTCTACATACTCTGAATGCTTATAAAAGTTATAAATATTGGGACCAGAGGATGGCATAATGGTTTTTGGACTCCCATGTAGGAGACCATTGTTCAAGTCCTGGACTCTGGGGCTTAAAACTTACATGGGGCATGTGAGCATGCTTGCCCAAGATCCTGGGAGGAGAATAGAAGAGAGAGGCATTCCTCCTGGGGGGAGTGATTTCTCACTTTTTGCCTCTCTGTCTCTCTGGTAAGCAACGCACCCTATGGCAAAAATCTCTCTCTCTCTTAAAAAAAAGTTATAAATATGTCATCTGTAACAGCTCCTCTATTAAATGGAAAGCTAATTGGCTAATATTAGTTTTTAAAATCAATGAAATAAACAATATTCTTGCTACTTAAAATTATTTATATTGTTAAACTATTAAAGTAACAAAAATATTAATATTTATGCTAGGTCACATAGAAGATTAAGGTTTTTATGTTAAGTTACAAGTTTGCTATTTCTCATATCATCTTATTTTTATAAAGAAACCAATATACTCAAATTATTATTTTCAAGGGCTCCAATCGCTTGTGTTTTATGCATGGCTTGCAGGTCTGCAAGTACTCTCATAATCAGCGTAGTTGTTCTGAGCAATGTTGAGGTAACAGCTCCACTAATGTTCTTTGATCTAACTTTTTTTTTCTCCTATGGGAGCAATTATTCTACCCAATGATAAAGTGGAAAGGCAAAAATCTAGCTACCAATGGCAAAAAATCACTGGTTTATTTCAGAGTTCAAATACTTGCTTTCATTAATGGCCTGAAATTGCTTGACACGCCTTTCCATTTAGACAATTAACGCATTAATCCACTTCATATGTTATCCGTCTGTTCATATATAATTTTTCAGAAAGACTGTCCATACCTTCTTGCTCTTAAGGCCCATAGCTATTTTCAAAAGCAATGTATAATTACTAGGTGGATAAAGCAACTAGTATGGTACTAATACAAAGTGCCTGGGGGTGGGGCTTATTGGCCTTCAGCAATGAAAAAAGCACAGAAGAATCTTTTGTAAATCTCTGGTGCTCAGTTATGAGGGATAGTGTTGGTGTAGTTTATTTCTTACTCAGTTCATTCCATGTGTGGCCTTTGGTGCAATTTGGCAAATCAAAACTTTGTGTGAAGACTGAAGGGTAATGTCATTTATGGCAAAAGTGAATATTCAAGAAAAAATGACCAAATGAATTATTGTTCAGATCTTCTCTCATCTTCCTTTTTGTCAGTCTAGAGAACAATGTGTACATATTGTAAGAGATAATGTAAAAGAACTTATTGGCCCTATTTTAGCAGGTTTGTTTAAACTAATCTTTTTTTATAACATAAAAAACAGGCTTGTCTCATTTAGATTTCCTGTTTATTGGTAAGCAAGGGAGCCTGAGTTATACTACTTTTAAAAAAATATAAATATAATAAGCACATTCATAACACAAATATAATTGTGCCCATGAATACTGTATATGATACCATTGAGCTGTTTACGCACTACTTCTGAAACTAATGTACCAAAGACCAAATTCAGGTCCTTCTGCTTAGTAATTATGTGATTTAAGAGAAATTATTTTGCCTTTCTATATCTTGGTTTTCTCATAATACAGGAAGTGTTGTCAACCAAAGAGGCTCACCTAAGTCCTACAGTCCAGAGTTTTTATTAGCAGTCAGGTCCTTAGGTGTGCGTACCTGTGCCCCTGACCTGGGCTACTGAGCTACCTCCAACCTCCAAGAGCATAAACATGCATTCATTATAAATCACAGTGTTGGAATAAACTGTCTGATCAAACTGTTATCCGTGGCCCAAGGCCTCAGGCTTACAGAATAGTTAGAAAAATTGCTTATTTATTGCATTTATTATTATTATTCACATTTGTTACAGGACATGTACACTCACCAGAAAGAGACAGAGAAGGAAAGTGAGAAAGCAAGCCACCAGGTCTGGAACTTCAACCATAGTCTGCCATGTGGGAGTCCAATGTGCTAACCATTATGCCACCTGCAAAACCATTCTTACCAGGCAGAATGGAACAAAGTCTCAAAGCTGCTCTTAGAGACTGACTGGCCAAGGGCTAGTACAAGTTTGTTGGTGTGAATTTTTTTTTTTTTTCCCAAAAGAGTAAAGTGGAAAATTGATCCCATTGCCTGGCCACTTTATGCTTGAGAAAAATTACATTTTTGTGTGTTTAATCTATAAACAATTTACTGATATAAACTCACCACTCTTAACTCTTGGAAAATTACTTAAATTAATATACTGGTTAATAATCTTCTGAAGAATCATTTTTAACAGCATTTTTTAGTTCTCAAATACATCCAGTTTATCTGTACTGAATTTATTTTCAATTGTAGTAGAATAGAACCTGGTTTTCTTATTATACCTCATACTAAACCTACCAACTACCATACTTCTTTCCATGTATTTTTTTTTTTTTGTAATTCAGTTAATTATATTACATTCTTTCACATTTTCAAAATTTGGAAGTAAGTTGAACTGGTGTGTACTTCTGTGAATTCAGCGTATGTTTAAAAATACTTTTTTATAGATACTAAGAAAAGGAAAATATACTTCTGTCAAATGCAAGATGTTAACCTATATCTTGGTGATGACTGAAACTTTAAATCATTTTTTGCAGAAAAATAGTCTAAGTATTGATTTTCAGCCAAGCTTGTCTCTATCTCAAAGGTCACAATTTTTAAATACTAGTACTGTTTTATGTGATTTTTTAAGTGCTTCTGTTTTTAGTTTCAGCTAATAGAAGAGGTTTAAAAATCAACTATGGAAGAAGATATTCAAGGGAAAAATTATTACTTTTTCAAATAATAAAGAATACTCTTATAAATGTTAAATAAAAATATTACAGGAATACAATGTAACTCATGTATATAACATTTAAATTTAATTTGAAAAAAAATTTAAGGAATTATTAATTTCATTTCATTCTATTATTATTATTGTCCTTATTGTTCTTATTATTATTTTAATTTGAACATAGAGATACAGAGAGAGAGAAACAATATGTGAGAAAGCAAGCTGCCATATCCAGGACTCAAACTGTGGCTGGCCATGCGGGGAGTCTAGTGCCTTAGCTGCTACACCACCAGCTGACCTGGGAAATATTTTTTCCATCATTAGTGCTCAATAATACAAAACCTACAATTGAATAGAAAAATGTTTTGTACAAATTATAGTTGTGGGAAGTAAGCCCAATGTCTTTGTGCGAAGCAGAACTCTAAGATGGCTGCCATGACCCTGTCCCTTGGTGTACACCCCTTATATGATTCCCCACGTCTGTGAATATGGTAGCTCTCACGCTTTGTGTTTGTGTTACAAAACAAATAGGATTTTGCACATCTAATTAAGGTGCCAATCATTGACTTTAACACAGAGAGATGATCCAGTTTTGCTTGATTTGCTCATAAGAACCTCTACATCTGGATCTAGAGGTCAGAGAAAATGAAGTCTTTTAACTGACAGGTAGAGTCTATGATAGGGCTCAAGTGACATAATGACAACTCACATTTTCTCCACTCCATATTTTCTGGTAGGCTCTCTCCACATAGAGCATACTATGGCTTCTCTCAGAGTGAAACTTCGCTTCTTGCCACTCAGAATCCTGTGAGAAGTTTGTCCCTGTTTCCTGTGGTGTGTATGTGAATTAGAATATATGTTATATGTATTACATATAAATAATACATGCAAATACATTATATATTACACACACACACATATATATACATATATATATATGTGTGTGTGTGTAATATATATATATATTTTTTTTCTTTTTTAGAAAGCTTTTACCTAGCTCTGTTTGGTTCTATTTTCCATCCCTTGACCAATGACTGCACCAAAAGCGTGGACAGGGTAATGTTGATAGATACCTGATTTCATTCTATGGTCTCAAGGATTAAATAAACTGGGGAAGGTATTGTTCTGGGAATGAAAGCAGGAAAGACGGGGAAAAACATTTCTCCACTGTATTGTTTCCTTTTAGTCTTGCCTTTGTATAGCAAAGATATAGAAATGCTTCCACTAAACGTTTCATCTAGATCAGTCTACCTGGTTAATGATATATAGAGTTTTACCAGAAGAACATGAAATTATTAACTTTTTCATATAAGAAACCCACCTAAAAATAATGAAGATGCCAAGCAAAATATTAAGAGTCTGGAAAAAAGTTCAAGACTGCCATTTGGGCATTCTGTTCCTTTAGTTTGAATCATTCTCATTTGAATTATTGTAAATTATTTTTTGTCAGAAATAAAAATTCTAACAAAAGATAATTTCTTTACCTTGCGTGATAATTTTGGTGGAAACATATGGTAAAATGTTAAGCCAAAATAATGACAATTGTTTAGTATTTTAAAATTGCTTATTTACTTTATTTATTTATTTATTTTTAAGTTTGCTGTAGGGTATGCATGCAGAAACAGAGAGAGAGAGAAAGAAAGGGAAAAATGAGAAAGCAAGCCACCATGTTTGGGACTCAGCATCGTCAGCCATGTGGGAGTCCACAGCCCCACCACCATATTACCTGCCAGCCCTTAATTATTAAAACCTGGTGTACCACAAGATGGGGTGCCTTTTATGTCGGAAGGTTCAAAATGCATGGAAACCAAGGACTAAGCCAGAGTTAAACTTTGTTTTAGGCAATACTAGCTATCTAGCCTCAACAGCTCTGTCATTAGCCAACTTTAAAACATGAGAAATTCTTTCCTTAGGGCAGCATCCAGGATTTAGATAAACTCAGTGCTACTGGTAATATGCCAATTGTATGTTCTGTATAGTTTAGTATCACAAATAATATGTGTATATTAAATAATATCTTCTTATTTTATTCCTTTCTTTCTTAAGGTTTTTGCCATGAGGCACATGAGCTCTCTGGAGAGAGAGACAGCGAGAGGAAAAGTGAGAAATCACCCACCCCAGGGGGAAATTCCACTCCACAGTCCCTTCTCCTCCATTTTCCTCTTGGTATTTTGGGCATATACACACACATATGATCAGCGTGATTTTCATGGTACCAGTTAGGACTTGAACTGTGGTCTGCCTTTTGGGAGTTCAGCACCTTAATCACCATGCCACCTGCTGGCTCCATGATATATTTTTATACCTTAGGTGATATACTCCTATTCTAATAATTAATGATTAATTCCATCCCTCTATTGAGCTATTTATCAGAGAATTCATCATAAAATACATGCATTAAACATTTTACCTATAATGCTATTCTGTTGTAAATTCTTAAAATAAACCTGACTCTTCCAGTAAGTCCAATCATGTAATTTTTAATACGATAGAATTTAATTTCATAATGAAGTTGTAGAAGTATAGAATATCTTTGTCAAATTTGTCAAGTACCAGAGAAATAAAATTTGTAAAAATTTTAAGGGCAATAAATATATTGCTTCGGTTGAGATTTTTATATCAAGAGTAAAATTGAAAGAAATACTAAGTGTTTGTAAATTATGGATGGCACTTAAATATTTATATGTTGGTAACTAAATTGCTCAACTAAAATTTGACATAGTTACAAAATTCTTATTCTAAATATATAGAAAAATTCTGGATTAACTGTGACATATTTGAAACCTTTGAAATTAATTGGATTAGAAAGTTAGTATCGCTTTTGGGCTTCTGGGGTTTAATGGAAATAATTTTACTAATTAATGAAAAGTAAAAACATATGGTGTCTTTCACATTATGAACACCATTGCAAAATTATTTCTCCATTCTGGTCTAATTATAGTAGCTTAAAATATTGGGTTGTCTGAAAAGTCATGACACATTTTTACATAGAAAAACTCTATCAAGAATTTTCCAACAGCCTAATATTTTGAAATGGGAAACCTACATATTTGAGTTGTAGTGTTAATTCTGTATTTAAAATTTTTCTTTGTATGCTTCCACCAGACCTAAGCATTTTCTCTTTAAATTAAAACATTTATTTCATAAAAACTAAAATATATTAAGAAAACCTATATTATTAGAAACCTGGTATTATTTCTTAGACTATTTGAGCAGAGCATATCTTCCATGGCATGAAATGTTGCCATTGAATTTTTATGGAAACAGAAAAATCTGACCAGGCATATATTGAGTATATCAATATCTGGACAAGCACTTCCCAAGCTTCAGTATCCCTGGGAGTCACCTGCAGAGCTTGGGACAGTACTGATTCTTGGCTCCCTTTTTACAGCTTCTGATTCAGTGAGGAGAGTCTGAATATTTACATTTCTAATGTGTTTTCCAATGATACTGATGCTAATGGTCTGTGGAACACATTTAAACAGAATTTAGTAGACCCTTGGGAGGGGGTACTGTGTCACATCTTTAAAAATCAAACTGCACAAATAAAAAGCAAATAAAGTATATACATTAAAACTAAAAGCAAATTAAAATTTTGTTTTAATTGTTAAAGGGTATACGTGCTCACCAGAGAGAGCAAGACAAAGAGAGGAGAAAACACACCCAATAGGGTGTGTTCATGCCATGATCCCATCTCCATTTCTTTACTCTGTCACACACGCACACACACACACACACACACACATATGCATCTAGAGTTGTCCAAACTGCCAGGCTGGTATTTGAACTGTATTTGACTTTGTGGCTTCCTTAACCACTAGTCTATGGGACTGGCCTAAAATCAAATTTTAAATATTTAAAATTCAAAAATTAAAAGCAAGTTAAAATCATGCATAATTATTTATGTTGATTACATATTTTAGGAAATAGTCTTATTCATCTGAGAACGTTATCAAAAGGTTTTTGGAATATTTTTGTATTTTTTATTATATTATGAAGTAAAAATAAAAGATATAGGTATTGTATTTACTGATTTAAAGTATAGGACAAAGTATTGAAGTGATTTTGTTAAAATTTAGACTTAAACCAATTTCTATATTGTCGTTTTATAGCTATGAAATAGATTCTAGTCATAAATCTGATTTTTCCCAGGACATTGTCAAGTGTCAATTTGATAAACCATCTTCCGGTACATAGTTTACTGCTTTAGAAGTGCATAATGATGGTCAGCTTACAATCAATATGAAGAACTAAGAGGAGGATTTAATGTCCCTGTTACTGATAAGTTCAAGTGTACACACATGTGCAAGTTTAGTATCTTATTAATTTTTCCCCAAATTTTGATCTTTTTATTGTTGAAAGTTGGTTATTGGCATCCCCTACTATTATTGTAGTTGCTATCAGTTTCTCCCTGCATATCCATTAGTATTTGCTTTGTGTATTAGATTGTTAAAAAAGTCCTAACACGTTTTTGCATAGAAAAATACACTATGACTTTTCTGACACCCTAATATTAAGATGTTTCACTGTTTGGTGCATACATGTTTTTAATTGTTATGTCCTCTCGATGAACTGACCCTTCTATTATTAATGACATTCTTTGCCTCTTGTGACTTTAAATCTATTTCATCTAAGTATAGCCACCCCTGCTCTTTTTCGGTTGCTATTTGCACGGAATATGTTTTTTTCCACCCCTTTACTTTCAGCGTTTCTGTGTCCTTAAAGCTAAAATGGGTCTTTCATAGTCAAAATGCAGTTGGATCTTGACTTTCAGTCCGCATGTATGTATGTTTGCTTTGGCAGTAAGCTACTCTATTCCTTTCCATTAAAGATTTTTATGCATTTACCTTCAAGGCTATTGTGGATAGGTGAAGCCTTGCTCTTACTGTTTTCTCCACTGCCACTCTGCTGGGAGGGAGCTCCTGAACCCATGGGAGGCCCGGTGTTTCATGGGCTTGGGAACCAGATCATGGCTGCTCCCCTGAGCTGACGCTCTAACTTCTATGGGGTTCAGTGGGCAGGTGTGACTGTTCTCCCAGTCACTCAGGCCAGTCCCTGAGTGACTGAGGGGAAGAGTACAATTGTCACTGGTTTGAAGAAGGTGGAGCACCTCTGAGGCATTTTGTTCTGGGGATTCAGAGTTGTAATAGCTCAGCTAGGAAATATTTACTGCCATGTGTATGAGAGAGTGCAGTGATAGTCTTCAGGGATAAAGGCATGCATGTGCCACTGGGGCAGACCACACTCTAGCCCTGGTTCAAGTTTCCAGATAGTGCAATAATGCAGGCAGTAGCAGCTTGTGTTGGAATCAAGTAGTAGTAGTTTTTCAAATATGTGATTTATTTTTAGAGTCCTTTTAACTATTTAATATTCTTTAAATTTCCTTTTAATTTTAGAATCAATTGATCTATGAAAAAGTTTGTTAGGTTTTTAATTGAGATTGCACTTAATTATAGATGAATTCAGCAAGAATTGCTATCTTAGCAATATGGACTCATTCTATTTTTGAATGTAGAATATCTGCTTAGATTTTTGTTATTAAGCTAATTTTTTTGTAGTTTTCAGTGTGCAGTCTTTGACATTTTTGTCAGATTTAGCCTTATGTATTTCATGATTCCAGTGCTGTTGTAAATGGTATTATTTCAAACTCAGACTTCTCATTGCTAACATACAGAACCCAACTGTCTTTTCTATATTGATCTTGTATTTTGCAATTTCACTTATTAGTTCTAGTAACTTCAGATTTTTGACATAATCCAAAATAAATAAAGATAGCTCATCTTCTTCATTTATAGGTTAGATGTCTTTCATGTTTTATTCTTGCCTGCTGAATAAGCTGTCATCTTCAGTACAATGTTGAACACCAGTGGTAAGAACAGAAATTCCTATTTTGCTTCTAAACACTGTGGTGTTCAATCTTTCACCATTAAGTATGAATTTAACTCTATAGTTTTTTTTTTTTTTAATACCTTCTCTCTCTCTGGATTTTGGGCATGCATGCACACACACCTGGCACGGTTGTCAAGTTGTTAGGTCTGGTACTTGAACTGCCAAGTTAGCCATGTGGGATCTAGCCATCTTCACCACCATGCCACCTGACTGGCCCTTAACGGTATGTTATTCATAGATAAGCGTTATCGGATACAAAAGTTCCTTTTCCTTTGTAGTCTGCTGATAGTTTTTTTTTTTTTTCCTTTAAATCAGTAATGGGTGCTGGAATATGACAGATGCGTTTTCTGCACTTCTTTCTTCATCTATATAATTTCTATTCTTTTACTTATATCTGTTCTTATTTTTCTAATTTCATAAGATGACAGCTTTTTTTTTCACATTCTCTCCCTCTTTCCTCTCCTTCTCTCTAATATAGGTGTTTAATACTCCAGATTTCTCCCTAAATAATGCTTTTGCAACATCTGTCAAATTTTTGAGTTTTTTTTTAATTTTATTTCAGTTCAAAATACTTTTAGTTTTTATTTGCTTGTATTATTTTATTTTGTGGTGTGTGTATGTGTATTGCTTTAGACGGGGTCATAGTGAGTCACAACTCTCCTGCCTCTGCCTTCCGAGTACTAGGGCCACAAGTTCATGCCACCTTCCCCTGATTGGGTCTTGCTATGTTGTCCACACTGGCTGTGAGCTCGTGATCCTTCTGCCCAGCCTTCTGAGTAGCTGATCATTTTTCTTTTATTTCTTATTTGCACCATAATAATGTTAAAGTACCTTATTTATTCTCTGAATTTTTGTAAATTATCCCCCAATTTTTCTACTGTTAATTTTTATTTAATTTCATTTAGTTAGAGACCAAGATTTGCATGGCTTGGATTCTTCTAAATAGATTCAGATTCGCTTATGATATTAAATATGATCTCTTGGTAAAAATTCTCTGAACTTGAGAATAATGTGTATTTTACTCTTAGATGGAACATTTTATAAATTTCAAGTAGGTGTTGTTTCAATCTTCTACATTCTTACTGAATTTATGTCTACTTATTCTAACAATATTGAGAGGATGCTACTGAAAACTTCTGACTATAATTGAGGATTTTCATTCTAATAATTTTTGCTTTGATCTGTTTTGAAGTTCTGTTAGTAAGTGTAAAATATTTCATGATTTTTCTGTTCTCTTGAACTAACACCTCCTTTATCAATATGAAATAATTTTTTCTATATCTGATAATAATTCCTTCAATATATTTTGGTTAATATTAACCTAGCCTCTTTTGCTTACTTTTGTTTAGTATTTGTATCGTATATGTTCTTTTGTAATTTTATTTTTAACTTATGATTTTATATTTGAAGTTTTTTTAAGGTACTATATATAGTTAGCTCTTGTTGCTTGATCCAATTTTATAATCTCTGCCTTTTTAATGGACTACCTTGGTCTCAGCAACCTTTTCTACCTTAGTAGATTTATTCATTGTAATATATGCATGGTATTTCATTATATTACTGAGTGGTCAAATAGCTTCTAAGTTGAAAGCAACAGCTAGGCTGACTCACCGTATTTCATGGACTTGGCCCATTAGGAAATAATAATCTCAAGTGGATTTGGATAGTTTATTAGTCATGGCACAGCAAACAACCTGATCTTCATGCTTGCATTGGTCCCCCTCCCCTTCCCCAGGTCCACGATGGCACTGTGGGAAGAGTCCAGATGACTACTCTGCACATAGGATCATTTCTCCCAATAGAGGAGCAAACCTCATAACTCTTGTCTTGTAGGGAGACTAACCTTTCCCACCTTTCACCCCAAACAGAAATATCATCTTTATTACCCTGATCAGGATCCAAAACTACCTTCTCTTCTGAGGGAGACAGTATCTTTATCACTATGGGATGCCTCCGGGAGAGGAGAGAGAAAGCTTAGCTTTATTGTCCTGGAATGTAAGTACATCTATCCCCTACCCAGGCATAGCTTGGCACAGCTATAAATGACCTTTGTTAAGCGGTTGTGCAGAAAAGGCAGGCTCTGGACATACACAGGTATTGGTTAGGGTACTGTCAGGAAAACAGAAGCCACTCTGGGCATTTTGAGTAGGAAAGATGGAATGCAGAAATTAGAGGTTCATGCAATGGTGGAAAACGCAGAGCATGTCTCTGTTGGAGAGGCACGTTGCACACTATCAGGCTACCTGGAAGTGTAGACAGAGCAGGTAGCTGCTGCTGCAGATCCATGCTGCCCGTGGTATGATTGTTTAATTCTCGGGAGGATGCCTGAATGCTACTGGCAAAATTCCAGGTCTTCAGTCTTCTGTCTGCCAATGCCCTTGTGCCTGTCCTCAGCAGCGCTGGAGAATAATGGCTCATCTTACTCTTTTGCATCCCAAATCTCATTCAAGTGATTTTTATTGGCACCATCTACTGGCACACTGGAAATTTGGAAAGGATAGCTCCCAGACTCTCCCCCTGCCTTTTAGGAAAGAGTATAGATGAAGGAGGATGATAGAGAATGGACAATAATCTGTCAACATCTTTATTAATGTAATTTCTAATAGTTTTTCTTAAACGATACTTTTGTAAATAACCTTTTGCATCTCCCTTTTGGCACAAGTGAAAGGATTTCCATTGGATAGATTCCTGGAAATATAATGGCTCACAGTGTGTGTGTCTATCTTACGTTTTGATAGATGGTACCAAATTACTCTCCAAAAGCAGTTGCTTTCCAGGGAGTAGCCACAGGAGAATGGAGAGGGGAAAGCCTGTTTTTAGATGATTTAGGCCAGAAGTTAGTACCCAAGTCTCTTTCATGGACATTATTGAGTGCCTTTGGGTGGTGATTCCAAGGCAGTGAGATGGAAGAAGAACACGTGGTGTCCCCTGATACCTTATTATAAGACCTAATGCCTAACATTAATTCCTGAGCCATTGTGACAAAAAGAAGAAATGAAGGATGAATGTCTTCTCCGGTAGGCATGATGCCTGCAGCCTTCGCTGGATCTTATAATTTAATTGTCAGTGTAGGTCCCTGGAGTAGGTACAGGATTCCTGCCACCTCCCTGATGACCTGTTGGGGCTTAGCTGGCGAGGAACTTGTTGGAGATTGTGCATTTAATAAATGGTAAACATAAGAGTGAAAAACAGGTGTGAAACATAAAATTATAAAACCTATGTTTTAAAACTTTTCTCCTTTGATTTAAACATCCTTGAGCCTCTTGTTATTTTATTCTATTCAAGATGTCCCATGTTTATGGAAAGATCTCAGACTCTGGAACTGTAAAGACCTGAATTTGAATTAAAGTCTGAGCACCATGTCCAACATTTGCTATCTATGGGAGTTTTGAGTAATTAATCTCTGTAAACTTTAGTTCTATGCCAGGCAGTGGTGTCATTTTTAAGGCAACTGGATCCCACATGGCTGACTGTGAGATTGGTGTCCTGGACCGTGTGGCTTGGAAAACGCTCTGGGCATGTGTGCGTGTATGTGTGCCCAAAATCCTGGGAGAAGGGAGAAATATAAGATAAGGACCATGCTACAGAATGACCTTTCCCTTTGTGGGGATGGAGAGCTTTCTCACTTTTCCTCTCTCTTTGGGGAACACATGTATCCTTTGGCAAAGTTAAAAAATAAATAAGCTTGGAGCCAGCAGATGGCATGGTGGTTAAAATGCTGGAATTCTACATGGTTGACCATGGTTTGAGTCTGGGACCCAGCAACTTGAAAATCATGCTGGGCATGTGTGTGTGCATACCCAGAATCCAGAGAGGAAAAGGAAGAAGAAGGGATTGAGATTCGGCCATTCCCTCTGGGGGAATGATTTCTCACTTTCCCTCTCTCTATCTTTCTCTGTTGAACACACGTACACCCTATAGCAAAAGCCTAAAAGCTAAATACACAAATAAGCTTTCAGTTCCAACATACATCAAACAGGTGTAATAGTATGTACTTGGCAAGGTTATTGTGAGAGTTAGAGATAATATATGCAATGCACTTGTCACATTGTTACAGCATTAATTATGGGCAGCTGTGATCAGAGCAAAAGGGTCAAGAATCTAGCTCTCAGATTAGCACATATTGAAAACTATAAAACCAGATGCAAAAGTGTGTTTGTGTTATAAATCACGTTTACAGACCATATAAATATGTCTGCTAAAGTTGATTATTTCCAGCTCTTCAAAGTCAAATATTAAACTGATTTATCTGTCACTTTACAAATCATAGCAAGCTGAGAAGAAAAAGCAGAAAATGTTTGAAAATTGGAAACATAGACTAGAATATTATATGCATACAAGACTACAACTCCATTCTAACACATAATTAATTTACTTCCATTTTTTCTTCATTGGGGAAATTGATTTGGAGCACTTCATCACAGATGACACAGGAAATCAGGAACAGCTTTAAACCTTTGGTGATGCACAAATGGTTCTTGTAGTAATATAAAATGTATACTCATTGACTCCCACTGAAAATATAAATTCACTTTTATGATTTTTCAAGACTTTGAGCCAGTGTGCTTAAATTTGCTAAATATTGGTATTCAAGTTTTGTGTATCTTTTAAAATATTGTTTATCTTTTTGAATACACAAATTGTTTAATTTGATGGTAAACAACATATTCTTTTTTTTCCTCTCTCTCTCTCTTTTTAATTTTAGAGAGAGATTTTTGCTGTAGGGCACATGCCCTTACAGAGAGAGAGAGAGAGGTAATACAAGAAAATCACTTCTTTAGGGGATGGCCATACTGCAATCTCTTCTCTATTTTCCTCTCAGAATTTCAGGCACTTATGCACATCTGTCCAACATGAGTTTCAGCATGGTCTGGGACTCGAACCATGCTTGACAATGTAGAAGTCTATGCCACCTGCTGGCCTCACAATATATTCTTAACGGCTTATTTCTAGTTTCATTGCACTTAACCATATTTATTTGAATGCCACAATAATTTATGTATTATGCTAATGTGATCATTAAATCACACTGATAATCCTTTTATTTGAATCTTCCAGATCTTGAGAGGTCTTAAAAATAGGGCATTTGGGTCCAGCAGGTGGCATGGTGGTTGAAGTGCTGAACATGTGCAACTGTAGATCGAGTCCTGAACCTGACAGTTTGAAAATTACCCCAGGCATGCACGTTTGTGTGTGTGTGTGTGTGTGTGTGTGTGTGTGTGTGTGTGTGTATGTATCTGTGTGCCCAACATAACATCCCGAAAGGAGAATAGAGGAGAAGGAATTGTGGCATGCCCATTCCCCTTAAGGGGTAATTTCCTACATACCTTCTCTCTGTCTCACTCTGTCTCTCTTCTGTGGTGAGCACACATGCTATATGACAAAAACCTAAAAATATACTAAAAAATAAAAATGAGGCATGTGGGGTCATCAGGTGGTATGGTGGTTGAAGAGCTGGGCTCTGACATGCTAGGTCACAGAACAAGTTCTGGACCTGGAGCTTAAAAATCACCTCAGGCGTGTGTGTGCGTGTGCCCGAATCCCAAAAGGAGAATAGAGACGAGGAGAAGTGACTGCAGTGTGGCCATCCCCTTGGGAGGTGATTTCCTGCTGTCCCTCTCTTTGTCTCTCTCAGACAAGCACATGCACCCTGTGGCAAAATGTAAAAAAATAAAAATGGGACACTGTATGTGTATGATTTTTTGTTTGTGTAGGAGTTTGTCTCTGAAAGAAAGCATAATTTTTGAATACATGTAGAATGCCTTTTAGAATTTTTAATGTGGAAGAGATAAATGTATACAGTTAGAGTCTATTATTGATAAATGATTCCTTTATCTCTCCCTTGCCATAGGAAATGTTCTGCCACTGGTTAAACTTGTGTAGAATAAAGTTTATATCTCACTTTTTACTGATATGAGTCTGAATGAGCTGTTTTTAGATAGGTGTTATGAATAGCATATGACTTTTTATTCTAAAAGTACTAAGCATCATGTCATAGCAAATCAATTACATGCACGTTGGAGAAATAGAAAATGAACTACAGTGCGTTGTTTGATTTCTCTTATTGAACATTACAGGACATAAACTAATGGCCATTTGCACTTGGAAACTTCTTTTAGAAAGTTTATTTCATGAGGAAGAGAGACAGCGTGAAAGACAGTGAGGAAGAGAGACAGTGAAACCAGAGCCCACAAGAGGTTTGCAAACTGCAACCCGCCCCAGTTTCACCAGCCCTGAATCAGGGACGTGAGTTGTCTGGGCAAGTTTAAGGATGTCTGCAGGTGCAAACCTGAGCCTTTCCCTGTGGGTTAGTCACTCAGAGTGCTGCATATTAATGCCACTACCGGCCCCTCAACATTTTTAAAGCACATACTGTAGGGACCAGCAGATGGTGTAATGGTTACATCACTGCACTCCCACATGATTGATCACAGTTCGAGTCCTGGACCTGGCACGTGTGTGTGTGTGCCCAAAATTCCAAGAGGAGAATGGAGGAGAAGGGACTGCAGCATGGTCATTCCTTTTGGGTGCTGATTTTTTTTCCTTTCTGTGTCTCTGTCTCTCCAGCATGTGCACATGCCCTATAGCAAAAATCTCTCAAAACAAAACAAACAAACAAATGAAGCCAACAAAAAGCACATACTTACATAGTAGGCACTCTTCTGGGCAATTGTGAAAGATCAGCAAAAAAGCCGGGCGCGTGTGCGTGCGTGCCCAAGATCCCAAGAGGAGAATGGAGGAGAAGGGATTGCGGCGTGACCATCCCCCCTGGGGGGTGATTTCTCGCTTTCTGTCTCTATGTCTCTCTCTGTCTGTCTGGCGAGCGCATGCGCCCTACAGTGAAAATCTCTCCAAAAAAAAAAAAAAAGATCAGCAAAAAAGCAAATGAGCCACCTTCCTGAAGTTTACATTTGAGGGAAGAAGAGATGCAATGAAAACTGAACATAATAAGTACATAACTTTAATTTTGCATCGTACGCAAGAAAATAATGATTAGGCCCAGCCAAAAGTGGATACAATTTCGATTTTGATTCTTTATTTTATGAAACGATGATGCATCTCACAGGTAATAATGATGACTGGTCTATGTGCTGTTCTGCTCTAAAATAACACAAGGAAATATCAAACTATGAAGGTTACTGTGACACTAAGGTAAATCAGTCACAATGTATAAATATTCATGCTGGCATTCAGACTCAAGCTTGGATTTTGCATTTGCACACTAAACAGTTATCATTCAGAAAATATTGTTATAGAGAAATTTTGGACTGAAGATATTTTCAAGACTTTGTTTATATGTTGTTGGTGGAATGAAGGATTCTAGTAAATCACTGTAATCATTGGTCATGGAGGGGAACAGAGCAACAACAGTCCCAATATCGTGGAGAGCAATGACTTCACAAGTGGCTGTAGTTATGCTTTTAGTCATGTGAGTCTCTGATATTCTGAAAATGCGTTTTATCCAAAAGTGTTAGAACGTCTAACATTAGTATTGACTCCGTGTCTAAAAAGCAATGAAAACAATTGGCTGTTTTTTGAACATTTATGTACATTTTGATGTATACCTCAACATTTAAAAGAATCAGTCTTATCTAACTGGTAAGGCTTGCTCACTCTTGAACATCCTAAATGTAAGAAACATTAAGGAAGAATGAGGTATTTCTTTGCTAGGGTGGCTGTACTAAATCCCCATGAACTGGGTGACTTAAACAACAGAAATTTGTTATTTCACAGTTCTAAAGATTGAGATCAAAGTACCAACCAAGTTGCTTCCTTTTGAGGGCTGCAGGAAAAGATCTTTCCAAGCCTTTCCCTAGCTCTGGGGGTTTTATGGTGATGTTTGGCTTTCCAGGGCTTGTGGAAGCATCACTCTGATCTCACCTTAATCTTCACTTGGTATTCTTCCTGTGTTTCCTATATGTCCGAATTTCTTCTTTTTGTAATACCAGCTATATTAGAATAGAGGCCCCTACTACTCTGTTAAGATATCATGTTAACTAATTACATTTGCTACGATGCTTTTTCCTGATAGAGTCAGTCACTCACTGAGGTATTAGGAATTAGGATTTCAACATATGCTTTTTGGGACAATTCAACCCATGCTTGAGGGTATTAAATACATTCTCATGAGACTAGAAGTGGCGTGGTGGTTGAGGCATTGGAATCCCAGATGGCCAACCATGGTTCAAGTCCTAGACCTGGTGGCCTGCTTTCTCACTTTCCCTCTTCCTCTGTCTCTCTTGGGTGAGCTCTTGTGTCCTATAGTAAACTAAAACAAAAACAAAAATAATAATAAAGTCCTAAAGAAGAACGAAAGAGTAGATCCATCCTCATATAACCCTCTTAAACATGGATCTTGAAGTTCACCTTGTGTTCTCTCTGTCTCTGGAGTAAATTTCAGTTCAAAATATAACAATTTTGTGGGCCAGCAGGTGGTATGGTTGTTGAGGTGCTGGACTCACTCATGGCCAACTGCTGTTGGAGTCTGACCCAGTGGCTTGAGAATCAGACCAGTGCTTATGCGTGCATGACCAAAATCGTAGGAAGAGAATGGAGGAGATGAGATTACAGCATGGCCATCTCCTCTGAGGGGCCGATTTCTCACTTTTCCTCTCACTATCTCTCTCTCTCTTTCTCTCTCTCTCTCTCCAGAGAGCACATGTGCCCTATGGCAAGAACCTTAAAAACAAAAGATACAAGAAACAACATTTTTTTTAGCTTCATAAACACAGCTAACTTACCAGTAGTAATTTTTGCCAGTCTAAATAATTATTTAATATTCAATCTGGATTGAAAAACAAAATTGATAAATTCATTGAAGAACTATGATACTCATCTAATATTTATTATTCATATCTCATGCTATGAAATTATCTGGAAAAAGTTGTCAATGACCCTTTTCCTTGCTTCTTTTAAATGACCATTTTATCCTCCCTACCAATTGAAGATTATTGATGTGAATAGAAGTAAGCCTAAAATATTTTATTTATAACTGTTTAGAAAATGCCGCAGTTCTTTTCTCCCTTCACCCTACAAAGGACTCGGGTGTACATGGAATATTTTCTAATTTTTCCTTTCCTTCATTGCTGTTCAAGTTCAGAATGAAGAATATGGTTAGATTCGGTTCATTCGCGTATGCAAACAGGATTGTTTACACCACATCTGTGTCTTTCCTTTTTATCTCTTTTTTTACTGCCAAAGGGTATATACGCTCACCAGAGAGAGATAAAAAACACAGAGAGAGCACCTCTCCTCTCCAGTTGAGCATGGTCATTTTGTAATCTTTTTCTTCAGTTTCTTCATCCTGTCAGTATTTTGGGCACTCACACACAGACACACTCAGTGTTTTTCAAACTACTGAGGGCCAGGACTTGAACTGTAGTCAGCCATGTGGGATCTGGCTCCCTAGGCACAGAACATAAATCACCGAGTTCCAGGGCTGACGCTGACCCAATATCTGTTTTTTAATTACAAACACATAATTCATCTTATTTCTTTTTCTTAAGGAATTTTATTTATTTATTTTATTTATTCATTCATTTATTTTAATTTGATCAGACACACACACACACACACACACACACA
>NW_006159556.1:1089546-1100043 GCF_000334495.1 Tupaia belangeri chinensis | reverse complement strand
AAATGAGAAAGCAAGCCACCGGGTCCGGTACTCAAACCATGGTCAGCCATGTGGGAATGTCCAGCACCTTAACCACCATGCCACCTAATGGTCCCCTAATTCACCTGATTTCTAAATTATAAAGTCATAAACCCTTAAACAACTCAGAATTTTTTTTTGGTCAAAGATCCTAATTCTGAATGTTTTAGCATAACCCCAGCATTTTTTATAACCATATTTTTTCTATTTTTTAATCATTTGTATGAACACCATCTTCTTACAACTAGACCTTCAAGTGTGGCTTGACTTGTCATGGCTCCCCTTTCATATATAACCCTGACTAACTAGTACCCATGACTGAAAGCATATAAAGACTTTCTCCCTGTGTTCCCCTTCAGGAAGAGGAGAGTCTATCTCGTTCCTGCCCTCTTTCATTCTTCTCATCTCAATTACATTTACTGTTAAAGAAAAAGTGAGTATGTAAGTGCTTTAGATTTATTTAATAAACTAAAATATGAAGATAGAAGTTACATTTTACTGTAGATTCTATAATTATGCCATTAAAGAAATGATAAAATATTTCCTTAAGAATGCCTTAGAGTTTTATTTTATTTTTTAAAGAGTAAATAAATCTGAGTGAGACAAAGTTTAGTAAAATGGAAGGGAGGTTTGTATAGGTAGTTATGCCAGATGTTTCTACTAGGTCTTATATGTTTGGAATTTTAAAATCAGTATTATTTACTGAACTGTTACAGGTAAACTATTTCAATTTTTATCACTCATTTCCTGTCAAGTAGCAAGTTTTATTAATGTAGGCACTTTTCCCTTCATGACCTATGAACAGGCTGTTAAGCAAATGGGTTAATGTACAAGGAACTTAAGTTGAATGTAAAAGTGATGTCTGGGGCAATGAGTAGAAACCTAACACAAAGATCCAACAAATCATTGGTAAATAAAAGAATAGATACATTTAGAAAAAAGCTGAAAATGTTTTATTGCATGGGCCAGCAGGTGGTGTGATGGTTAAGGCTCTGAATTCTACACGGCTGCATGGCCAGCTGGGCAGTTGGAGTCCCGGACCTGGTGGATTGAAAATTACACTGGGTGCGCATGTGTGTGTACCCAAAATCCTGAAAGGGAAATGGAGGAGAAGGGATTTCAGTGTGGCCATATTCCCTAGGGTGATCTCTCACTTTCCCACTCTCTGTCTCTCTCTGGAAAGTGCACATACCCTTCAACCAGGAAAAAAAAAAAAAAAAACTAAACTAAAAAATAATACTTTTTAACATTTTATTCAAAGACAGTAGAGAACATGTAAAGAAAATTCAATTTTCAGTCCAGGTAGGCCCCATTTTTGCATTGTGGTATGTTACACAAATATTAATATTTCCTCTTTAAAACTTATTATGTCCCTTTGCTCACAGATGTGATATAACTTGTTTTAATTTAGTGGCAGAAAGACACATATTTATCCTGGAAAAAATTAATTTCCTTTTGTTAAGGAATGGTAACAAAACTGCATTATTTACTATTGCTAATATGAAAAATCATTTTTGTGTGGTTTAAATTTTATTTCCAAACATGAGATAAGAGACCCCTGCAATTTTCAAACTTTGAAAAATCTCCCAACTGCGAATCTCCTGAGTCACTGCAGAGTGTCCAGAGCTGTCCTTGCTGGGATTAATCACCATAAGGCTCTGACAGATAAATGTGGGAACAGGCATCTCAAAATGAGCTGGAGCGAGGAAGCTGAAATGAAGCCCTGGCGGATGCCTTTGGAAAATAACAAACAAAATTTAGAGGATACAATCAATACTAGAAACAAATTTACACGACAAGAGACTTAGCTGAGAATGCCAATTTCATAAACAATGGGAAATTTTATGCCTTCTCCTTTCTTTCCTTACACAGTGAATATGCAGTGATGTCACAAAACCTGCAATTCAAAGTTTGTAGAAGACAATTTCCCATGAGCCCCGCACATTCCTGAAGGTTTTAGAGGAAGTCACAGTGACTGCCTGTGTTCTTGAGTATCTCTTAAAGTATGCTTGTTTGGATAACCTTGGAAGATACACTTACCTTCTGTCTCTCTCACTCTCTCTCTCCTTAATAGCAAAGGACAGATGGGCTTACAGCCTTGAAAACTTGAGATAGTGTCTCATGTCTCTTGCTGTTACAAAGGACAGACATGGCCACTGCTCATTATAAAAGACTCAGTTTCCCTAACACAACTTGCAACATAAGCCACTGAGTTTACAGATGTCATCTGAGTTTCTATGCATCACCCTGTGGTAATTGGAGCCTGGGGACCTCCTTTGGGAAATACTGATCCTCTGGCAGCTATCTCTATGAGTAATAAAGTCCTCTCTCTCTGACCCAGAAACTTCGCGGCTTCTGTCAGCATTCATGAAAATGACAGGTTGGCTTGTTACTTTGCAAGTGGGGAAAAAAATCACAGATGCTTTATAGTTCTTGACACAGTTTTGTCCTATCGTACTTAAAATGTTCTTGGTATCTCAAAATGATAGAAATCTTATTCAATCATTTACAATTCTGTTTTTAACAATGCATTCTTATTGTTTAGATGAATCCAGAATGTATGCTATATAAACAGATATATAACTGCCTGCCAAGTATCTGTGTACAGGAAGTATTTGTGGAAATACTAATACTTATAATTATCTACCAGTAGCTTTTGTATTTCAAAAATATGTATATTTGTAACTTGTTTATATATCTCATTATAGTCCCTCATACAAATGATGATTCAACATTGTACTTTTGTCATAAACATATGGAAATGAGGAAATAGAAATTAGAAATAAAGTACCCCTTTTTATTAATTATGAAAAGAGATTCCATTTAATTCCTAAAGTAAGATGTATTATTAAAAAAAATTCAAGGCTCTCTGTATGGCCTGTAGTTAAGGAAAATGGATCTCCCATGGCCAACCACATGGTTCAAATTCTCGCCTTGAAAAAAATGCCAGCTACATGTGTGCACATGCCCAAAATCCTGATAGAAGGGATTGTGGCAGGACTATACCCACTGGGAGCCGATCTCTCTCTCTCCCTCTCTGTCTCTGTCTTCTCCTGGTTAGGTTGTGCTTCCTCTCAATAAAATAAATAAATAGATAAGTAATTTTAAAACCTTAAAATTGTTAAAAATAGCATTAACATTAAAAGTAAATACCTCGGGGCCAGCAGGTGGTGTGATGGTTAAGGGCACTGGATTTCCATGTGGCTGACCACAGTTCAAGTCCTGGACCTGGTGGCTTGCATTCTCAATTTCTCTCTCTCTCTCTCCCCACCCCCCTCTAGCCAAATGAAAATAAATAAATGAATATATAAAATAAAGTTAAAAAAATAAATATCTCAATCAAGGTATTTAGATTAAGGATTATAGTTTCTGTAGATCAACAGTTCGGACAGAGACTAGCGGGTCCTCTATGGTCTCACGAGGCTGCAATGATGGCATTGGCCAAGCCAGGGTGTCATCTGCGACTCTCTGTACAAGGTCAGGAGGACGTGGCAGAATTCTGTGTATTTGCAGAACTCACGGAGGCTATGACCTCAAGGTCAGAAAGAGCACACCTCGCTGATGCTTTATAGTCTACAGGCTGCTCTCTTTAGGAGAGGAGAATCCAGGATAAGTTGGGTTTTTAAAATTATTGTTAGCTCAGAGTCAAGTGTTTATTAAGCTACTCACATGACATTCCATCATATTCACAGTTCCTGGACATACTCAAGGGGAGAAGGCTATACAAGGCATTTATACTAGGGGGTATATCTTAGAGGCCATTTTAGGATTTTACCTACTATAATAATGAATATATACATTATTAAAATCTGCATAATTAGATAGTCTTAACAAAGATAAGATACATATGTAATTAAAAATTACACAAATGTTACATTTCCTTTTAATTCATAATATGTATGGTATTAAAGTCGTGATCATAATATATTTTCTCTTACTATTCAGCCTGACCAATTTCCTTTTATCTTTTTATTCCACCTGATCTCTGATATTTCCACTTCTGTACAAAGGTTTTTAATATGGTCATTCTGTGCAGCCTGCTCTTTAGAAATTTCAGTCTGTTTTATAATAAAGAAATAGCTTACTCTCTAGCCTTATCTCGCCACACCTATATCTGCACTCCATGATTTTGTTCATTTTGTTCTCTGTATGGAATTTTCTCCTCCCTTCACCATTGTTGCAATGGCATCATATTAAAATCCAATCCTTGCATCAAATGCTACAGCTTCCCTGATAGAATCTTGGATTCCTGTAGTTATCAGTAATAACTGCATCTTGGTGTGTTCACTGCACTTGACCATGACAGAGGTATGATCAGTTTTCTTTACGCTGCTCTCTCTTTATACTCAGATATTTGTTCTGCTTGTATTCCTTACTAGAGAATGAGAACAGTGGGGAAAAAATGAGGCCCTATTGAAATCATGTCTCTTTCACCGAGTTTAATAAGATTTAAATTGTTTCATCTTTCTCTTTACTTGGTATTGATTGGTATATAATTATGACAGGTTATTAAAAACAATGATATGCCAGTTATAGTTAAACACTGGTGTGAAATGTTCCAGGGTGTCAGATAAGGACTACACCAGTACTGCTTGATCCAAAGAGAAAGCAAAGCAAAACAAACAACAGCCTATATAATTTTCCTTTTCCTTTTTTATAGAAAAAGGAAAACATGTTTTGGAAGAAAATATAAAATATTCTAGTGAAAGACATTATCCCAACTCTCAGATTGCAGGGGAGACACTAGCCACTGCTATTTTATTAGGAAAACCACAGTGTTATGTTGGTGCACAGTGTGTGATGCCCAGTGTGAATCCTCATCAGGTATTAGGGACCTGTCTGTAATCTCTCTCGCTAGCCAGGTATCTATCCTAGAGATACATTTCATGGACAGCATTCAAAATGCATTTATAAATAAACCTAGATAGGTACTAATTGTGGATAAATGCAACCAAATCAGATGTGTGTTTTAATCACCCCTGGTATATTAGTTATTTGTCTTAAAATAAGAGTTAACTTGTGTTTTAAGTGATTTCCCCCATCACTTGAGGGAAAGGGTTGCAGATTGCCTTTGTATGAATTTGGTTACTGAATAAAAGGTTATATTTACTAATATAAAATATCAGTTTAGAAAGGAGATTTCAGGAAACTGTAATCACAAGAAACCTGCCAGTCTAAGTCCAAAATTCTCCTATGCTCCGTGTCATGCCGATTTTCTTACCTTAAACTTATGACGAATTTCTATGAGCAACTATCAAGTACTAGTTTATAGCAGTTGCTTACACATATTCATGTATGTGCAAGCAAATACTGGGTTTTCAGAAAAGTCATGATGTATTTTCTGTTTTTTATATGCAAAATTATATCATGACTTTTTCAGTGACCCAATACATTAAAATATGTATTATTATGATAGAGCTTTTTTTTGGAGGAATTTTTGCTATCAGGCATGTACACTCACTGGAGAGAGAGAGAGACAGAAAGTGAGAACTCATTCCCCAGGGTGGATGGCCATGTTGCAATCCCTTCTCCTCCATTCTCCTCTCTTGATTTTGGGCATACATGCACATGTGCTCGGCATGAGTTTCAAGCCATTGGGTCCAGGACTCATACTGTGGTTGACCACATGGGAATCCAGCATCTTAACCACTATACCAACTATTGGTCCAAATGATATAACACTTTTATATGATTTTTTTTTTTTATTTCTAGAGATGGCATCTTGACATTAAGGCTATTTATCTGCTTCAGTTGATAGAACAGAGAAGTTTGGCACTTTAGAATGACTTACTTGTAAAGTTGTGAGAATACCTAGAATTCAGACCAATAATGACTAGAAATATAATGGATGTCATCTGTTAATATCGTATACATGCTATTTGGTGATAAAAAAAAGGTACCCACTTATGCAGATAAGTGAAATGACATTAAATTCAGGGCCAGCAGATGTTATGGTGGTCAAGGCAGCTGGATCTGACATGACTGACTGAGTGAGTTCTGGTCCAGTGGCTTGAAAAACATGTCAGGAACATGTTGTGAATGCACAAAATCCAGAGAAGAGAATGCAGAAGAGATTGCAGTGTGGCCATTGCCCCTAAGGACTGATTTCTCACTTTCCTTCTCTCTGTCTCTGGCAAGCATACATAGTCAATAGCAAAATTAAGTTAATAATAATATTTTTATTAAATACATTATTATGCATTGAATAAGTACAGCTAGAATGTATGTGGATATTTCAGAACATCTGTGAAAAATTGAGTTAATGTACAAGTTTATTTTGGTTCAAAAAAGTTTGAAATCCGTGCATAGTTTTTTCACAATATGTATTTTCCATAATCTTTCTGAAGATTATGCAGTACAGAGAGCAGACTGTCTTCTATCTTCTTTCAATAATGAGATGAGTAAAAATTAAATCTCTTAAAACAATGGCATCAACTGTCCCTAAGAAACTAACTAAAAAATAGCAATCAATAATGACACAATTACAGGGGGAAAAAATGAAGCTATGTCACCTTTCTTCTTCAATGATTGAATGATACTGGTAGCTATGTTTCAGTCTAGTTTCTTTCTTTTGATACATGGACACCAAGATGCAAATTTAGTAGGTCTTTTTTGGTACAGGAGTCAGAGCTGAAAGGCACAGTGTTTTATTCCTTTGATGCCTTAACATCCCTGTAAGATCAGTGGATTTATTCAGTTCTCAGCTGGTTGCACAGAAAGAACAAAATGATCCCAAGAGCTACAGATACTCATTTACCAATGCCTTAGCTACTTGATTTTTAGCAGGCAAAGACAGACCTGTTCTGAAATGTAAGTTCTGTTCTTATATGATTGGCACATTTCATTTCTGTGTGTGTCCATTGCTAAATAAAACCTCATAGGAATATTTTTATAGTACCACTTCAAATGAATAAAACTTTCATTTCCTTTCCCTTTACTTATGTGTGTGCTTGTGTATGTAAAAAAAATAATTCATAGAACCTATTTCTGTTGTATACAGAATGAAATCATGTATATAACATGGAAAGGAGACTTCAAAATCTTAAAGGGATGAGACATGCCTCCTCAATGTAATTAGCACATCCTTTATAGAAACTTATCCACACATATTAAATGATAAACATTTTCCCAGCTTTTCATACTTTTCAGTATGTCTTCCTTTCTTTTTCCTTTTCCTTTTTCTTTTGCTAATGTTTTTAAAATACTACCTATAAATAAACCAATAACAAATATTTGTATTGTTAGCTCAAAAAAGTGCAAGTTAAAATTACTGAACTAGTTTATAAATAACATGCTTTCATTCTCTCTCTCTTTTTTTTTTTTTTTTTTGAGAGGGTTTTGCTATAGGGCTTGTGTGCTCGCCAAAGACAGAGAGAGACAGAAAGTGAGAAATTACCCTCCAAAGGGATGGCCACACCACAATACCTTCTCCTCCATTCTCCTCTCAGGATCTTGGGCATGCATGCACATGCACCTGGCATGAGTTTAAGCCACCGGGTCTGGGACTCTAACCGCGGTCAACTACATGGGAATCCAGCGACATAGCCATTATGCCAACTGCTGGTCCCCAAATGCTTTAATTATTAAAATAGCATTAAAACAAACAAAAATGATTTAAAGAATTATTATTTTTATTCTATTTTATTTCTAATTATTATTATTATTATTATTATTATTATTATTTAATTGTCTACAGTGCACACTTGCCAGAGACTGAGACAAAGAGAAAGTGAGAAAGCAAGCTATCAGGTCTGGGTCTCAAACCACAGTCAGCCATGAGAGAGTCCAGTACCTTAATCACCATGCCACTTGCTGACCCCACAATAAAATATTTAGATCCCATTTATCTTCTGTCTAACTCAAGGTAAAATTTTGGTTTATGGAGAACTTTTAGAGAGAATCTAGGGGGAAAATGGTGGAATATTAAATATTTTTTAAGTGGTGGAAAGCATATCTTAAAATTCTTCTTAATAATTTAGGAGGACAATATAGTTAGAAGGAAGGAGATAGTCCATCCTTTAAAAGACAAGATAATCACAGAAAGCAGCCATCAATTTTTGCCTTTCTAATGAACGAAGAGAGAAAATGAGTTAAAGTCAGTTTAATGTAGCTACCAATGAAAAGAAATTTAGGCAGTATGAAATAAAAGTTACAAGATTTATGATGCATGCAACTCCATTTTAAAGCAGGGTAATTCCACATTAAAGGAAAACTCATAACTTCCTAGTGCTGACCTCCAAGCCACTTTACTCTCCGTAGTGAACAGAGGTAACTGTTAGAACAGCTTCTGTATTTTTCCTTCTAAATAAAGGAGAAAGGTCAAAACAGAATGCTTGGCTCCCTCTTTAGTGCTGTTTGAGAAACCATGTGCCACAAAATGTCGGTTTTGAGCAGAGACCATGACCTAAATATTTTAAACTAATCTGTTAAAATAAAAACGTACCAATAACGTATCTGGTACCAGGGCATTAACTGAATTATCTAAGAGGGATCAGAGTGATGAGGGCCAGGATTCAGCATCTGTGTGTTTTGATAAAGAATTACAAAAAGCAAGGGCCACTCAGTAGCATAGTGATTAAGGCACCTGAATCTCACATGGCTGACAGCACAGTTTAAATCCAGGACCCAGCGGCATGTGTGTGTATGCCCCAAATCCTGAGAGTGGAATGGAGGAGAAGTGGTTGCACTGTGACCATTCCCCCCGGGGGGGGGCGGCTACCTTCTCTATCTTCCTTTTTCTCTCTCTTTCTCTCTCTCTGACAAGTGCACACACCCTACAGGAAGGAAGGAAAGAGGGAGGGAGGGAGGGAGGGAAGGAAGGAAGGAAGGAAGGGAGGAAGGAAGGAAATTGAAATGAAATATAGCATCTCAGTAATGAATTCTGAATATCCAGGATGCAGTCATGCTGTAAAGCATACCCGAGATCACAGAATGGAACAGAAAAGGAAAACACCAAAGAGTCTACAGCGCTGAAAACCCTTACACTAGATTTTACTCTTTACTTGTGGACCTGCCAAAAACTGTAATAGAGTTCTTTGATACATGTCACAGAAACCTACTTTTACTCACTTCAGGGAAAAAGAAAAAAAAAAAAAGATGTTTATTGCAAGGCTATGGCATAACTCACAGAAGTCAATAAAAAACCAAATCAGGATCCAGTTGAGTGGGCATGGTCCTCTCAGAGAGCTAGGATAGACAGAGGCCCAATGCCAGAATTGCAGGTTCCAGGGAGAAATGAAAACATGAGGCTCCTAGTTCAGAAGTCATTGGGAGAGTGATAAGCTCTTCAAATCTCTGCTGTTAGAATAAGTCATCTACTGTGGTTTTCCACCCTTGGGCTGTTTTGCTCAAGATTCACATTCTGGCAACCCAAGTGTGTAAGCCACCTCCAAGACTGACTAACCCAAAGGACAAGAAAGGTTGAGACCTTATTTAGTAGTCCTTAAACTGTAGGCGATCTTGTGGTCCAGGATGAACTTCTTTACATTCTTTAGCCAACAAAGGGAGAGCATTTCTTCATGCTCAGGACAATAAAAAACAAAACAAAACAAAAAACAGATCTTGGCTTAAAATGAAAAAAAAAAAGAATCCTTTGTAACAATACTATAATCAGCTTCTAAGAGGTTGCCTCTAAGAACACGAAGTTTATTAAACATGCTCCAGTAGCACCTTCACTGGGTCATGGACGCTCAGTTTTAAATATACTAACACTGTTAACCCCAGGAATTCCAGGATGTTGGGGTCAGCAGGTGGTGTGGTTGAGGCATAAACTCCCACATGGCCACCTACAGTTCCAGTCTCAGCCCGAGCAGCTTGCTTTCCCACTTTCCCTCTCTCTTTCTTTGTCTCTCTCTTGTCAAATTTAAAAATAATAATAAGGTAATATTAAATAACTTTTTAAAAGTAAGAATTCTAGGATTTTTTAAAATAAAGTAGTTTTTCAGTTAAATTTCTCAATATGGTAGACTCTCCTAACAAACTATTAAAGAATAAGAGAAAAATTGTTTTAGATGGAGAAGAAGTACAAATCATGGAAATTACTCTAAGGTGAAGTTAGCTTACATGGTCTCACCAGTGTGTATTTATGGTATTTAGAGTCTGGTTTAATGAGTTCCTTGGGGATTTTGTCAGGCAGCTGTCTGCAAAGAGTAGAGTGGTTAGGACACCTAATCTAGAACAGGTCTCTGGATTTAAAGCCCAGTTTTGTGGTTTGCATCTTGTTCAGTCCTTGTGCCTTGGTAATTTTTACTTTTTTTCTTTAGAGATTTTTACAACAGGGCATGTGCACTTGCCAGAGAGACAGAGAGAAAGAAAGTGAGAAATTTCCCCCTATGGGAGATGGCCACGCAATGGTAGCTCTCTTCCATTCTCCCCTTGGGATTCGGGCACACATGCACACATGCTCAGTGTGTTTCAAGCCACCGAGTCCAGGACGTGAACCACGCACGGCTATGTGGGAGTATAGCACCTTAACCATTA
>NW_006159556.1:1033854-1089515 GCF_000334495.1 Tupaia belangeri chinensis | reverse complement strand
GCTGACCCCAGATAACTTATTAATACCTTAACTGGCTATTAAATTATCTTAAAAGGTGATTCAATGTAAGATCTAATCAGGACTGATAAAGAAAACAATTGATTCTTTTCAAATATCAAAAAGTAGTTGTCTTGGGCCAGCAGGTGGTGTGGTGGTTAAGGGTGCTGGACCCCACATGCCTGACCATGGTTCAAGACCCGGACCTGGCAGCTTTCTCTCCTTCTCGCTCACTCTGTCCCTCTCTGGTTAAATATAAATAAATAAATAAAGTCAAGTAAAATAATTCTTAAAAAAAAAAAAAAAAAATAGTAGTTGTCTTTACAAGACCAGCAGGTGGCGTAGTGTAAGGCACTGAATTCCCATATGGCTGACAGTTTGAGTCTCAAACCTGGTGGTGACTTGCTTGCTCATTTTTCTCTCTCTTTTTGCCTCTCTCTGGTGAGTTCGCATGCCCCATGGCAAATTAAATAATAATAATAATAATAAAATAATTTTTTAAAAAATAGTTGTATGACAACTTGATACTGTCATTGGAGAAAACTAGACTTACGAATGGAACTTGATTTTCAAATTTTCTTTTTCGAGGAATTTAATTTTTCCCATTATCTTTCCTAAGTGGGTAACTGTCTTTGGAGAGTAAAGAGCAAAACAGAGGTTTTATTTTATCAGCTCTTCTTTGGTTTTGTTGAGGAAAAAATAAAAAAGACCCAGTTTTCTTTTTTTTTTCTTTTCATCTTCGTCTCTGTTTCAAAGACAGTTGAGCATTGATACCAATCTGTGTTTCTGCTGCTTCTGTGAAAGAGAAACCATCCTATGCCACCAGCAAGCACTGTTATCTGGTTTGAAATGTCAAGTACACTTTGGCATAGAAAGAAAGAAACTAAGATAACATTCAGAGAGGAATATATAGGAGCCAAAGATAGAGTCCAATGGTCTAAGTGTCTGTGTCTTCCAGACAGAGTTAGGAAACGATTCATCAACAGAAACCTAAAACATTTTGCAGCTTCTAACTTATCTAACCTGATGATTTATAGCCACATATCCTGTTTATATGTATGATTGTGGTATTTGTCTATCTTGGTGCTATACTGATGAATAATGGAAAGGTAATTCAGCTACTTTAAACTGAATCATTTAAATCAGTTCGACTATGACACTCTGTCTTTATGTCACCCCTTTCAAGGTCTAATCTCAGATTCTCTTACTAGCCTCAAGGATTTTTTGTTTGTTTCTTGCAACATTTATTTGTATTTTGACAGTTGTATGATGTATAATTATGTATAAATCATGTTGTATGCTTTTTTTTATTCACACAAATAATCGGGACTGTTATCTCTACCAAAGCCCAGAGATTTCTCCATCTCAGAGAAAGAATGAACATTCTATATTTCAACAAGAAAGAGGATAGACATCCTTTCGTTTTCTTGTTCATTTACAGGCAACTTTGTTATTGTTTACAAAATCACTACAGTTTTAGACAGCACTATGTGATGTTTCTACACATTGACACTGTACTTTCACTATTGTAACATTTATTATTTTAATATTTAGCATTGAGATTTGAGATATAGTACCACTTTTGATGCAATTTTGTAAGACGCTTTTCAAAAAATCTTCCTAGGAAATTAGTTATAATAGCACTTCACAATTCTAGTTTCTTAGGACATTAATAGATATTATGAGTGCTCAATAAAATTTATTGAAACAATGAATGAATTCACATTAAATGAATTTAGGAAATACGTGAGCTTAGGAATACACAGTTCAACAAAGTTAGCAGAATTCTTTACCAGAATTTTTCAGTTGTTTTTAGGCTAATGCTGTACCATGAACCCCTAAGGACCTAAACATATTTAAAAAAATCTATTTGATGATGAATATATTATTTTCAAGAAGGAATTCTATTTTTTAGTCTTCAAATTCATACTTGTTTATTTTAAATTTTGCCAGAGTATGTGAGTGCTCTCAGGAGAGACAGAGAACAAGAGAGGGAAAATGAAAAAGCATCCCTCCATAGAGAATGGTCACGGCATTTCTCCCTCTTGTTGGAATTGTAGGCATGGAGGCACACATGCCGGGTGTGTTTCTCAAGTCATCTGGTCTGGGACTTGAGTCATTCAATTGGCCACGAGGACTCCAGCCTCTTAAACAATGGCACTGGCTGCATACCCTTTTTTCAGATGATATATTTTGGGCACACATGCACATGTATCTGGTATGAGTTTTAAGCCACTGGGTCCAGGACTCGAACCACAGTCAACTACATGGGAGTCCAGTGACGTGACCATTATGCCATCTGCTGGTCCCTCTTTCTGAATTTTCTTGATTTAGTCATACCTCATTCAATGTTTAAGATTTCAAAAGTCACTCTGTAGATTTAGGGCTTTGAGATAGCTTATTGCCTATAGTCTAATCATGTTTTGTTGGTAGGAAAAATCTTCCAAATAAGGGAGAAGAAATGCAATCTTTTCTGTATTAATCAAAAGGATTATCCTCTCTTTAACACTTGAGCCTTCACTACAACCTTGCTTGTACCTAAAATAGATGTCCTTGAGAACAAAACTCTCATTCCTCATAAAGAGCCAGGTTAAATCCAGAGGTCATAAAAAGTCCCACTACATTTTCTCCTTTTGAAACGAATTGATATCTATATTTGTACTCCATCCTGTTTTTCTTTATTATTATTATCCTTATCATCATGTCATCATTTTCATTTTAGTTGCTGCTAATCACTTCTTGCTCTATCTCTCCCTCATGGACTGACCCAGAATATTTTTACCACCTTTTATAACTGCCTTTAGTTAGGCTTCAGTGACAAATCTAAGGAAGTGCTCCTTGGGAGATTGTGATAAGTACACCTGTGACTTAGGACAAATAAGTAGAATTATAGCATATAGTTTGAGTGTATGTGAAATTGCCATGTGTTCATTTGTTTAAGAAATACTTACTGAGAGACTGCTGGGAGACAGGCACTTGGAAATGTAAAAATCATCAACGGAAGGTCTTCAATCTTCAAAAAGTCCACAGTCATGTGAAGAAGATAGATCTGAGTGTAGTAAATGCAGGGACAAAGGTGTACATAGGATGTTACTGAACCAGTGAGAGGAGGCAAGCTGCAGCCCGAGGTAGTAAGGATTGAAAGGAGTTCCTTGGGGTGAGGGGAGCATTAGTTCAGTCTTAATGGAGAAAAGTATAAATGAGCCACCTAGACTTTACACTACAACATAAATTCACATACAGCATGGGGGAAAGTATGGGCAGTGAACATGAGACAATGTGTGTAGCCTAACCTGTTACACTAAATGTTTTTTCATTTGTTTTCCTAAAAGGATGACACAGCAAGACAAGGGTGTGGCAATGTGGGCTCGAGACAGAACCCTAGAACCTATATATTTAAAAGTAACCTGGACACTGTGTGTATGTGGGGTGGGGAGAGGATGGTCTATAAAGGCATTTGGGAATCTGTGATTTTGTGTAATAAGGAAAGTCTTTTTCTAGTTAAAATTGAATATAAACCATCACAGTTTCTTTTCGTTTCTTGTTTTTTTTTTTTACTTCAAGAATAAAATGTATAAGATATGGTTGATGAGATTAATGCAGGTTTAAAATATTAATCATTCTTAAATTATAAAGTTTGGTGGCTCTAAATTCACCTCCTACAAGTCTTTTAGTTCTGAAAATTATTGGAAGTTTTCATTGGTTAGCCACTATGTATTATGCCAGTAATATTTAGGTATTGCCTTTATGCCAACTTACAGAGCAAGAATTTATTTTCTCTTTGGAAACATAACTTACAAGATTATACTTTTTGGCCAACATCTATCATACTTAGAATGCCAGATCCTGAATATTAAAGGTAAAGGATATAGAACTGTCTTCTAAAACTAACTAGTTGCCTGTAGGTTATTTAATATAAACACATTATTGATGGTATGTGTTATATAAGGATTTCATTTTAAAACAATTTTAAGTATAGCCTATTTTCATATATTGTAATTGACCCAGCTTATGTCTATAAAATATTGCTTTTTGTAAAGGTTATTAGAAGCCTAGAAACAAATGAAAAACATTTTATTTCTTATTTTTAAGAAGTACTGGTATGACACAAGTTATCAGAACAAAATGTATGGACAATACCTTTTAAAATACAGTTTCTTACAAATTATATCTAAAATCCGGTTATATATACTCTTTAAATGGTCATAAAAGGAGAGTTTTACATACAAGCTCTTAAAACAATAACATTAGATTCAAACTATTTTATGTCATAATGAAATAGAATGGGTTTTATGGTGGTAGTTTGGTTCCAAAAGATTAATCAAATTTTCTACATAATATGAATGTGAAGTAAGCAAGACACTGGTAGTTTTGTGGCTCATTACTCTGATATAGAGGGGAAGAGAGCAGGTAACAAGAAATACTGAAAATAAATTTATTTTCAAGAATGTAATTTCTCTATAAATGATGATTCTCACCTTATTGATTCGATTATACTGCATGTATAAAACTTTTATTATTGAAAAGAAGCTCATAATAGGCAGATCATACTGGAGCTAAAGTTTGTGAAATTTTTTTGAAAGATTCTTTCATTTCGAAAGCAATAATAAATTTAATAATAATGCTCCCATGTATTCCCTCCACTAAAAGCTACTAGTGGAATGACTAGCTATAACATAAAAAGTTAAAATTACAAATATACCTAACAGGTAATTATAAAATATAAATTACTTTAAAGCATTGTCAATAACTTCAATAAATGTCGAGTGTCTAAATTATACATATAGAATACTGTTGCCAGATGAAACAGTAACTAGAATGGTTTTTAGATAGTTTTAATCTTTAAACCATGTATTTGAAAGTAAACGTAGTAACAATTTATTACAAGAACTTTCATCAACTTTTAAAAACTTCAATATCATAGTGATATAATTATTCTCGAGAGATTAGACTATTCAATTCTAATTTGCATTTCTTGTGTAGTTTTAAATCTCAAATAAAAACACTATTGCATAGAGTTCTATATGAAAGAATTGAAAATATTTTCTGATCTCCACAAAAGAGAAATAAGCACTTTGGAAAATGTTGACTATAAAATCTGACACCACATGGGAGAATTTATGTTGTTTGTATGATAAATTGCATGAAAGACTATAGAGAAGAAATTTTATTTTTTTAAATATTTGATTGATATTATAGACAGGAAGACCTGTCTGTGAGATTTTTTAAAGTCAAGAACGAGTTCTATTACATCAGGAGGCAATAGAAAACCCACTGATTTATTTTTATCTATATGAAACGTCTTTGGTGATTTATGTTCTCAACTTCGTCAGTTTTAGTGCCCTGAGAAAGAAACCCAGTTGTGCTATTACTTCAATCATAGTATAATTAGAATCATAGAATACCTAGAAAACTTATTCATTACTAAATGAAAAATACATATGTATACACAAATAGATTTAGCGTGTATCTATGTATGAATGGATACATGTTTTTCAAAATAGCAACTTGGTTCCTTCTTTGCTCAATCTTACTGTTCTTTCATGTCTACATTTATTAATTCTACTTCTTTTTATAAGGCATGCTTTTAAACTGGTTCTCAAACCACATATGAAAAAGAAAGTAGAAAATTGGAGAGGAATGCTTATGACATTAGTAGAGAAAGGCTACTAAACGTGGGCAATCAACACGGCCTTCTTAAGAATAAGCTAGAACTTTCAAAGTTTATATGAGCAGATTAGTGCTAGTACCATATTTATTTTTTCTAAGATCTTGGGAAATAACTGTCACCAATACTATTTAAGAATAGAAATTCTTAGTGTTTAATTCTCAAACACTGTAATTTAATAAAATTTTGGCATTTCAGTTTCAGTTAGAATAGGTAAATACAAGTATATTCAAGACTGTCACTCTGTTAAGAGATGATGCAATATGAGGTCAGCAGTTAGCATGGTGTCTGCAGTGCTAGACTCCCACATGGTCAACCATGGTTTCAAGTTCCAGACCCGGTGGTTTGAAAATCACACTGGGTGCATGTATGTGAGTACTCAAAAATCTCAGCAGGAGAATGGAGGAGAAGGAATTGCAGCATGGCCATCTCCCCGTGGGCATTATTTCTCACTTTCTCCTCTCCCTCTAACTGTCTCTCTCTGAACCTTGAGAGAGAGAGAGAGAGAATGAGAATTTGCAATACGGAAAAAAGAGCACTGAACTTAAAGACTACAGATCAGAATTCTACATCTTCTATCTGTATAATGACACTTAGAAAATTGAGCTACCCATGTATTAGGTGGGGATGTTGTATTTAAAAGACTACACTTTTTAATACTCTATTTGATTATTCTATGGATATGAATATTATATAGAATTGTGAGGGCTTATGGATACATTAATGAACAAAGAATGTAAATACAATTCCTATTATTTTATGGTCTTAACTATAAGAACAAATAATTCAACAATTAATTTTGGTATCTCATCCTTATTTTTAGATTTCTTCTTATTGGAATATATTATTTAGTAGTATATTAGCCCTCTATTGTGCTCTTTTCTGAAATTCCTGACGCTGGGATAGTTTACAAAGAATAGACGTTTATTTGCCTCATCGTTCTGGTGGCTAGGAAGTCCAATGGCATAAAGTTGGCATCAGGCTGGTTATGTCACATATGGCCAACAGAAGCAGAAATGATGACAGGTGATTACAGAGAGACAGACCTGGGTCCAACAGTCTTCCTTTTATAACAACCTGCTCTCATAAGGACTCACCCTTTCTTACCAGAGCTAGAACTCACTGGATATATATATATTTTTTTTTTGAGAGGTTTTTGCTATAGGGTATGTGCGCTAGCCAGAAAGACAGAGAGAGACAGAGAGACAGAAAGTGAGAAATTACCCCCCAGGATGGCCACGCCACAATCCCTTCTCTTCCATTCTCCTCTTGGGATTTTGGGCATGCATACACACATGCCCGGCTTGAATTTAAGTCCCCGGGTCTGGGGCTCAAACGACAGTCAGCTATGTGGGAGTCCAGCAAGACAGCCATTACGCTAACTGTTGGTCCTGAGTCTTGAGAGATATCATTAATCCATTCATGAGACTGATGACTCCATGATCCAGACACCAGTCATTAGGCCTTAGCTCTGAAAGACCTCTTCACCTTCAATGCCATTACACTGGAGACCAAATTTCAAAACAAACTATTGAGGAGCAAACCATTATCCAAACCATAGCAAGCAGTTTTTCTAGTCAAAGTGCTTTTACAAACTTCAAGTAGGAGAAAAACCTAAGTCAAAGTTTAGCAAACAGCCAAAAAATATATTATCTTCTCCAACAAGAAATCCAGAATCTATCTCCAGAGTTGGTTAATTCATAGAAACAGTGACAGCAACAAAGACTCAGATCTACCCATTCTGTTTTTTTGTTTGTTTTGCTTTTTTCCCGTAGTTGACTCTTCACATTTATGAGATATACCAACAGTTCCAAGCTGAACATCAAGACAAAACAGTATTGGAAGGGAAACAACTATCACTTTACTGTCTCTCTCTCTCTCTTTTTTTTTTAATTTCAAGAAAAGGAGTTTTAACTTTAATACATCAAATAAATGCTAAGGAACTTTGCCTAAAACTTAAAGCCAGGAAACAAGTTAGGATTCTGTTCAAATAGTAGGTACATGAAACTATTGACAGCTCATGACAGGACAAAAATCCTTAAAACTGGAAAACAAAGCCTAGAAGAAAATCAGTAATGTTTTAGTCAAAAGTCATAAAATGCTATTTCACCCATTCAGTCTCATGTACTTAATCTATTTTCTTTTGTGGTTCAATCTTCCTGATTAAATTCTGGGATATAATATTCAACTCCAGACAAGAAACATTTTTCCAAAGTCCTCACAAACACCATCTTACTTTCTGAGCCATAAGAGAACCAGCATTTGAACAATGAGAGTGTTTCCTTTCATTTCTTAGTGAAGGAGGAAAGAGGTGTAAATGAATAATGGGCAGGCAGCCAATGTTCGCCATAATTCTGTTCTTCTAGAAATGATATCATTTTGTTCTGAAAAGAGTTTATTTTTTATAGTGGACACTTTTCTGCTGAATTTTATCTGTTTATTAATTATGAATATGCTTTCTTTTAAGACTTTGAACATATTTATAATACCTACTTAAAATTCTTATTTGCCAATTTCAATATGTAAGTCCTTAGTCTCATAGCTAGTGTCTGTAAAATGTTTCCCTGCTCTTTAAAATTCTACAAATTTGGACATTGCCACTCATTATAGAATTTATATTTTAGAGAGTCTATATTATCTTCTTTTGGAGAAGAAATAGTGTTATTTTAGCAGGCAATTAATTTGCGAGTCAATCAGATTTTGTTTTTTTGTTTGTTTGTTTGTTTGTTTTGCTTTCACCATAGGATACACGTGCTTGCTGGTGAGAGAGAGAGAAAGTGAAAAATCACCCACAAGTGATTTGGGGTGGTGAGCATGGCCATGCTGCAATTCCTTTTCCTCACTTCTTTCAGGGTTTTGGACATGTATGCAACCAAGTGCGGTATGATTTTCAAGACTTCAAGTCCAGGACTTGAACCATGGTTGGCCATGGGGAATTCAGTGCCTTAACCACCATGCCACTTGTTGGCATCAGGTTGACTTTTTGAGGCACTCTCGAAGTTTAGAACTCTTGTCTCCCAACACTGTGAGGCTTCTTTTTCAATGGCAGATATTTGCTTCTGTATTTATAGGCATAAAAACAGAATACTCTGTTTTTGTAGACCTTATTCAAGTTCAACACTGTGAAAAACACCACAGTGGCAACTCACATGATTATTGGTGTAATGATTTACCTCTTTTGGTATCTGGACACTAACCCATTGTCTTTCTCTCTTGCTCTATACCACATTTAAAATAACTTATCTATATATATAGTATTGGGTTGTCAGAAAGTCATGATGCATTTTTGCATAGAAAACCATAAACATGCACTGTGGCTTTTCCAATGATCCAATATTTCTCTGTATTTGGAACATGAAGTGGAGTATGCATGAACTCAGTCCATTGTGCTCCCAAAGTTCTCCCCAAATTAGATTGCTAACTGTATCTGTCATAAGTGTTCCAAAGAAGGCTTATCTGAGAAAAAAGAAACCTATGTACTTTAGAAAGGTGGGGTGGCAGGTGCAAAGATTTCCTTGGAGAAGTGATGTGTTTTAAGTGTAGATATGAAAGTGGATAAAGAGCTCTTTTCAGTGCAAACAGAACAATAGAGGGAAAGGCCTGGGGGCAGGATGAGCTTGGCATATTTCAGCGTCTGAACGGGGTAATGTCTTTGGAGCTCAAATAGCAAGAAGGCAGGTATTAGGAGGTAAGATTTGGTGAGGCAGACAACTGAGGCAGATCATGAAGGGCCTTTTTGGCTATCTTAGGATATTTGCATTCTAGCTTGCCTTTTCCCACATCACAGGTGGTAATGAAACAACTTGCAGCATGGATAGTTCTATGTCAATGTAAAGTGTTAAGCTTTTTAACTTCTGTACTACTATAGAGGGAGCTACTCCTTCCATTCGTCCCAAAACTATAACTAAATATTTAATTACAGAACAGTTTGAGATGTAAGACTTATTTAAAATGACATTTTCCTAAAATGGTATTTTGAAAGGAAATTTGTAAAAGGAAATTGGTAAAAATTTTAGCTTATTCATCAATAACCTTTCTGTAATAGTTCCTTGGACAGTTTGGCTAGGTTCTGGGATGCCCACTCATTACTGTAATATAATATAGATTCATATAATTACACCTGTCTTAGAATGATTCAAGTGAATATTAGTATAAATGACCTGAACTTTCTTGAAATGAAATAGAAATAACACTAAGTTTCACAAATGAAGGTTTTGAAAATTGTTATTTTTGCAAATCTACTTAATGAAGCTTTGGAAGGCAGTCTTGTGCATATGCTTTTTTATTACACTGGGCAAGTAAACAGAGATTACTTTGACTTTTCCATTTCCCATTTCCTAGAATTTGGATCTGAAATTACAGTCACATTACTCCATGTCATTGCAATGCCTTTTGGCCAGAGATGTTTCCTATAATGAAAGGTGTCAGTGCACTAAATAAGGAAAGGTTCATATGACTGCTAAGAGGATCAACACAGTGCAACTGACATGATCTTCTATTTTATTAGCCATTTGGGCCAGTATATTGAGACGTTTTTAAGTAATTTGAAGAGTATATATGGGTAAAAAGAAAATTTCTTACTATCAAAATGATACTATAAGGTATAAATGAATGAGAAAAAATAATGAAAATACTTTTTAATTTTCTCTCTGGTAGGGAAAAATCCCTTTAATCTTGCCATGATTTATGTCCACATATATATTTTCCCATTAAACTTGTCTGTAATAATGAAAATAGAATTACAGCAGAACTTTTGAAGTCGTTTGGTAGAAAATTCCTTTCACATAACGTATCCCAGAGAAAAAAATTATAAAACCAATTCAACATAGTCATTTAAGTTAACTGTTTTAAGTACCAGATGAAACTCTGAAATCCTCTAATCTTTTAAGAATACATTTAATGCATTATTCATGAGTTTTGTTGTTAATCTTACTCAAAACCTTTATTCCTTTGGTACTTATAGACTGAGAAAAGTCCATAAGCCTCAATCAATTTTATCTAAATGTTACTCAATCTTCCATTATAAAGACTTGGACAGCCTCCAGAGGTAATGGGGCATGTGTAAATATTACTAAGCAATTCTACTGAAGATTCATGGAGTGGACACAGCAAGGATGAACTGTATGTGAATGTCTTGGTGGAGATGACATTGTCTTTTAGTTCGCAGTAGTTATGGTGGTTAATGAGCCTCTACACAGCTTCAGCATCATACTTTTTTTGTTTTTTGACAAGTTAAGGGACTGTCTTTTTTTTATGTAAAGCACATTTGTTTAGTTTCCTGAAACCACAGAAATTTAGAGAGTTGACAGACAGAACTATAAAGCTCCCGAAGTGCATGAATTGTATTACCTGAGGAGTTCTGCTAATGCTAAACAAGAGAGCATCTAAGCTTTGTTCTAGCTCACAGGCCTTATCAGGGTTTGTTTGTACCAGAGGGAACTATGGCTTCATGTGAGAGACTGTTCTTGTCAACCACAGGAATTTTATTAGAGGGATTTATCTAGACCACTTGGGTATTTTAGGATCAGTAATTGTCTAGTGTTAAAAAGTATTAGTATTCAAAAGATTTAACAGTTGTAAATCATAGCCACCAGCCAGTCAGAAGGACAGCGGCTATACACAGGAACAGGGTGAGCAGGCTAGCCGTGCTGGTCTACCCACTGAGAAGCAGCCTCTTTAACTGTCATTTCACTAAAGGGCTAGACCTAATTATGAATGTTTTGATCACAACAGTCTTTTAGCACATTTATTTTTTCTTGTAGAAGTATAATGTCTTGAGATAAATTGACCTGTTTTTCACATGTGAGCAAATACATTGTTACTTTGTGGTATTCATTAGTAAGGAGCTAATAATTGTGGTGAACTGCTCGAGGTCAGTGAGAAAATCCTATTAATCTTTGCAGCTCTAGCCTTTGCTGCTCTGCAGGACACAATGTGAATGTTTTCAAAACTTGTGGACAAAAAAAAAAAGTGCCATCTTTGTCCCTTTTTAAAATTAAGAATAGATCTAAACTATTAAAGCATGGAACAAATAACTAATTTTAGCTTTTAAGTACATTTCAGCAGAATGGGAAAAGATTTTTATAAACTATGCAACAGACAAGGGACTGATATTCAGAATATACAAGGAACTCAAGCAGCTGTCCCAAAAATAGATGCTCAAACCTATTAAAAGATGGGAGAATGACTTGAAAAAAACACTCCCTTGAAAAAATTCTCATCATCCCTTATTATAAGGGAGATGCAGATCAAGACCACAATGAGATACCACCTAACATGAGTCAGAATGACTAAGATTAAAAAACAAAATATAATAAATGCTAGTGGGGGTGTGGTGAAAGGGGAGCTCTCTTAACATTGCTGGTGGGAATGTAAATTGGCCCAGCCACTGTGGAGAACAATTTGGAGATTCCTCCAAAATCTACAAATAGAACTACCATACAATCCAGCAATCCCACTCCTTGGTATCTGCCCAAAGGACAGAGGGATCCTTAGTCAGAAAAGTGCTTGCACATCGATGCTGCATTATTCACAATTGCTAAGACTTGGAAACAACACTAATGCACACGAACAGATGAATGGATTGAAAAAGTGTGGCACATATACTCTATGGAATACTACTCAGCCATAAAACAACAAAACCCTGGCCTTTGACAGAAAGTGGAAGAATACGGAGGGTTTACTGCTAAGTGAAGCAAGTCAGGCTATGAAGGAGAGACATTGGACGTCCCCACTTAATATATACCGAGTGTCCGCACTCTGACTGAAACTGATTGATTAAAGGAAATAGAAACAGTGTGAATACCAGATTCAGTGTGAGAAGAGGGAGGGTGGAGTAGAGTCTGAGGAAGGACATTAAAGAGAAAAATAGAGAGACAGGGCATTTATGGGACAATGAAATGGGTTATTTTCTGTTGAGGGATAATCTTATGGTATTGTCAACTGGACCAGTGTGAAATGTACACATGTTGGAATTTTCACTCTGCAAGCTAAGTAACGTGATTGAATGTATAAAATAAATGGAAATAATTGTAAAATAATAATTAAAAATAAATAAAAATACGTTTCAGGGCATGGTCTATCTTAGATACTTGAAAATAGCAGAGTTCCTTTGATTTGTAAATGTGAAATTATAATCTCCAGTGCCTCAGGAAATTCCCTAAAATAGAGTTATAGCATTTTATGCTAGTACGGTTCCTGAAAGCCTTGCCAGTACTTAGGGATGTTGTTACTCATGACTGGACACATAGTTTCAAAGAATCAACAAGCTAATTAAAAGGAATTGTAGAGGGGCCAGCAGGTGATGTGGTTAAGATGCTGGACTGCCACATGTGACACAGCTCCTGTCCTGAACATGGTGGCTTGAAAATCATGCTGGGCATATGTTCATACGTGCCCAAAATCCCAGGAGGAGAATGGAGGCAAAGGGATTGTAGCATGGACATCCTCCTGGGGGGATAATTTCTCACTTTTTCTCTCACTGCCTCTCTAGTTGTGCAGTGAGCACATGTGCTCTATGGCAATAACCTAACAAATAAATAAAGAAAAAGAATTATAAAAAAATCTGTTTAATTTTTCTATTGTAAGAATGCTGGTAAACTTAGAACCATGGGTGGAAGTGCTAAAATTTAACAATCCACCACACAGAAAAATTTCTCTGTACAAATGAGAGCTGTATGCATAGATTATTACAAAGAATTGCACTTTATTCATTTATTCTTTATTGTATTCACTTATTCCATTTCAATGGTACAATTATTTATTGAGTAAGCCTAATTTGTGCCAAACACCAAGCTCATTCACAACTTATATCTAGTAAGTCTTTAAAAATTTCATTGTTGGAACCAGCAGATGGTGTAATAATAATGTTGCTGGACTCCCACATTGTGATTGCAGTTCTAGTCCCGGACCCAGTGGCTTAAACTCACACCAGGCGCGTGTGCGTACGTGCCCAAGATCCCGAGAGGAGAATGGAGGAGAAGGGATTGCAGCATGGCCATCCCCCCCTGGGGGTGATTTCTTACTTTCTGTCTCTCTGTCTGTCTGTCTTTCTGGTGAGCCCATACACCTTATAACAAAAACTTCTCAAAAAAAAAGGAAGGAAGAAAAGATTAACAAGAAAAAAAAAAAAAAGAATTTTACGCCCATGTGCGTTATGTGTGGAAACACCCCATGACCCCATGATGTGTAACTTGAAGAGATGTTTAGAACCTGGGCTATTTACAATAGTATCTTAACAAAAGCAACAAAAAATTTTTATACAAGCAACAATACAGAGGAAAAGGACTTTTAGTTTCCAGGTAGCAGGTTGTAGGAAGGTACTATATGGTGAAACCAATGGAAAATAAGGGCTAGTTAGTAGGTTTGTTATATTGAGTCCTTGCAGTCTCTCTCCCGGTTAATAATGGTCTAGAGTTATCTCCAGTAATTAACTTCTGTCCTTCCTGTAGAGACAGAAGAGGGACACCTCTGTAACTTTATGTCTGCTTTTAGGCAAATAGGGAAAGGACAGAGAACTTTTATCTGTTTCCTCTCTGTTGCCTTCAGCTCAAAATTGTACTTATGCCAAAGTGGCATTTTAGCGATGGCAAATTTGTTTCCTTTCACATAAAAATTATATAATGGAGTTATGCATCTTTCATTTATTTCACTGTATTAAGACAAATCATATATATCCTCCCTTTCTTAATCACTAAAATGGCCATTGATCAAGGCTTTAGTGATTTGAAATAATAACTAAATTTCTTTTCTCTTGTTTTTATTTCTTAGTATTATTTTTTTCATTTAATTTGAAGCATATTTTGGAAACCTGTGATATTTGTCAAAGAATTAAGGAACTGATCAACTGATTTTTCTTCCAGCAATTTTTTTAATCAACTCTCAGCACTTTAAAAAGAGTTAAATAAGTGTCAAGTATAGAATAAACTGCTATTTGGAGAAAAATCATATTTTAAAATATTAATTGGGATTGACTTTTACCATTAAATACACAATCCACTTATTTCATGATTTCTATAGAAGATCATAAGGTTTTCAAAGGCTAATCAGGAAATGAGGTTCACAAGAAGTTTTTTTCCCATAGCTTGGGAAATAACTGCTCTAAGCTTGCGGCATTGTAATGTTTGTTTTTGTTTTTATTCCTGTTAGGAATCTTTCCCTGAAGTTAACAAAAGATGTTGAGCAGGAAGCCAGGTGTCCCCATATCAGCCGAATGCCTGGCAGTCCATCTACAGATTGGCCCCTGCAAGGTGTGGAAGAAAACGGAGGCATAGACTCTCTGCCTTTCAGACTGATGTTGCAGGACTGCACAGCGGTCAAGACGTTATTATTAAAGATGAAGAGAGTTCTGCAAGAGGTAATAGTTTACTCTGAGATGAATGTCTTTCAGTGCTGGGAGACAATGAAGTCTGTAGACCTGATTAGACCATGCTCTGTCAGGAATCACTGTGTGACCTTGGGCAGGGGTAAAGTGTCCTCTTGGAGCTCAGCTTTTCTTATAATACAAATGCAGAATTTAGAGTTCTAGGTTATAAGACACTCTTCAGCTCTAAAATGCTGAGATGCTGTGACAGAATTGAAAAAAAAATTGATGCCAACTCTCTCCGTTTTGTCAGGTAAGGAGAAATGGGCAGCACTTGTATAATTATGTTTCTATTATATATTATAAAGCTATTGCGAGGGCTGTTACATATCCTTCACTTTCATGATACTGGAACTTTATTTATATGTTATCATTAAGGTATTTTAGTTAGTCATGTTTGTTCTAGTTAATAATCAATCCAGGAAAATTCAATGTGAAGGCTTGAATGATTTTCCCCAGTGCACACAGATGCCCTCCCACAACCTATGCGCTGTCAAGGAGTGAGCTAGTCTGGAAAATGCATTGTGGGATTTTTTCTCGTTTACGCCCAGAAATCAGGTTCAAGTATGTTATGTAATTTTTAATTAAAATTATTCTTTTCTTTCAGAATGTCTATAGAAAGCACACAAACTATTATAATATTTTTACATAGTAATTTAAAGTGAGGATCAGAAATTTTTGATAAATAATGTAATAAGAGTGAATTTAAGGCAACAGCCTGAGATTTGTGACTCCAAATTCAGTAACTTTTTATTATATCCTACTATCTTTCGATAGAGTTTATTGGCAGGAAATATTAATGATGTGAGAACTACAAATGGCTACTTAGAATGAGTAATAGTATGACTACCTTATAATGACGATTACTAATATTTTTTAATACTTTGATAGCAGTAATAATAATGCTGGCAGCTACCACAGGAGAATAGAATTGAATAAAGAAGAAATAAGGCAATGTTTACCATAGACTGTTGGAGAAATCTAGTCATATGTTTACATCAGCTGTTATTAAAAGGAAAAAAAATGGAGAGAAATATTCTCTCTACCCCATACCAATTTATATCACTGGGATGATCTTTGTGTCTGACATCCTGGGAGTGGGATGTGGGAGTGATGCGCTCATGCTTGATCAACATAAGAATTTCTGGAAGGATGTGAGCTGGCAGTTAAGCAAAGGCATACAAATAAATTATGTAAGCTTATCATTAAACACATTATGTTTTTAAAAGGATAATCAGTACTTGAAGCTCATTTCCTATTTACTCTACTATTATCTAACTTGTTAACTTATTTACATTAATTCGGTTTATGTGCTAGAAGTATTACATAATAGCTACTATGTATATTTTTCAATTGTAGATTTATTTACACCATTTTAATAGCTCAAAATCAGCCATGTGGGAGTATTTATGCCACAGAAATTGGCAAGCACTGCAAATTAAGGCTTTTTTATTTTTGGCAAACCCGTTGTTAAATATTTACTAGCTTACTGGCTCTTCCCTGTATGTATGTTTATATGGTTTCTATACAGATAATATATGTATTTTTCCACATATGAATAGATAGTTTAGAATCTCCCTTCCATTGACTTAGCGTGCTGTCTGAACCTCTTTGGACAAGGCAAACTTAATAACAGCCGTTATATTACAAGATTTGAATTTCAAAGTCTATAACATTCAACTATTCATCTTTTTACCTCTCTCTTTGGTCTGAATTTTAATATCAAATCAATACAAATAAAAGGAAAGTAGGAAGAACTGACAGGAGGTGGCAAGAGACTTTCTTAGGGTACTTAATTTTATAATAGAAAAATATCCAGTGATATTGACTGAAGCCTCAATATTAGGAATACATTGAGTTTTTTTTTTTTTTTTTTTTTTTTTTTTACATTTTCATCTGTTTTTCTTCACTAGAGCTAATTTAAAGATGCTGAAGAGAATTGACTTAAAAAAAAATTGGCAGAGGGCTTGTGAGTTTCCAGAGAGACAGAAAAAGAGAGAGAGAAAGAAAGAGAGGGAGAGCGGACACTCTACTCCCTGGAGAATGGCCATACTGCAATCTCTTCTCTTTCATTTCTCCCTCCTTTCAGGACTTTGGGCATGCAAACACACATACAAGTCTCTTGGTCTGGGACTGGCTGCATAGTCAGCAATGTGGGATCCAGCTGCCTTAACCACCATGTCATGGGCTGGGCTGAGAATTAATTTTAAAGCTGGTGTACACTGAGCAATAACTGCTTGTGGTTTTTTGGCTCATACAGATAGCAGGGGGCATAGTTTTCATTATCAACAAGGAAAAAAAATATCATTATATCATTAACATAGATAACTGTTCTGATTATGGTATTTGTGATAGATGCCTTCAAAGAAAATAATCTGTTGAAATATTCTCTAAGCCAGGAATTTCAAACTGTTATTCACATTTCATTATCAAATTCAAGTTCAATACCAGCTACTCTTAGATTGATAATATCTTTTTAATACAGAAAAATATTTATTCCTATTTTATGACTTATTTTTATGTTGCATAGAAGTCTAACTTTTGTACACAGATTCTTTTGGATCTGCAAGAAATCTCTATTATCCTATTTGAAAGCTAAAATGACTACTTAATTTTAATATATCAGATTATATATGTTCTTATTTGAAATGTTTACCCCCTAATTACCTGAACTTAACACAAAGTTATACTTGTAAAGTATTCATATATTTTAGACATTCTTTTTTATTAACTTTTACTTTAATTTTATTCTTTATGTTTTTGCCAAGAAATATGTTTACAGTTTATCAATCCTTACTTCTACTTCATTGTAATATCCTTCCTTAAAATCTTGTCAGTATATTGGGACTAGCAATGGCATGATGTTTACATCACTAGACTCCCATATTCAACTGAGGTTCAAGTTCTGAACCTGGTGGCTTAAAATTCATGCTGGACACTTGTGCATACGTGCCCAAAAATTCCCAAGAGGAGGCAGGAGGAGAAGGTATTTCATTGCGGCCATCCTCCTGGGGGTGATTTCTTGCTTTCTCTCTCTGTTTCTCTGGCTGGCGACCACTTCTTGCAAATAAATAAATAAATAAAATAAAATAAAATAAAGAGAAAAAGAACTCTGTATTAACTAATTTACAGGAATACATTATATTATCAAAAATTAATATAGGTTTTAAGCTAACCAAAACAAACCAATAGGAAAAAATGAATTGATAAATCTTGATTAGGATAACTTTTGTTTATTTTTTTCCACTGGTTTCTTTGAAACTTTAGTAGAATGTAATGTGTTACATATTTGTAAATAAAGGTACATTTTTTTCTCATGATCAAATTATATTTTTTCCATTTTCCACATACAGTATTTGAAAATATTCAGAGATGGTAATGGTGATGTCACAGATAATTGTCACCAAGCCTATTCAAGATTGCCTTAGGGTTGTAAATAATTACTACCTGGTTAGGAGGATATTGCAATAGTTAATAAATTACTGCCCTTAAGTTTCTAGAACTGATTTAAAGTTGTAAATCACTTCGATCAATGTCCTTGGAGAGCTCTACATAGCCTCTAAAATATTTTGTCTTTCAAATAAACTTGTCTATGTAGTCAATGTTACCCATACTATTTTAAAAATGAACGCTAAGATCTATTCTTACTATTATAAAACTACCTTTAAAATTTACTTTTTACTAATGTTTTTACAAGGTATCACCTGTTTAAAACTTTTATGAAATGTTTATTATTGTAACATGTTAGCAAATAATATTCTTCAAAGATTTGTTATAATTCCTCCATCCCTACTCCCTATACATTTTAATTTATATTTAGAAAATTTAGTAGGGTGTGTAATAGCAATATCTTGACTCATTTGACATTAAAAATTTTAGAGACTGTCATCCATAGTGCAGTGGTTGAGCACTGTGCAGTGGGAGCTATTGATAGATCCCACATGGCCAGCTGAGATCAGAGTCCCAATCCTGGGATCTTGAAAAACATGCTCAGTGCATGTTCACATATGCCCAGGATGTAGAAAGGGAGGAAAAAGCACTCTTTTTTTGGGGGAAGGGGGAGTGTTTTATTTCTTCTCTCTGGGACTTGTATGTGCATTCTGGCATTAAAAGAAAAGTTATACAAATCTTTAATGAATAAAAACATGTGGATATAGAGAGATGAATTTATTCAAACAAAATAGTCAGATCAGAAAAAAATCAGGGAATTATTCATCTGAGAATCAATTAATTTAAAGGTCCATTCAGTTGATACAAATATTTGGGCTGCGGAACATTTGGAAGCTATTTGCCATTGATTAAACAGTTCTTATCCATTTTTCTTTTTGTCTTCTCTCAACTACCTAATAGTTCAAGCTTTGATTTTTATTTTTTGAAAAATAGTAATAATGGAAAACGTTCAAAGATAATTTTCTATGTGAAAAGTTTTTATCATAAGTATTATTTACAACTATATGACAAAAGCTAGGTTGTTTTGAACTTCACCATTTTTCAGTGTTTGGTGAGAATTTTCAGAGGAATGTTTTAAGCACATTTCAGTGAAATGAATAGTTACAGTAAGAAGTTTATAACTAACTAACTTTGAGAGGAAAATAGTAATTTTCTATATAGAATAGAAACTACAGCAATGGATAAATATAGGAGGAAAAAGCAATATTGAAGAGTCATAGAGTAAAGACATGCACGAAAGTCAAGCAATTACCTATATGAATGTAGATTGCAATCTAATAATTAAATTTCTCTTATACTGACCTATTGAAAATAACAAAATTACAAGTTTTTGCTGCCTTCTTTGTGTTTATTTTGTTTTGCTTGCACAATAATGTGTTAAAGTTAAAATTTATATGCTGAAAACTGAAAAAATGCAAGAAAGCTAGAGTGGCTAATATTTAAGTAAATAACAAAATGAGTCATATGAACAGAAACAAAGAGCTACACTTTAGAACGATAAGAGGCAGTTCATTAGGAAAACTTAATAGTCATGCATGTGAAGGGCCTGTTTATAAAACTTGTCAATACATGATTCAAAACTGACCAAACTAACTGAAGAAATGGACAGATTAGCAGAGTTGGAGATTCTAACACTCTTCTTTCAATATTTGGCAAAACAATTAAACAACAACAATAACAACAACAACAACAAACCAGAAGAGTTCCAGAAGATTTGAACAATGGTATAACTTTCTTAACCTTGCTGATACTTATTTATACTACAGTTAAAAAAGACATATATTCTAAAAAAAGAAAAATATGAAACACAAATTACTAGTATCAGCAAAAAGTCGAGGGAAGAGTAATCACTATAGATCCTACAGACAGCAAAATGATAGTAAGGGAGAGGGAGTTATCTGTGAACTTTATTTGTAATTCTCTTTTGTATAACAAAAGACATTCAGTTAGACACTCACAAATCTCTTCAATATAAACCTCTAACTTGAAACAGCTCAGGGACAACTAATTTAAACATTTAAAATTGTAATTGTTTGGTTGAGAAGTTTCATGGAATATGTCCTAAAATTAAACACAAGAAACATTCTGCCTGAGTTAAAACAGGCACTTCTGCCAAACCATCTTTCATCTTTCAAAATATCTCATTATCTATTAAATAAATTTCTAAGTTAATAATTTTTTTTACATCTAGATGATGTGGCTGTTACATATTTTTCAAAATTCATTGAATTGAACACTCAAGATGACAATACATTGAATATCATCAAACAAATTATGGCACCACTCTTGTTTTTTCCATTTATAGAACTTTTATTTTCTCCTGTGAGACTGTTAATGGACTAATGATTTTTTAAAATAATTATTTATTTTAAATTTTATTTATTCATTTATTTATTTTAATTTTACCAGAGAAAGTGAAAGAGAAAGAGAGAAAGTGAGAAAGCAAGCCATCAGGTCCAGGACTCGAATTGTGCTCAGCCATTGTGAGAGTGTCCAGCACCTTAACCACCATGCCACCTGCTGGTCCCTGGAGTAATTATTTATATGCACACTAAGTTGGAATATTATTGTTGATTCTTACCAAGCTTATTTTCCCTCTCATTTTTGGAATAATTTATGGAAAAAAATTCAGCACTTTTGCCACAGGGTGGGTGCCATCACACCCAAAAATGAGCACTATAATACTATCTTCATATACACCAATGGATCCCCTTATATATTACACAAAGAAATCTGATTTAGGTAATGGAATATCTTGGATTCATTGAGGATCGATAGTTTTCTAAGTAAGAGAATTTTGTCTACATAAAGCCTGAGTGTTTTTGATACTATAAAACCTGATCTGAAAAATAGATAAATAAGGGAGGGAAATATAATTCTGTGACTCCTATGGTATAAACACACTGCTAATTTTCAACAGTCCTCAGGGAGAGATGAGAGAAAAACATTTTCCTAACCCCAGGTCCATTTTACTCACAAAGAAACATTAGAGGAAGAATATTAGAAGGGTAAAGGGCACAGGTGTTCAGAATCATAAAGATCTAGACATAAATATAACTTCTGCCACTTCTTAGCTACTACAAATTAATTAACATTTTTGAATTTTTATTTCATGATATGGAATATTAGTTACTACCTTATGGAGTTATTTGGACAATTAAACAATAAAATACTTACAACATGTATCACAGGGAGAGTGTGGGGTAGATAACCATGAACAAGAGCTATACAATGATCCTACTTGTGTGATAATTACTGACTGTGTCAAAACAGATGGAAAGTATTTAAGATTCTTTCAACACTTGGAAATATAGCAATACATTCTCTTAATCAGCATAAGTATATTCATTGAATACGAATTGGAAATTAATAATTGTTTATAAAGGCTATGTAGCTGAAATTAAAAGTAGAATTGTTATTTCCATTTAGACTTAGCTGGGCTCACTCAGTTTGGGCAGCATATTTGACTTGACATTATTTGGCAGAAGAGCACTGCATGTCAGATGAATTTCCTGTGTACAATTCAGTATATGAGAAGGTTGTTTCAGGTGAGGGATCCTGATGACAGACCGAGGTGGTGGCAGTTGAGACAGAGAGAAGTGAATAGATGAATGATGTGTTTTAGAAGTAATATAAACAGTACTTGCTGGTGAGTTAGAATAAGGTGATGGTAGAAAGAGAAAAGGCAATGATAACTCTGAAAGGCACAACGGATACTAGTGCCACTTTCAGAGACTGAGAAGATTGAGAAAGGAGATACCCTGTGAGTCAGAAGGAAACAAGAGTTCTGCTTGGACAGGTGAGGCTTTAGATGATTATTTAAACAGTCAAGTATATGTATCAAGTGGAAATTTGAATTAATGTGTCTGCACAACCGTAAAGATTAGGGCTAGGCATGGAAATAGAGAATTCATGATTATATAGATTCTGTTTAAAGCTATGGAAGAGAGAATGTGTGTTAGGGTAGAGTGCTCTGATATTTTGTGATGAGAAAATCAAGAAAGAGAGTACCCAGTGAGATAGGAAGAACACAAACAGTAAAGTGTCCATTAAGAAGTCAGAAGAGGGCCCAGCAGTTGGCATAGTGATTAAGATGCTGGACTCCTACATGCTGATGATGGTTCAAGTCCCGGACCTGGCAACTTGCTTTCTCACTTTCTCTCTCTCTCTCTCTTTCTCTCTCTGTGTCTTTCTCTGGTCGAATTGAAAAATTATTAATAATGAATAAATGACATTAAATAAGTAATCAAAATAAAAGAAGTCAAAAGAGGGGCCAGATAGTGGCACAGCACCAATGCAATTGGACCCACATGAAAAAAGTCCTGGTTTCACATGTAGGACATCCCCAAGTTTCCTAGTGCACACATATGCCTGGGATCCAGGCTGACTGAAACTGGGGGTGGATCATGGCATGGAGAATCTTCTGGAGGTGTCTTTCTCTCTTTATGTTTCCATCTCTTAGGGAATAAATGAATGTTTAAAAAAATTTCAATAAAGAAGTCAAAAGGATACATTTCTTAAAGATAGACCTGAGGAAAGGTGCTGAGAAATAATTAGGAAAAGAAAAGATAAGTAATCATTGGACTTGACAATCTTTTGAAGTTAATTCCAAAAGCATATCACCTAGGCTTCAGGAAATTCAATATGTAAACCTATTCAGAGTGTTAATTTGTAAAGCTAAAGCCTAGAATAGAAATTATAACCATTTACAGCTGGTTCTCAGCTGTTAAATTATTGGTTCATTTCTTTACAAAGTATTGGTCTATGACTGTGAAGGATATGAAAATGAATAATACATGTCTTTAGTTTTAAAAATATATTTTAAAGTAAGACATTTCTTAGTTTGAGAAATATGCTATAGATTTTATTGAAGTATTATCTTTCTCTTAAAAAGTATTCTTACATAACTTAAGGTTATTATTTACACTACAGAGATAATGTAATGTACTGATCAGAAAAACAGGTACTAGAATAGACTCTTCAGGTTTGAATTTCAGATTTTGCATTTACTAGGTGCATGTGGTTTGGGGCAAGGTGCTTAGTCTCTCTGTGAAAACCTGATCTCTTCCAGAAGTGAAGTGACCAAGTAAGTGCACATGTAGAAGTACCAGATATGCCAGCCTCTCTGGCAAAGCTGATAGCAAACCAGACTGTGGTGCTGGAAGCCACATGCTGGCTCAGGTTGGAGTGCTGACTTGGTGAGCCTGACTGAAATCATGCTGGGAGCATGCATGTGTGCTCCAGTTCCTGGTGGACTGGAAGCCCAGAGGAAGGGGATTGTGGCCTGAGTAAGCCCTGTGAAGAGACTTCTCTTTCATATAAAATTCAAAAAATATGAAAACAAATTATTATTATATTCTTAAATAATAGATATGATACAGTAAAACCAAAAGAGAAAAGGAAAAAACTATTGCAATGCTAAGCACAATATTAAGGAAAAAATTACAAAGATTACCTGAGTAGAGGTAAAACAGGAAAGGTGTGTGCAATTGAGAGAGGGCAGACAGAAGTTTTTGAAAGTATTAGGTATTTTGTATTTGCAGTACATTTTGTGTACATTTCTTTCAAAAATTATTGCATGTATATAATATCCTTTTACATGTGTGAAATGTTTTATTTTAAAAAATCAGTGTCTTGCTGAGTGTGATAGTGTGAACCTATAAACCTTGGGACTTGGGAGGCTAAAGTGATTATGATTGAAAGCAAGCTGAGCTCTGTGGTTTATGTCTGCAGTGTCATCTGGGAGACTGCAGCAGGAGGACCACAGCACAGAGAGACCCTGTCTTTAAAACAAAACAAAACAAAATAAAAACAGGGCTGGCTCTGTAGCCTAGTGGTTAAGAGAGCAGATCCCACAAGGCCTACCTTCGGGTTTGAGTCCCCATCCTGGTGGCCTGTTGTTTGTGTTTTTGTTTGTTTTAGGTTTTGGCTATGGGGTGTGTGGACTTGTTAGAGAGGAGAGTGGGAGAGAGGGAAAGTGAGAGATCACCCTCCAGGGGGATGGTCATGCAGCAATCCCTTCTCCTCCATTTTCCTCTGGGGATCTGGGCCATGCATCCTCATGTGCCTAGTGTGAGTTTCAAGCCAGTGAGTCCAGGACTCAAATGTAGTCATCCATGTGAGAATCCAGTCACCTTAACCAACATATTGCCTGCTGGCCTTCCATGCCAGTGGCTTGAAAAACATAGATGTCACGTGTGTGTACATGCCCCAAATCCTGATAAGATGGAGAAATGGAGGAGAAGGGATTGCTTCTCTCTCTCTCTCTCTCTGTGTGTGTGTGTGTGTGTGTGTGTGTGTGTGTGTGTGATTTTACCTCCTCCTGAGTGCATGTGTCCTTAGGGTTTGGGGGGAGGGGAACTCTCAGTCTTTCTGAGTTGCTGGTACTCTAAGTGGCTCTGTTTGTCACAAGTCTATCTTTCTGTCTACCTCTATGCTGGTGAAAATTGAAGAAATATTTTGGCTACTAAATTGTCATTGTATCTTTTCATATGTATTTGATGTGAAAAAATAATGGAGGAGCCAGCAGGTGTCGTGGTGATTAAGGTGCTGGACTCCTGCATGACTGGCTGCAGTTCAAGTCCTGGACCTGGCGGTACCTTGCTTTCTCAATTTTCTTTTCTCTCTCTGTGTCTCTCCTTGGTCAAATGAAAATTAATTAATTAAATTAAATTAAATTAATAATTTAAAATAAATAAAAGTGAAATTGATCAAGGTGCACAAGTGTATGCCTCTTAGCTAATGATTTCTTTCCTGGTATTTATGTTATCTGCTGGTTGTGTGCATTGATTGCTTATGATAGAGCAAACTTCCACCCACAGTGTTAACAATAAATGCCACCCCCACTGTAGCTAACTGCTGTGGTGATTCTCTATTTGTGTTATAATCATATTCAATAATTAATCAAGTAACCACTAATATGGTTTTGTTATGCATGTCTAACTTTCAATTTTCTTCCTGGATCCAGCATTAATGTTTCGATTGTAATACAACTCACACTCTTTTGTGTAATTCAATGGGCTAAATCTGGCATCTAGAATTTCAAGCTGCAACATAGCAGATATACAGCAGATGGCACCCTGCAGGACCTCCAGGGAATACTTCAAGTGATTCGCACTTCTGGCTGAGAAGGAGGGAGAGAGCAGGGAGCCACTTAAGCAAATGCTGCTGTGGAAACACTGCAATTGTGTACCTCTGAGACATGTCTACTAAAATTACGTTTTGTTTTCATTTGAAAATCAGAACCAAAGGTATATTCAGCTACAGTGAAAAATCTCTGTTTTTAATTGCCAAATCTTTAAAAGATGTTTTAAATTTAGATAACATAATGTTATTATTAAGAGTAATATAAATCTTAAAGTATTCATGTTTACAGATGAGCGAAAGTGTTAAAGTGTTTTAGTATCTTGTGACATTTGGAAGAACAACTGTTCTTTATATTACGTTAGCCTTGATGAAATGAAAACTTGAAATAAACTATTGACTTTATTTTAGTTTAAATTTATGTGCCCACTTAATATATACCGAGTGTCTGCACTCTATGACTGAAACTGATTGTCTAAAGGTTGTACAAACACAAGAGATGGGAGTGAATGCCAAACGTGGTGTGTGTGGAGGAGGGGGGCCTAAGAAAGGACATTTGGAGGAGGGATATGGAGGCAGAGCATTGATGGGATGAGAAGGTGTGGTGTTATCGGTTAAAGATATTTTGATCAACTGGACTGGGGAGAAATGTTCACCTATTGAAATGTTCACTTTGTAAGCTAAATAATGTGATTGAATGCATAAAAAAATTAAATGTAATTTAAAAAAAGTTTACTAATAGAAATACAGATACTGGGCCGGCCTTGTGCCCTAGTAGACAAGGGAGCCAGGTCCCCTATCACTGACGGCACTGTTCAAATAGCAACCCCCTGGCTTGAATAGCACACCAGGTCCATGTGTGCCTGTCCAAAATCCCAACAGGATGGAGAAATGGAGAAGGGATTGCAGCACGACCGTGCCCCGTGGAAAGGTATTTTCTCCCTTGCCTCTTTCTCTGTCTCTCTGTTTTTTTGGGGGGAACACGTGTACCTGAAAAATTGAGAAAAAAACAAGAACATATTATTTACTCTTTTAAACATTATAAATTTAAAAACATTATTTTCAGTTACTGGTTTTTAAAGTGAAGGTGGTCAATGTTAACATAATAAAGTAATAAAATATAACAAAAAAATAGTTGAGGGCTAGCATTAATATCATATTTATATTTATGGTGAATATGTATGAAAACAAATAAGTTGATTTGTCATATTCATTTTTATTAGATGGACTTTTTTTTTTTCTCTTAGAGGTTTTTGGTATAGGAGGTGTGCACTCGCCAGAGAGACAGAGATAAACAGAAATCAAGAAATCACCCCCCAGGGGTGATGGTCATGCCACAGTCCCTTCTCCTCCATTCTCCTCTCAGGATCTTGGGTATGCAAACACATGTACCTAAATGAGTTTACGCGGCCGGGTCCAGGACTTGAACCACAGTGGACTAAGTGGAAGTCCAGCAACATAACCATTTTTCCATCTGCTGGTCCCTGATTAGATGGACTTTTAAACAGAGGTTCAGGGAAATGGTGAGTTTAATAAGAATAATGAATTATCATTAAAGACTCTTCACTTATCTCAAAAACTTGTAGATATTGTTTTATTACCTAAGGTCTAAATTAGGAGTCAGCAAACTCTGTCAACCTTTTTGAGGTTTTTCTGGCCATAAAGTCTGTATTTCAACAATTCATTCAAGTCGTAGTGAGAAAACACATACTTTACATAAGCAAATAGGTGTCCTGTTTCCCATAAAACTTTATTCACAAAAATAGGCAACAGGCCAGATTTGACATTCGTTTGGGGAGCCAAAATAGACTAAATCTCCTCTTAAAATCTATTATCCTCTTCACACTCAGCATGTTCATGAATGGCACTTCTTAGTACAAATCTTTTCTTTTCTCCAAATACTTAACCTGTTCATTCTACTTCCATCTTCCCAAATATCAAACCTTAAAACGGGTCTCAGCTTTCTTCTTAGCCAATGAATCACTAAGTTCTATTCTTTCTTTTAAATCTTTTTTTTTTTCTATCTCATCATGTACTGTGTATCTGTATAGTCATTTCTTAAGTCCAACTTTGTATTACCTTAAATATATGAAATATTACAATATTCTCACAACCAAGCGGTAATGCGAAGTGTTTAAGAACATAAGATAGGAAGTCACACCGATTGTAGATAGACTCCATCTCATCTGTGATATTTGCATACTAAGTGCTTTGGAGAAAGTTATTTAATGTCTGCAAATCGGTTTCCTCTCCATGGAGTGAAGAACTGAATAATAGCATATGCGAAAGACTAATTACCACATAGTGAAGGAGAGAGAGAGAGAGAGCCCATATCTACTTCACTGTTGTTTTTCTTTAAAGAATTCTAGCAACTTCTTATTTTATAAAGTCACCATTTATTCAAAGCTCTTTATAATTGGGTTATCCAGTTTTATCTCACGGTTAATGTCTCTGCTCTTCTCTGGTCAGTGTACCCTTACCTTTATTCCTAGATAGGCCATGCTGATTTCTTTCTGCAAACTCTTGCACGCTTTATTCCCTATAGCTTGGCATGCCCTTCTATCCCTCTTTTGCCTGGATATATGCTTAACCTCACATTTCACCTGTGTAATAAGCCGTCCTTGGTGTTCTCATTGTCTGTTGTGTGTATTTAATCAGCCATATGCTTGCACTGTTATTTAATTTTAAGCTCAATGCATGTGTTTCCAGCTAGAGACCACATCTTTGTTTCTGTTGTATTTCCCAGAACACCTAGTATGATCATGAAAGAGGGGACCTAACTAAACATTTTTTAGGGTATGTAGAGACTGTATGGATATTTCAGAGACCAAAGACACAATTTTATGATCTAAATAAATGTCTTAATTTTTTTTTTTTTGGTAAGTTTACCTGAGGTGATAGTGCATGTTGTTATTCGAGGACTTGCTTCATATTAAATGGAATCTTGGTTTCCAGGTTTTATAATATAAAAGATATATTCATTTTTACAGACAAAAATACATTTGGTATTAAATTAAATTGTATTTTATGATTTGTTTAATCAGTATATTAATAAAAAAGAAAGAATAATGAAAACCTGAAAGCATTAATAAGCATAATGACAAAATTAAATTGACATACATATGTACATAGGTCTAATAATGAAATATTCAATTTTGTATAAGTACTTCAAATTATTAAACCAGCAGCAAAATTGAGCGGAAAGCTTACATTGCTTAAACTAAATGTGATATATATGTGTGTGTACACACACACATACACACATAGATTCGATTAATAGATAGAAGTTGAGAACCTTCCGTGTGCCAGAAGCCTGGTAAAGTAAGAATGAAAATAAAATCATTGCCACTTTCTTTTTATAGAGACACAACTCAAGTAGGGAAGATGCAGATATATATTTGGGTGGAGGAAATTTGTTGGAAAACAATTCACCATGGCATTTCTTGTGACAGCTTTTCTTCCCAACTATTTCTGAAAAAGCATATACAGCAAACAATTTAGAATATAGTGTTTCCCTAGAGAGCAGAGTGACGTTCAAAGATAATGTCTTCCTCTGAGACAAAGGTTGGGTAGGTTTGTGAGAAGCACCTGTAGAAGACTGTAGTTCTTAAGCTTGAGGTTCTTAACTCTGAAACACACCCAGTGCTGGTGGGTGCCCAGTCCACCTGCACTGCTCCACATAGCCCCCGCGGGACTTGGGAGTAGACAAGGGGAACTGACGTGAGCATTATCCTGGTGCTGTGGGTCTACCCAGGAAGCTTCGTCTTCTGCCAGCATTCATAAAATCGGCATGCTGATTTAATTTATTAGTATTAATTAAGTAGACACTCAGAGCCTTCACAGTATTTTCAAAATTCACATGCACTATTTCTCCCTTTAGCAATTTAATGTTTAAGTGAAATGTAAAAGAATAGCTTTCTAAATACATTTACTTCCTAAATAAGCAAATCTAATAAATTCAAGGTATTTAGAAATATCATTGGTATATTTCAGGATATTAAGCATGCAATAAAATAATCCAGCCACTTGTTAATACAAGAGTCAAGACTTATTTTTGTGATGTACTTTATAAGAATGTGTTCATGTGATTGTAAAAATAGTGATAAAATAGTACATTGTTATACCACATGAGGACAGTATTTGATAAAATTGTATTAAGCATTTTTGTTAAATAAATGGATTCTAGCTGCTCTTGTCACGAAAAACAGTATGTGAAATGATATATTTATTTGCTCAACTAAAGTAATCATTTTACTATCTATATATGTCTTATAACATGTATAAACCTCAAACATACACAATACGTTTTTAAAATAGTACATTATCATATTCATCAGCACTTTTCAGCTGAAAATATGTATCACTTTTGAGGTAGAGAATTAGTGGTCTGTTTGTATACTTTACAAGTCTTTCAACACTCACATATTTCTTATCAGACAACCTACTTGTTTTCATAAAATAAATTTCTTTGGTAATAATAGTTCATATTTCTAAAAAAAATCTTGTTTCAAATTTTCAATGGTCAGAAATATGCAGGTTTTGGTGTACTTGTTTTGTTTCTTAATGATAATAGATTATGCTCTCTTAAAAATAAAGCAAGTGGTGAGTCAGCTGGTGGCATGAAGGTTAAGGTAGCTGGATCCCACATGTCTGAACTTGGGGTTAAGTCCTAAGTGCAGAAGCTTGAAAAACATGCCTGGGACCTATGCATTTGTGCACAAAATCCTGAAAGGAGACAGAAATAAAGAATATTTTGTGGGCACCAGCAATTAGCATAATAGCTGTGTCGCTAGACTCCCATGTAGTCGACTGCAGTTTGAGTCTTGGACCCAGTGGCTTGAACTCATGCCGGGCACATGTGCGTGCATGCCCAAGATCCTGAGAAGAGAATGGAGGAGAAGGGATTGCGATGTGGCCATCCCCACTGGGGGGTGATTTCTCACATCCTGTCTCTCCCTGTCTTTCCCGCAAGCACACACGCCCTATAGCAAAAACTTCTCTGAGAAAAAAAAAAAAAAGTAAAGAATAATGTGATCATACCCTATGGGGTGAGGGGGGGGATTTTCACTTTCCCTCTCTTGCTCTCTGGTGAGCACACACAACACACACACTCTCTGACAAATAAAGAAAAAAAAAGGAAGGAAAGAAAGTTGCATAGTAATGAATATAGAATGTCAGAATATTTTCATTTTTTCCCAAGAAAAGCATCTTTAGATGTATGTATGCTTGTGTCTGAGGAAAGGTCATTTTATGTGGAGGGAGATAGTTGCCTTTTCCTATGTTGATGTTATTTCCTCTTGCAATGTGGTTTTTATTAGAAAATCAAACCAATAAAGTATTTTTAGTGAAACAAACATAATTATTGAAGAAACAATGAATTAAATTAACTTGATGTTGTTTTGTGATAGACATGTTAGAGTCACTATTTACATTAGTATTTTAGCTTACCAGGATAATACTTCATAAGCTTAAGTAAAATTTTGAAATATTTAATTTTTTACATAATCTATATGTTCCAATAAATTCAGCCACCTCTGTACTTTAGTGTTTTATATAACTTAAGATATCTTGATGCTCTATTTTCCTCAAATAATTTGTTTCCTTATTTAAAATTTATAGGATAGTGTAGTTTTATGTTTGTTAAAAAATATGCATCTCACCAAAAAGACATCAGTCAATTTTGATCATGGAAGATGGCTGGATGTCTTAACTCTTGTGTCATGATATAAATTTAAAATCCGTATCTTTCATAGACACACACACACACACACACATATATATATATATATATATTCATTTGGATGCTTTATTTAACATTTAATTATTTTCTGAGTGTTAATATTAAGAGTAGCTTATCCAGTGGAATAACACATGCCTTAAAATTTTCCAGTAGCTGAGATATGCAAAAACGAATCTGCATTACTTAATTTATCTGAAATTTTTGAATTCTTATATATTTTTTATACTTTGTATTTTATTTTACATACTTTATCATATGTAATTAATTTATTTAAAAATATATCATATATTAATCATATCTTGATTCTTTAGCTATTAGACAGCTTCTACATTAACATGCTTCCAATTTAAACATGCCTTGCTCACCATTTCATCCTCTATTCAATTGCATGGCCTTCTAACTTTTTACACGTATTTTTCTCTTGTAGAAGCTAGCTTCTTGGGCAGCGTTGTCCCATTCATTTATTCATTCATTCAAAATCATCTATTTATCCCTTATTGCTTGCTTAATCCTCTGCTGATGCTCTAATATGTATTGGCACACCTGTGTAAGTGAGCAATCATCGGTAACTTAGACGTCGATGGGAACCTACTGACACACAAAACTAGGAAGCACAATATCAAGTGTGGCATTCTTGGCAGAAAGAAGTCTGGAAGGAAAGATGACCAAATCATAGATTTTCATTGTGTGCCTAGAGTAGAGAAGAGGAAGATAAATAAAATTCTTCTCTTCATAAATTTTAATCAATTTAAAAAGTTCAATAAAAGAATACAGTCATTTATAATAAAATAATACCAAATGACAATATTTAAATTGGATTATTCTGGCAATTGTATGTATTTTGAAGTAAGAGTTTGATTTCATCCATACAGCTCTGAATATGTAGATGGAATTAATATTAATACAGGAAAAAAGGGACTGGCAGGTGATGTGGTGGTTAAGGGTGCTGGATTCTCATATGGCTGACCATGGTTCAAGTCCTAGACCTGCTAGCTCGCTTTCTTACTTTCTCTCTCTATCCCTTTCTGATCAAATTAAAAAATAGATATAAATAAAATAATTCTTTAAAAAACATATTAATATAGAGAAATGTACTTGATCTTTTGTTTGGTGACTTTTGTCAGTGTAACTGTAGAAATTTCAGTTACGTGTTTCTCATGTCAGAGCTAGCAGGTTCAATAAAGAATGCAGTAATGTTCTGCTTCTCTGAGTTATGGATAGTTAATCATAATAAAGTTTTATAATAGGATCCTCATATCAGTTGCTTTTTAGAGTCTTCATTTGATCAGGTAAAAGATGCATTTTATGAACAAATTTCCATACCAGATTTTGTGGTGTGGTTTATGGCATGGCAGTAATAGCCTGGTGTTTTTGTGACTTTTGCTAGTTATTTGTTGCATGGTAAAAGAGAACTTCAGAAAGTTTTTAGTTCTCTTTGTTTTTCATGTCGGAATGAAAACAAAATCTTAAGATAATATATTTATTCCTTCTGTGAGAGAGACAAAAAGATAGGTAGCCCAACTGGCCCTCATGCTGTGATTCAACCCAACCTCACCCAGCCTGGATCATGGGCACACACTTGCATGCCCAGCACCCATGTCGAGGTCCCAGGATGTGAAGCCATGGCCTTCCTACATGACTCGAGTTGTGCTACCACTGCTCTACCACTTGGCTCCCATAACATTGTATTTTCTATTCTTTTTCTTTCACATTTCCTTTCTCTCTCCCTTCACCCTCACCCCTGGTCTCTGTCTCTCTCTTTCACTGTGTCTAATTTGGAGCATATTTATGTAACTCTGAGAATGAGTAGGATCTTTTAGACCAGCAAATTCCAATTAGATCTGGTCTGAGCTCAACGTTTCTGAGATAATCTTTTTGTGTTCTCAGATTGGTCCTGATGATGTAGGTTGTTTCTTCCTAGTTTTTAATTTAGCGTTTTCATGTGTTCTTGTTTGGCCAGTATTATTGGTATCTTTAAAACTTTGAGGATTGCCGAAATGAAGCTTGAATAAACATGGTCCTGCTCCTTTATCCTGATTTAAATAAAAATGAAGAATAGGAAGATAATATTAAACATTTGAGTCTGAGCAGAAGCATTCTTAATCTTATATGACAATCTTAAAGATTTTTTTAAATAGTATGCATTAAATCCATAACAATAAAAGGCATAAAAAGTAAACATCCTCAGAATGCATATGACAAGATATTGTAAGAGAGTATGCATAGCTTTGGCTAACATTCTGCCTCTTGAGTTACTGAATAAGTCGTCTTAATTTCTTTATCTCCCTAGAGAGAAAAAGAAAATACTCAGTTGTTTGACAAATTGATATTTAAAATCTTCATTTTTTTCTAAAGTTTTTTCATGTCTTCCTTCTCATCATTCTTTCTTTCCTTCCTTCCTTTCTGTCATGAGAGGCAGAGAAAGAAAAAAAAAGTGCCCTCAATAGGGTCTCACACTGTATCATCCCCGACCTTCCCACCCAGGATCACAGACACAAACATGCACCTGGCATGGACAAGATGGCCTGAGAACCAGCCCCAAAATTCCGTATGACTCGAGCATCGTGAAATGAGTTACTGTCTCACTGTAGTTGGGCCTTGAAATCTTTATTTTTAAGGACTTGTTGTCATTTAACAAAACAGGTGTTTGCAAAAGTCCTTATGATGTGTAAATGCTCCCAAAAAAGATCTTTATGTTCTTAAGTGTTTTTCTCTGCATGTCCTGTTTCTTTATGTGGAAAATATTTAAAAACCTTCAGCTATAATTATTATTTTTTCAATTTCTTCTTTTTGTTCTGTCAGTTTTTGCTTAATGTATTTAAAATCTATTGGTCTAATTGACCTAATTATGATATATTTTCTTTCATCTTTATTTAATCATTCCGGTATTGTCTATCCATAGTCTAATGTACTAGTCTATTGTTGTACTAGTTTCTGTGGGTCAGTGTTTGCACTAACTTATATTTTCCATTCCTTATCTTTAATTTTTCTATATTTGTACATTATGTTTCTGTTAAACAGACTACAGTAGATGATTATCAGTCATTGGGGCATCTAGGATTACCACCAAAATAACAGCGAGGAATTTCCTCAGGATTTCTAACCCTGGAAATACCTGAATTCCAGTGTCTTCTCAACCCAGGGACACTGGTGACAGTTTTGTAGAAGATCTCATGTTTTTTTGTTTGTTTGTTTGTTTGTTTTTATTGGAGAGGTTTTTGCTGTAGGGCACATGCGCTAACCAGAAATACAGAAAGAGACAGAAAGTGAGAAATCACCCCCTAGGGGGTATGGCATGAGTTTAAGCCACCGGATCTGGGACTTGAACCATGGTCAACTATGTGGGAGTCCAGCGACATACCCATTATGCCAACTGCTGGTCCCTAAGAAGATCTCTTATTCTTAATCCCTGCTTTATGCTCAACTCCCCAGGTTTTACTTTCAAATTGGCGTGCGATTCAAAGGATAAAAATAACACCAACTCTTACATTTACCTATTGAGGTTTTGCTTTTCTTAAAAGAAGGAATCTTGACTTTTCAAGTCTTAGACTTTTTAAAGTTACCTTGGAAGATTAATAAGGTTTCCAAACAGAATTTTTGGTTCAAGTTGTCTGGCTTTTCTCTGTAGAAGCCTTGATTTAATCAAGGGGTTAGAGGACTAGGACCTGCATGCCTCTTGTATCCTGCCATCTGTTTCTGTAAGTAAGTTTTTTATGAAACACAGCCACAGCTCTTTGGTTACACATTGATCATGGCTGCTTTCCTACCATACTTGAGGCAGAGTTGGATAGTTGTGACACAGCCTCAATGGCCTAAAAGCCTGACATGTTCACTATCTGGTCTTTTCCAGAAATAACTTGCCGTTTCTGCTCTGATGCACCACAGCCACAAAAAGAAACAAAAACAAACACACAAACAAAAAACAGAATGTATATACTCGTAATTTATCAAACTTTTTCTTACCTATTGGGATAATAGCCTCATTTTCTTGTTTTAAAACTGTTATGAAGTACATTTAAAGAATAATTATTTTTCATTTTTAACAAAAAAGTCTAATATTAGTTCCTGTTTTCACTCTATGAATTCCTTTATATGGTACTTTATTGAAGCCAAAACCTCTTCTTCCAGTGTTTGTCAAAATTATTTTTAAATGGGAGATGCTAGGAAAATACTTAGGCACTAAGAGAAATACCAGGACGTAGGTGTATCTTATACCTTGAAACTATACTACTGATTTATATACTCCAGACAAAATAAAATTTGTTTACTGAACTTCTAACTATTTAAGTCACTGGATTATGGACTGTTATATAGCTGGTTGTCATTACCTGAATTTGGATGAGCCTCAGTTGACTGGTGTATAGATTACTGTCAAGCCATTAGTGCTTTTCTTTTTGAAATTCACAGTAATATTCTTGAATTAGCAGCAAGTTATTCCTACTGTCAACTGTATTTATGCAAATGATTCTCTATAATTTCCCTCTAGGAATAACCTCAAAGAGATATGGTAACTCAGATAAGAGCTGTGCATTTAACAAGTCAATAAACATTTAAATGTATTCACAGTGGATATTTCCTTTATGAAGAACATTATTTAGAAAGGGACCACTGAATTCGATTCTTCACAGATTGGAAATCTTAGACTGTCTGATGCCAGCTGTAGTTATATAGGTTAAGTAATTTGAGACGAGTCCTATTAAACAGCTCCCAGTGTATGTATTATGTATATACACATACGATGATTTCTCCCTTATGTTCTTGCCTCTCTATATAAAGTTGAGAAAATAAAAAAAGCTGTTAAGTGTGATCCTTCTAGGTGAATTTGATTCTCATGACAATCAAAGACATGATAAGTTTTTCTTTAGAACTGCAGGTAGAAATAAAGACGTACTCCTGAATTAATAATACACCGAGGCTGGTTGAGTCACAGCAGGTTTCTAAATTGATCTCAAGGTAAAGTATCTCAGGGAAATCCCTTCCTTGAAACTGTCACCTTGCTAGCTCAGCCCCCTCGGAAAGCTAGCAAGTGATTAGGCAACTAACAAAGTGTATGCTTGTGCTAATGTCCTGTGAAGAGTTCCAGTTCTGGATGGGACCTTTTAAATATGAATCCCAGTTCCTGCACCTAACAGCTGGGGAATGAGAATTGTATCAATTTCAAAAAAAAAAAAAAAAAAAAGAGGTTTAAATGAAAATATATATGAGTATTATACATACACACACATACACATATATACATATATATGTTTGTAATGTATATATGTGTGTGTATCACTGTAAAAACATTGTATTATCGATTTTATCACCATAAATATTATCATCATGAACAACACCATCAACACAGGTATTATGGACTCTAAAAGTGGTTATTTTAATTTTTGTGTGTTTTATTTTGTTTTCTATAAGGCATGTGCACTTGCTGGAGAGGGGTAGAGTAAGAAAGAGAGAGAGAGAGAGAAGGAAAGTGAGAAACCACCCCCTGAGGGAATGACCTTGCTGCAGCTCCTTCTTCTCCATTCTCCTTTGTAAATTTCTGGCAGGCATGCAAACACACTCAGTGTGATTTTCAAGCTGCTGGGCCCAGGACACAATCTTACATAGTCAGCAATGTAGAATCCACCTGTCTTAACCACTATGCCACTTGCTGGCTCTATTATTATACTTTTTTTTTTCTTTTTTTTAATCACTTAACTGATGAGTGTGATTCCTATAGCTAGCTAGATTTTTTTAGTTAATAACATACAATGAATTTTATTATCCAAGTAGCTGTCTTTGTTTAGTAATTACATTACCTCTATCCCTTTGAGTAGTATTTAAACTTAAAAGAGTTGCCTTTCTAAATGTGGTTTTTTTTTTTTTTTTTTGAGAGGTTTTTGCTATAGGGTGCGTGTGCTCGCCAGAAAGACAGAGAGACAGACAGCGAGAAATCACCCCCCCAGGGGGCATGGCCATGCCGCAATCCCTTCTCCTCCATTCTCCTCTTGGGATCCTGGGCAGGCACGCACACGCACAGCGTGAGTTTAAGCCACCGGGTCCGGAACTCAAACCACAATCAACTACATGGGAGTTCAGCGACATAGCCATTATGCTAACTACTGGTCCCTCCAAGTGTTTTTATAAGTCAAATATGTGTTTAAATATTTAGTCTTGCTAGTCCGATATTTAATGAAAAGTTTAAAACTATTTGGTCAGATAAATGCATTTCACTTTATGTAAATTTTACCTCAAAAAAAGTAAAAGGGTGGTTAAGGCAGCTAGATCCCACATGATCAACAATTTCTCAAATCCAGCAATTTGAGAAACACTTAGGGCTTGTATGCATGCCCACAATGTCAAAAGGAGAAATGGAGAAGGGATTGGCATGACCATTCTTTCTGGAGGATGCTGTTGCCCTTTTTCTCTATCTTCATCTCTCTCTCTCTCTCTGACTCTCTGTGGCAAGTGAAAATACTCTGGCAAAAATTAAAAAGAAAAGAAGAAAATGTAAACATATCGAAGCGTAGTAAATGATATGCATTATGAAGTGTTTAAAAGTAGCATATACTAATATCTGGAATTGACTTTGAAATGCATAGAAAAAATATAGAGGATGGATGTTTTTCTTATGTGTTACATTTTTCATAATAAAATGTTGAGGATGAATATATACACATAACGTGACTCAAAAAATATTTTCTTGGAAGTCGTCCCTGTAGCCTAGTAGTTAAGGGAGCTGGATCCCACATGGCTGACCATGCAGTTCAAATCCCAGCCTTAGCTATCTGAAAAACACTCCAGGCATGTGTGTGTGTGTGTGTGTGTGTTTAAAATCCCAACAGGATGGAGAGATGAGAAGGGATTTTGACATAACCTTGACCGTTGGGTATGGCCCTTTCTCTTTCTGTTTCTCCTTTTCTCTTCAGTAAGTGCACATGCTCTTTGCCCACTTAAAAACTGAATTTTATGAGAAAAAAGAAATAAAGTATCAATTTATTTTGGCGCAAGAATTTTTTCAAAATCCATGCATAGTTTTTTTTTATAATATGCATTTTCTTTTTCTTTTCTCTTTTTATTTTAAGTTTTTGCCATAGGGTGTGTACACTGACCAGAGAGAGACAGAGAGGGAAAGTGAGAAATCACCCCCCCAGAGATGCCACATTGAATACTATCTCCTCTATTCTCCTCTTGAGATTTGGGACACACACCCCCATGCAATTGGCATGATTTTCAAGCTGCCAGTTCTGGGACTTGAACCAAGTTGGCCATGTGGGAGTCCAACACCTTAACCACTATGCCACTTGCTAGCCACATAGTATTCATTTTCTCTAAATTTTTTGAACCCCTCTTGTATATATTCATAATGTGATACAGCAAATATAGCAGAATTTTAATTGTCCAACTCGGGACTATAGTCATGTAATTCTTTCAACTTTTTCTTACGTGTTACATTTTTCATAATAAAATGTTGAAGAAAAAGTGTTGAACATGCATGCTTGGATCAAGTATATCCAAGTGTTTTATTTTGTTTTAATTTTGCCCAAGGGCACATGTTCTCACCATAGAGAAATAAAAAAAGAGGGAAAGTAAGAAAGTACCCACCCCCGCTCCCCCATGGGGAATGTTCACAACACAATCTCTTCCCCTCCATCTTTCCATCCTCTCAGAATTTTGGGCATGCACACAGGTGCCCCCAGCATGTTCTCAAGCTGACAGTTGAGGGGCTTAAACTATGCAGTCAGCTGTGGGATCTAGCCACCTTCATCACTGTGCTATGGGCTGGCCCCAAGTGGTTTTAACTATACATAGTTAAATGGCTAATTCAAAAAATCAAAATTTCAGTCTTAAAGGGGAAATAGTAACATCTTTGACATTATTAATAAAAATTGACATAGAAAAGTAAAAAAAATGATGTGCATTTATATAAGAGTCTTATACTCATATAATTCATAGTAGTTTGATTAGTCATAAAATCATATATACCAATTTTGTTGGTCCTATGAAGATAGGGAAATAAAGGCATTAATTCATGTTTTATGTAAATGTATAGTATTTATAATGAAAAATTATTAACCTCTTTTTAAAATAGATTTTTAAATAAATTTAAAAACAGAGTCACAGGAAGGGAGGACCCCTTAGTACAGTGGTTAAGGGAGTCTGATCTGACATGGCTTACCATGGTCTAAATACAGGTTTGGCAGCTTGAAAAATATGCCTTGACAGAGAAAAGCAGGAAGAGAAAGAGAGAAGGTACCTCCAGTGTGGTCATGTCACAATTATTTCTTCTACATTCTCCATCCTATCAGGATTTGGGTCATGTATGCACACGCATCTCATGTGTTTTTCAAGCCACCTGGGCTGAGATTTGAACCACAGTTGGCCATATGGAATCAGGATCCCTTAACTACTAGACTCTGGGGCCAGGCCTATTCTCTTATTTTAGAAGTTGTTTTAGCACCTAAAGTAGTTAAAACCCATCAGCATAGTCAATTATACATTTATTTCAAACCCCAGTTTTAACACAGTCTTGCAGCTCATTTTTTTCTTCTGTTCTTTCAGAGTGTAGTTTTCTGCAGCTTGTAGGAGAGAATTGGTGAATGTATCTGTGTATATTACTAGAGAAATAATACAGAATGTAGTGGAATTATTTCCTATGAGGAAGCACTAAACTAACAGAGATTATTCAGCTTGCAGAAGAGAGGAGTAGGGAGCAGGAGATATTGCACTGGTAACAGAACTGGGCCATGTGGGAAGTGTTCTAGGGTCACATACTGCGATCTCTGGGTGTACTGGTTTACATGGATATGTCCGAAATTCAGGCAACTGAGACTGGGGTGCTCGACAGTGCAAAGACTCTTTTGGGGATGCCTGTCTTTCTCTGTCTCTCTTGTAGAAGAAACAAATAAGCTTTGAACACAAAAAGGAGAAAGCTCAGCTCAAATATGAAATGAAGGGATTTACCTACAACATGAGGCAATTTATGTTAGCTGGAGAGGAGTCTTTCCTAGAACTAAATCCCCGATATCATACCGTGGCACAAGTTAGACAAAGAGATTGTAAGATAACTCCATATTTCCTAAAATATCAATGTCCACCTTCAGATTTTTTATGATTGATCTTAATGAAAATGCAAATATTCTGTACCCGTGGGGGTTTTTTTAAACCTAAATTTAATAGATGGCATTTAAAAATGTTAACAAAATGCAAGAAGTATTAGAAGATGTGCTACTTTTTGAGTAAACTACAAAAGGTAGCCTTTTCTCCAATGCTGCTAAATAAACAAACAAACAAAACATTTATCTTTCCTAAATGGCAGTTGACATGTTAAAGGAACTGAGTTGTTTCACCTAAACTACCCTTTTATGGCAACCCCCCTTCCAAAAAAAAAAAATGCTCAACTGGGTAAGAGAGCTTTAGTGTTCCAATATAGACTTCTACTTACTGATTGTGTTATCCTAGATAAGCTATTTTTTATTTGCTGCATCTCCATTTAATCATTATAGTAGTTCCTCTCTAAGATTTTCTAATTGTAAGGATCTGTGATTAAATAACATTATAAAAGATGCAATTTTTTTTAGTCTTTTACTTCAATTCACATTAAATACACCTCCCTATGTGTTTAACATGCATTCTAGTGAGGTTATACATTCTGTAGGAAAAACTTTGTAACGTACAGTTTTGAACTAAATTTAATTTGCATACCCATGTAGCTTGACTATGTAACTTAGGAAACAAAATAAATGATAAATAATCAAAACTTTTTATTCTTTAAAAGTATTTATTTATTTAATTCCATTTGTTATTATTATTTTTATAAATTTGACCAGAGTGAGACAAAAAGAGCAAGGGAAAGCAAGAAAGCAAGCCACCGGGTGTGGGACTCGAATTGCGGTCGACTACGTGGGAATCCAGCGACATAGCCATTACGCTAACTGCTGGTTCCCAAAACTTTTTATTCTTTAAAAGTATTTATTTATTTAATTCCATTTGTTATTATTATTTTTATAAATTTGACCAGAGTGAGACAAAAAGAGAAAGGGAAAGCGAGAAAGCAAGCCACCAGGTCTGGGACTCGAACCGTGGTTGGCCATGTGAGAATACAGCACCCTTTAATTATTACACCACCTGCTGGCCCCTTAAAACATTTTCTTAATAAAGGGTGCTTTTTTAAAAAAATTAACTTTATTTAAATTTGACCAGAGAGGGACAGAGCGAGGGGGAGAGAGAGAGAGAAAGAGAGAGGAGGAGAAGTGAGAAAACAAGTTGCTGGGTCCTGGACTTGAACTGTGGCCAGACATATGGGAGTCCAGTGTCCTTAACCACCACACCACCTGCTGGCCCCAAGAAAAGGTGTTAATATAGGAATCTTACTACATCTTTTTGTTACTTTCACCTACCATCCTGTTACTCTATAAGTTGAAAATCAGATATTAAAGTGACATCACCATACCCAACTCTGCTATTTCAAAATCCAAGCATGCCTCTATGCCTCTTAAACCATATTTTTCTCACTTTGGCTTCTGACTCTCACTCTGCTATTTCAAAATCCAAGCATGCCTTAAACCATATTTTTCTCACTTTGGCTTCTGTTTTTTTTTTTTTTTTTTTATGTATTTTTTGCTATAGGCTGTGTGTGCTCGCCGGAAAGACAGAGAGACAGAAAGCGAGAAATCACCCCCTAGGGTGGATGGTCACGCTGCAATCCCTTCTCCTTCATTCTCCTCTCAAGATCTTGGGCACGCATGCACACGTGCCCATCATGAGTTTAGGCCACTGGGTCCAGAACTTGAACCTCAGTTGGCTACATGGGAGTCCAGTGACATAGCCATTACGCTAACTGCTGGTCCCTCACTTTGGCTTCTTTATTGCTGTTATTATTAACTGTTTAGACATACTGAGCCACAGAAGTCAAGTTCTAATACTTTAAAGGATAAATATTTATTTTAGAAAGTGAGATCTCTAGTTGACAGTAGCTTGTCATGCTTTTGTTCTTTATGATGAGAGAGAGGAATTTAGCATAATCCTCTTGTGTTGATTTTCTGATTTTTTGCCAGGAAGACAAAATAAGTATCTAGAACTCTTTCTTGTGCAAAACTTTTATAGTGCAATAGTACTTTACTATCTGAAATCTAGAGGAAATGGTAAAAATAAGTAGTAATTAATAGTTTAAGTCTACACTTGGCAATTTTATACACAGTTAAAAAATCTAATTCTTACAGCGATTAAATGAAGTATATAATATTATCTTCACTCTATAAATTAGAAAACCAAGGTCTATTCAGATTTATTCGTCTGGCTAAGAATTTAGTCAATGAATGGAAAAACCAGGATTAGAACACTTGCCTGCTCAGTTTCAAAACCAAAGATGTTTCTACTGTGCCAGGTATTCTGGGTACATATAATAATCACCTGGAAAGGCCGGATGGAGCCACAGCAGTAAAATGCAGTGCTCTGTGAAGCAATCCTACATGGGAGGGTTCCTGGTTGAAGTCCAGAGACCTCCCTGAGTTCACTGTACACAATGTATAACAATAATTTTTTACAATAATATGGCTATAACCTGATTACAGCTATATCATGTCCCACCACCAAGACATGTTCACATATCATTTGGGGATGGGAGAAAGCTGGAGTTGAGTTGTAGGGTCAAGACCCTGTTGGGGTTGCTGCCTCTTTCTCCCTCTCTCTCTCTCTCTTGCTCATGAAGAAATACATAAATGAATTAAAAAGAAAAGGAATCACTTGAAGAAACTCTGAAATACTAGTGATTTGAATGCCTGGTACCAATGCAGAATCACTAAATTATACTTTACTATTCTTCAAATGTTTTTGAAATATTTATAAAATGTTAATGATACATGAGTCAAATCTAAACTGTAAGATTTCCAGGTAGGTTATTCCTCATTGCAGTGTTGCTGATGAGTAGGTGAGTAACCATGAGAGCTGTATGAGTGGACAGAGTGTAGTAATGTGTTATATAGTATTGGTAGTAGTTATGCATCTACATGTCAAGAATGAGTGCTTCTCATTCCAGAAACGAAATATTTCGTGTTATTTTCTATTTGTTTAAAGTGAAACTAATGTTTAAGGATATAAGTTGCCTTGTGTCACTGCTGCAATAAAGAAAAGACTTGATTTTCCAGTTTGGGGATATATATTTTTATTTAATCTCAATTTACTTTTAAAACTTAGTATAATGCTTGAGATAAAGATTTAATAAACTTAGTATAATGCTTGAGATAAAGATTTTGAAAATGTTAAACTCTACGTAAGAAATATTAGCAAATGTGTTGAGTTTAACTTTTAATTTCACGTTGGAGATTAACTTTTAAGTCAAAATAGGGGTGTTATGAATATAATAGAAATGCTATGAACTGAATGCGATGCTGTCTGTGTACATCATTTACTAATGAGATAACATGATTTCTTATTTCATTACAAACGTCTGGCTAGATGGCAAGCAATTTAAAATGGGACTTAATGTAATGATATAATTTTGTGATTAGTGTGTCTGCTTTAACTTTAGATCTTAAATTAAATTTTAATTTGGGAATGTGCTCACACAGCATAAACAACATAAGTTCATACTATATACAAATGGAAAAGGATTTTTTCTTTCTTTTTTTTTTTTTGCCAAATACATTTAAAGCCATTTGTGAAAATAACTTATTTGCATCATTATTTGGTGTACTTTTATATTCTACCATGTGGTTTAGACTAGTAATAATAAAATAATTTCTTGAGATTATATACTTGAATAATTGACACATATATATTTATAAAGCTGCTTTAGAAACTAAAGCTATTAAATATTTGCCATAAGGTAAGATGTTTGCACAGAATTTTACTGACATGGCTAAATCGATTTTTACCAAGATTACTTGTAATCCCAACCAATCTGTGTCACTATTCCATGAACTAATTTTTCCATTTCTCTTGACTTTGTATTAAATTAATGGGACCAGCAGATGGCATAGTGGCTATGGTGCTGGACTCCCACATGGCTGACCGTGGTTTGAGTCTTGGACCTGGCAGCCTAAAACTCATCTGGGTATGTGTGCATGTGTGTCCCTAATCCCAAAAGGAGAAAAGAGGAGAAGGGATTGTGGCATGGCCATCCCTTCTGGGGATGAGGCAAGGTGTTTAGAAAGCAATGACGTATTGTTAGTTTTCGATTGCTGTTGGGCCAATTATCATAATTTCAGAAGCTCGAAATAACAATTTATTATCTCAGAGTTATGGAGATCATCTGTCTGAGGGGTTCCTCTGGTTTCTTTTGTTTGGATCTCAAAATGCAAAACTCAAGGTGTCAGGAGCCTGGGCTCTTATCGGAACATTCTGGTGGTGAAGGCATAGGAGGAAAGATTTTGTTTTCAAGCTCATTAAGGTTGGCAGCACAGTTCAATTTTATGTGGTTGAAGGCCGAGGTTCCCATTTCCTTGCCAGATGTTAGCCTGGAGCCCTGCTCAGCATCTTAGGCCTCCTCCATTCCTGGTCACTTGGCCCCTCCATTTTCAAAGGAGTGGCAGTGCAGGGGGTCTTTCTCACCCATTGTCTCTCTCTGACTTCCTCTTCCTTCTGCTGCATCTCTCTGGCTCTCCTCTTTCTGGCTCTCCTCTATTTTCAGCTGGTGGTGGCGTGGGGGTGGGGAACTTTGCTCTTCAGAACTCATGTGATTATCATGGACCTACACAGGTAATTAAGACTTCTTTTCTATCTTAAATTCAACTGATTAGTGAGTTTAATTACTCCGGTTGTCAGAAAAGTCATGATATATTTTTCTATATTTTTCTATGTAAAAATGTGCCATGACTTTTCCACAAACCCAATAGTTTTCATTTTGATTTGGCCCCTTTTGTCATGTGATATAATATACTCACAGACTTGACACTACAAGCATAGATCATGGCAACTAACAAAAAAATCTGCCCACCGTGCTGGCACAATTCTATTGCAGATGAAGAGGTCAAGGAACTAAGTGGCTGAGCTTTTTTTGGACAATATGTTTGAACACTGAAGTCAGCCAAGATGATGACAGGGTTGTGATGGAAAGAAAAACTGAAGTCAAGAGTAAATGTCTCCCTCAAATGAAGGGCAATACCTGGGTGTTGGCAATTAATAGATGCAAGGCTGGTAAGGGGTGACATGAGTTTCACAGATTAGAGGAATATTGCATGCAGTGGATGGTGGTAATCAGGAAACTGCACTCAAGTGACCCATCAAGTACTAAAGAAAGTAATACCTCCAACTGAAAGGATTCAGGGGAATTCAAGTGCTTGGGGCATGGCCAGAATTTAGATAAGTCAGAAAATTAAACTGAGTGTTCTTTCAGAGTTCATAAGGTTGAGGGATTTGTTAAAAATAGAACAGGCTTCCCAGGAGTGAAGCAGAAAATTTGGGAGGGAGAGAAGCAATCAGGGAAATGGATCAGGACAAAGAATACAACATCATGGGAATGGGAGCCCCAGAGAGAAATGACCCAAAGGTGAAATGAAAGGCCAAGTAGATTGAGTTGGCTACAGATAGGCCAAGAAAATAAGAGATCTGATCATTTTTTTGAAATGGGTATCTTTAGTTTAGTCATTGTTGAGTGGTTTGCAGTGGAAGCCCAGAAGCTAAGAACTGTGTGTCTTCACTGGTGAGTGCTCAAGTTGATCTTGGGGGTTGTGAGGTCTGGATCATGTATGATCCAAGTTCACTTTTAGTTTTCTGAATTACGTCCTCTGTCTGGGAGAGTCAGTACAGTGTAGCAGGTAAGGACACAAACTCTGGCACTGGGTGCATGAATTCCAGTCTTGCCCTTCCAACCTATAGCATGTTACTTCAGCCCTGTGAATCAGATTCTTAGCTGCAAAATGAAAATAATGATATTACAGGCCAATTCCTTGGGTAGTTGGAAAGATTAAGTGGGTCCTTGGCTCATTAGAAGCACTTGTGACTGGCAGCTGTTACTAGCTAGTGGTCACTGCTGCAATTTTTTTTAAACTGTCTACATAAGAGTTAAATATTACTGAATATGCAAGTGAATTAACATGTTTTAATTGGACAGCTATGCTAAATTTAATAATTTTGTGAATGTCACTGTGGTTCAGTTGTGCTGCTTAAGAAACACAGTATTAACCTTAGAGAGGTAATATTATGGTTTGTGTGTCATTGTGGACCTGTGTCAACATAGTTGATGGGAAAATAGGTTACAGTTTAAGTGGTTTTGGAAGCTCTAAAGATGCCAATCCTTCTAATGTAAACTTGCCTGATGGATTATCTGTTCTTTAATAAAAAGAGCCATGATCTTCTAGGAGTAATACTCTTGAGAAATGTGTTTGTCACTAAAAACAAAGGAGGTCAAATGATTTGTCTAGGTATGTTAGTCACAATAAATATCTACTGTCACCTATAGGGAAGGAAAAGAAATATACTGTCACTTCTGTTATTGGAAAACTGTCCATCTCTTTTCTGGCTCTCTCTTCTCTGAGCACTCTTCAGTGGGGAATTACCCTTGCACAACTCAATTTTCAGCAAAGCAAAAGATTCTGAAGATAAAACCATATTCTAAAATGCTTGTCTATTGTTATTTTGTCTCAACTATACAACTGGCAATTTGAAACCACATAAATTCTCAGTTTTATATTGAGTTGAATATATCTTAGTACTTGATCTAATTTATTATTTCATAATGAAAATATTCTAAATGTATCAGAATGTTACTTGCTGAACTTTGATTAAAAAAAGAATAATTTACAAGGATGTAAAACAAATATCTACAGGGAATATGAAAAAAATCTGCATGTTTTCAAATACATATTGACAAATAGTTAAATTCATAGATTAGAAGGTTATTGAAGAATGTTGATTTTAGATATTAAGGAATGGTCTGGTAATTATTATTTTGGTAATTGTTTTTCTAGATCAACATTTTCTAGTCATGACAAGAAAACTAATACTATTGCTTCAATATCATTTGATTGGCATGCTAGTTTTCTAAAGCATTTTGTTAACTATTTTAGAGAATGTAAAAATTATTCAGTTTAGTTGCTGGCTCAGGGTATAAGTAAGGAGTTGAATGTTTGCATATATAACTGCTACACAAGGTCCACTATTCTAAGGGTCACAGGCAATGCAGAGCAGAATGGAATTTATGAAGGCAGAGATTACTAGAAGTTTTGCAATCAAAACGCTCTTTGTGGGGCCAACAGATGCCATAGTAGTTCTGTCACTGGACTCTCACATGGCCAACCACAGTTTGAATCCTAGACTTGGCTAGAAGCACACTGGACACGCCATGTGTGTGTGCCCCAGATTTCTGGAGAATGGAGGAGAAGGGATTGCAATGTGGTCATCCCCTCTAGCGGATGATTTCTCACTTTCTCTCTTACCATCTCTGTCTCTCCCTTTCTCCAGAGGTGAGTACACCTGCCCTAAGGCAAAAACCTCTTAAAAAATAAAAAAAAAACTCCTCTCTTTCTATGCTGCAGATAGAAAAATAAGTGGAAAAAATACACATGAACTATATAATTAAAATGCAGTTAACTCTAATAATGCATATCTGCTTAAATATGCATATACAAGTAGAAAATACGTGAAGGAAATGCCTAAAAGTACAATGGGTGGTTTTCATTTTCTTCTTCCTTCTCTTTGAATTTCTCAAATTTTCTACAATAATTATATTTGTCTCTTAAAATAAAAACTGATTAAGATATAGTGCCTGATAATTAATCTATAAACTGAACTTGTTAGACAAAAGGAAAATATGAAGACATTTCTAAACATACATTCAAGTATAATTTTAAATATTGTCTTAGGAAAGAAGACAAATATCCATACAGCATGATATTTAGATTTTTAGTCTATAAAATTACTCTCACTGGTTATAGAGGATTTCTGTAAAGAAAATCCTATATTTTGTAATATTTTAGAATAAGTGCTAATTAGGAAAAAATACAACATGATACCTGATAAGTTTTATTTTGTTATAACTTAATAGAGGAGGGCATCATTTAGGAGCAGGGATAAGAGCAACTAGGATTTGGAAAGTCTTAGAAGACAGTGCCCAAAGACCATGTGAATGAATAACGTCACTCTCATTGGGTTCTCTCTAATACTTTTTGACAAAAGAAAAAAAAAGAAAGAGAAGAAATGTACTTTGGAAATGGATCTATAAGTTCAATTCAAAAAAGGAGAGCTCTAAGAAGTTAGTCACTCTTTCATGAGAATCATTGCTTATTGTTGCAGATCAATAAAATTGCTTTCTTTTGAAGGACAATTGCTACAACTTTTCAAATGCTTTTAGATTGGCTTCTTTTGTAGTATGTAAAGAAATAAAGTGTTACAGTAATGCGTCTTTTTTAAAAAGAGCATTTGTGAATTTTCATACCCTACAATTATAATCTCTAAGTTGTCGATAACAGCATTTCTATGGCATATCTTACTTTAGGAAGTGTGTTCTTTATTCAAAAGCTAGTAGATTATTTTATTGAGGTGGCATTTATTAGTCTTTTTGAGTTGAAATGTAGCCAAGATGTCAAGAAAGGTCTAAGAAAATGTTCATAATTCTGCTTACTGTTTTATTTTTCCATGTTCTTACTTATTCATTACATCTTTGGATGGCTTCCCTAGAAGACGACCTTGACTCAGGATTTAGTTGTGCATAGACTTATTAATGATGTGTTCTCAAGATACAGGCAGTGAGGGAAGTAAAAGAAGACAGAGGAAGTCTCTAAATCAGAAGGCCATCTGGGCTGGAGCTCAGATTCAGCCTGATTTACCCAGGATCAGAGAGACAGAAAGCAAGAAATCACCTCCTGGCAGGATGGCCACACCTCAATACCTTCTCTTCCATCCTCCTCTTGGGGTTTTGGGCACGTGTGCACATGCACCTAGCGTGAGTTTTAAGTGCTGGTCTTGTACTCAGCTGACTATTTGGGAGTTCAGTGACATAACCGTTGTGCGATCTGCTGGTCCCTGCAGCATGACTTTTACCATATACAATAGTTGGTGCTACCTTAAGGCAAAGGGGTTGTTGTTTTGTACCTTCTTGTATCAGTTACTAACTTTGGAAAAAAGGGCCGTCATCTTCTAGGGGAAGAAGTTTCCAGTATGCAAAGGAAAATGTTCGAAATCTGGCAACTACGAACCATTGGTAGCCAACACTCATGCACCTGGATGTATCAGAAGAGGGGCTGTGGATAGGGGACATTGGCAACCCAGTGGATATTGCTGAGCAGGCATGTGCACAGGCTCAGTTACTGTAGGAATGTGGCTAACCAGCCCTACTCCTTAAAGACCGACTACATCTATTTCTTCCATCCTGCTGTATAACGAGTTCCCTCCCCGACTCAGTTAAGATAGACTGAGTCCCAGAGCTTGGGACAAACATGCTCCCTACCCAGGTGTAGCTCTTAGGAATTCCTTTAAAAGCACGTGCTTAGGTGGGAGGCTGAGCACAACGTGTAGAGAGGCAAGCATGGAGTTGAAATTGGAGGGCCTTGGGGACATCGTCTGCCGGATGCATTCCCATAAAGAAGCCCCTCTACTGCTTTATGCTAGTGGTCTTGCACAGATTTCTGGTCTCATTGATCCTGCACTCAATTACACACACAGAGAGCATTTAACCATTAAACAGTCAATGAGAACCTATTAACTAGTGAATACAGACTGAACTATTAGTAAGATTTTAAAAAGACAAGAGGATACAGGAGGAGATTGGAATCTCTGGGGCATCAGTCAAGTATACCTATCTATCTACAGTGGCTTAGGTACTAAAGTAATATTGTTAGCAAGCTCACACCAGGTGTGCTTCCCAAAACATGGTAAAGGAGCTATAGATGTTTCCTGTTCTTACAGCTGTATTCCCAAAGATGGAATCCCTTGCCTTTCAGAGTCACAGAGCCACCTTTTGAGTCCAGAACTGAGTATCTACAACACAAATTTTATTCAGTGGCCAAAAAAATGGAGCAGCAGGAGCCCAGCTCACAAATCTACTTCTCAAAGTTCTTTTTTTTTTTTTTTGAGACGTTTTTGCTATAGGGCGCGTGCACTCGCCAGACAGACAGAGAGAGACAGAGAGACAGAAAGCAGGAAATCAGCCCCCAGGGGGGGTGGCCACGCCGCAATCCCTGCTCCTCCATTCTCCTCTCGGGATCCTGGGCACGCACGCACATGCACCCGGTGTGAGTTTAAGCCACTGGGTCCGGGACTCGAACTGTGGTCGACTACGTGGGAGTCCAGCAACATAGCCGTTACGCTAACTGCTGGTCCCTCAAGGTTCTTGAGCTGAGAATTTTAAGAGACTTAAAATGGGTAGTGAAGAGACAAGAAAGGGTAATAGAAGGAGGAATATTCAAAGCTTTTCCTGGAAAGAGCAGAGACTTCCCAGAATTCCAAAACCTGTCCCCTTTTTCTCCTCTGGTCACTTCTGGTCACGACCATGGGCATTGTCAACAGTCATGGTGCGTGGGTTGCTGTCTAGTGTCCTAACACAGAACGGTGAGCAAATAAAGAGACCAGAGGTGGGACCAGCAGTTAGCCTAATGGCTGTGTTGCTGAACTCCCATATAGTCGACTGTGGTTCGAGTCCTGGACCTGGTGGCTCAAACTCATGCCGGGCGCGTGTGTGTGCATGCCCAAGATCCTGAGAGGAGAATGGAGAAGAAGGGATTGGGGTGTGGCCATATCCCCGGGGGGTTGATTTCTCACTTTCTGTCTCTCTGTCTCTGTCTTTCTGGTGAGTGCACATGCCCTATAGCAAAAACCTCTCCGCCCATCCCCCAAAAAAAAAACCCCCCCAAAAAAAAAAAAAAAAAAAAAAGAGACCGGAGGTTCGGCAGTGGTGATTCCAGGCATCATCTTGGTTCTGCAGGGTTATTTACTGGAGACTTTATCTTAACTACAGGCATGCATCTGTTACTTGAAAAATCTCATCATGGAGGGGCTGGGTATGGCATGAAGGTGGGCTATCTGGTGGGCGACACAGACACAAGGATGAAGAGGGGAGGTGCAGCTTTATCCCCATGTGCAAAGCAAGGGGCATGGCAGTCGGTTCAAGAGGGCATCGTCACCTCTTGGGCTTTCTTAATTGGGGCCTTAATGGATTTCTATTCCTAATGGGGAGCAGTCAAAAGGGCACGGCACCATTTTGTCCCAGGTGTGTCTGCTCACTTTCAACAATCTTCATCCTTCAAAACTTCTTGAAATTTCAGGTACAACCTTATCTTTTCCATCAAGTGGGAGCGTCAACTATTCTCTAATTTCTACAGTTGAGATATCAATTTCTGTCCCAAGAAGGGCAGATAAGAACCGTTCCAAATTCTTTGGGAAGCATTCATTTTGGTTCATTAAAGTAACACACATCTGAGAAAGGGAGCAATGGCCCGAGTGCTTGGGCTCTTAGAATCTAAATGTACCTTGCATTCCAAGCAACTTAAAAAGATGCCTCACTTTTATCTTTGCTCCTAATACTTTACAGAGTTGTTTCTTCTTCTTCTTCTTCTCCTCCTCCTCCTCCTCCTCCTCCTCCCCCTCCTCCCCTCTTCCCCCCCTCTCAGCTAAGTGTAAAATTGAGTCCCAACCATTTCTTAGGGGTCTGTGTTCGGTTTCAATATTTAGCTATTAGATGAGCCCTTCTTTTTCCTCCTGTATCATTACCTGTTATTTAGATGTTTTTAAAATGTGATACATCAGTAGAGCAAAAAAAAAAAAAGATTTGTGGAATTTGACTTTTATTTTTTAAAATTTTTTATTTTATTTTATTTTATTGGAGAGGTTTTTGGTATAGGGTGCGTGCACTCGCCAGACAGAGAGAGACAGAGAGACAGAAAGCGAGAAATCACTCCCCGGGGGAATGGTCACACCTCAATCCCTTCTCCTCCACTCCTGAGAGGAGTCTCGGGATCTTGGGCATGCACGCACACGCACCCAGTGTGAGTTTAAGCCACCGGATCCGGGACTCAAACCGCGGTCAACTATGTGGGAGTCCAGCAACATAGTCATTATGCTAACTGCTGGTCCCTTTTTTATGTTTTTTTTTTTTTTTAATTTGACTTTCAAATTCAAAATCCTAAACCTGAGTTCCCTGTCAAATCCAGCTGTATGGAATATCTTCTATGGAATGCTTTATACAAATGATGAACACCCTCAGACCTGTGCAAACATTAAAAGGAAAACTTCAGACGAATCTAATTTAGTAGAGTTTGTTTAATTAGGCAAAGAATGACTGATGAATTAGGCAACCCCGGATTGAGTTCCAAGGAGCTCCAAGATTCCCGCGGTCAAATTACCTTTATGGGCAGGAAAAGAGAAGTGACACACAGAACACGGAAGTGAGAGTGACACACAGAACACGGAAGTGAGAGTGACACACAGAACACGGAAGTGAGAAGTGAGGCAGAGAAGCGGCTGGGTTGGTTACAGGTTGGTGTTTGCCATGTGGCTGCTGTGACTGTTTAGGACTCCGCTGTTTGTTAAGGAAATGGAGCCCTAGGTGAGGTTGTGGTTTGTTTACTAGAACTCAGGTATGTGATTACAGAGGCTTCCTGCAGCCAATATAGTGTGGTTTAACACATGTGATATGGTTAACCGCGTCTCATTTATTGGGATTGCACTTATCCCCAGACTTAAAATAAATGAAGCATGCTGTGAGTTACTAGTATTCAAGAACAAAAAAGCAAACTCGCGAGGGTCACAATGAAGGGAACACAACCCTGTGCTGATTGAGGCACGTGTATCCTACTTGTAAGGAAATAGAGTTGAAAACAACATCTCTGTACTCAGACATCCTCTTCACAAAGAAAACACTTTTATTATTGGATAAGTAAGTATTAAACTAAAATGTAGTGGGCAGCCGAAGTGAGTCTCTTTGCGAAGAGATTGTATAGATGGAAATCAGTCTTTTGCACAGCCGGCCAGAATACAGCTCATTCCATACACACTGCAAGGGAAACAAGAATTACTCTTCATGGATTCGAAGGCCCTGGTCATCAGGCATAGTTAATTCTAAATTTACCAGGTAATTAGGGTATCCATCTGTTTTAACTAATTAACTTTATCTAGATGAGAAACAAACTTGTATCTTTATGACAAAGGGTAGTTTTGCATGTTAGGACAAGGTGCACCCCCCGGGGGGGAGTTAGGTTCCTACCCTCCCACAGATTCTGAGGAGGGGAGGGTGTCTAACTCTGCTCATGGTTACATTTCAGAGAGATGACTCCCAGGTCTTTGGGAAAAAAGTTCCAAGGTTAAAAGTTGACAAAAGACCTTTCTTTTAAAAGGATTTATATACATTTCAAAGAGAGGAGAAATAGAATTTATCAACTTTCTAAGATATATTCTATGAAAATGGAGAGGAGGAAAAATCTACCACCACCACCCCACCAGGGGGAGAATTGAGCCTCTTATTTTCAAAGTCTGTCCTTACACTGCTCTTGGTGGACCCCTGGGTTCCTCAGGGATCATCTCCTCTTACACGGGCTGACATCCTGGGCAGATGGACCTTATGAGATGCAGGCCTCCCATCTGAGGTGGACATGCTGACTAGCATGGGAAGGGACAATTGTGGAGACTGACAGTGAAGAGGTAACAGGTACAAAATCAGATGGAGAAGTGTGAGAAGAAAAAATAAAAGAGGAAAAAGTAAAGGGGGAGAGAGTAGGATGAAAGGCAGATTCAAGAACCTTGTCTAGGGAAGAGAAGGTCCTACTGCACTGGTCACTCCTGAGGTCATTATTTTATTACTATATGCACATTATGCTTGACCTCTAAAAATACGACTTCTGAGGCCAGCAGGTTAAGGTGTTGGACTCCTACATAATCAACTGTGGTTCAACTCTTAGACCTGGGAGCTTGAAACTCACACCACGTGCATGTGCGTGCGTGCCCAGAATCACAAGAGAATGGAGGGAATAGGATTGTGGCATGGCCATCCCCCTGGGGGGAGGGGATGATTTCTCACTTTCTTTTTCTCTCTGTTTCTCTGGAGAGTCTACGTGCCCTATAGCATTCATTAAAATTTGACTACTAAGAGATTGTTTCAAACATTCAGGACACAGAGGTCTCAATTCTTGCTGATTATGTGTCTTGAATGTCTCTTATGATATCTCCTTCAGACTGCTTTCCCCACAGCCTATAAGAAAGCATGCATGTTTTCAGCATGTGAGTGGCTGAAAAGAAGAATATTCTTAAAAGAAGAATATGTTATTGGGTTCATGGTTAATTCACCCCCAGGAAATGGAATCCTGACTCAGCAAGGACCAATTATACTTTATAAATTAAATATTGTCGTATATTATTATAGCTAGTTTTCAGTGGGATATTGAGTAAGTGTTACATGTGCTTGGTAAATATGGATGCACAGTCTCTGAAATCAGACTGCCTTGGTTCAATAGTGCTACCACTTAGTATCAATGTGTCCTTGAACAAGTTATTTTAACGTATCATATTGCAGTTTACTCACTGATAAATGATTATTTTTTTAAATTTTTTTTGAGAGGTTTTTCACTATAGGGCATGTGCGCTTGCCAGACAGACAGAGAGAGACAGAGAGACAGAAAGCAAGAAATCACCCCCCAGAAGGGATGGCCACGCTGCAATCCCTTCTCCTCCATTCTCCTCTCGGGATGTTGGGCACGCACGCACACGCACCTGGCGTGGGTTTTAAGCCACTGGGTCTGGGACACGAACCACGGTTGACTACATGGGAGTTCAGCGACATAGCCATTACACTAACTTCTGGTTCCCACTGATAAATGATTATTGATATTGTTTATCTCATATGGTTGTGATAAGGATTAAATGATTTTCTAGAGAAAGACGATCAAAATAAATCAAGAAATATAAACTTTTTTTTTATTTTTTAGAACTATAAACTATTTATAGACCTCTAGTCAAGGCTTCAACCTGGAGACAATTTGTGCTTTGAGAAAAAAAAAAATTGTAAAAGGCTGGTCATCATTTTTGGAAGATAGTGTAGTGGTTAAGCACTGTGCAGAGAGCTGGATCCCACATGACTGACTGCTGTTCAAATCCTAGCCCCAGCATCTTGAAAAAACACACAGGATGGAGCCAGTCCATGCTGTGGTGATAGGTGACATGGGATATTGGGGTGTGCAAGCCCAATACCAGTGCTTTATTCAGGACAGCAAGATGAGCAGGTTCTTGTCCTATGCTCACAAAGAATTAGAGGGGATAGCAAAGCCAAGTTTATTAAGAGAGACACTAGGAAGAACAGAACTCCCAAATTGGGAGGGGCCCAGAAATGGGTTGCCAAAAAAGGAACTGACGCAAGGGTTTTTTATCTAGCAGTCCAAGCGATGGGCTGACTCGCTAATAAGGACTAGGACTTAGAAAATAGGTACATGATAGTCTAGTGATTTATTATCCTATTCTTTAGGGTTCAG
>NW_006159556.1:1007691-1033823 GCF_000334495.1 Tupaia belangeri chinensis | reverse complement strand
CCTTAGAGATCTGTACTTCCTGTTAGAATGTAATTAGCAAGTAGAGACTGTTGCCCTTAGCTATAGTTCAGTCTTCAGTCTTGCTGCATCCAGTCTAAACTGTAACTCCATCTGGGATAAAACTTACTGTGTTCCTTTCTTGGGCTTCTGGGTCTATGCCCCATCTATCTGCAGGCTCATTAGGGCACCTGAATCCACATGGCTAAGTGAGGATTCAAGTCCTCAACTCAGTGGCTTAAGGGACACACTAGACACATGTACGTGGAAGGCCAGAATCTCAAGAGGAAGAGAGAGAGAGAGAGAGGAAGATACTGTGGGGTCTGTTCCCTATGGATGGTGCTTTTTCACTTTCCCATCCCTGGGGGGGAGGGCGACATCTCACTTTCCCTCTCACTATCTCTCTCTGTCTCTCTCCAGCAAGTGCCCATACCCTATGACAAAAATATTTTTTTAAATAATTTTTTAAAAAATTTTAGACAAAATGCATGTTTTCAAATCGCATGTTGAGATTGTCCTCTGTAAAGATACAAGAAAAAAAAAGTTGCACATGGCCAAATATTCATTAAATCACCTGTTTATCATACAGGTAATTGCATATAAGTTTATTTTGCAGAGTCACAAAATATTTGAAATCATATCAGTATATTTTCCACTTTAAATGTGTTATACTAAATTTTATGATTTCTAATGTTAGTGTATATCTTATAGGTAGACCTTGTATTTTTTTTTTGCCTTTGCTGATATATTTTGATGTTCAATATAGTAAAAGATTTTTTGCAGCAATATGCATAACCTAACTCATTATGTTTGTTTCTGTCCTATCCCACTTGAGAACACATATTTATTTATGGACTGAATTAAATGACAATTGAAAAAACTTTATAGAACTTTAGAAAATAGTAAACTTTTATGTTTTATTTGGATATGACAATTTTGGGCAATGAAGGAAAGAGAAGAAGTATCAAAATGTTTTCAATTTCCAAATATTGCCTTAAGAAAACAAAAGTAATCCTCTGCTTGTCCAATACTGCTGGCTCTAGAATGAAAAAATATATGTATTTCTTATGTTTTTATATTTTAATGAACTCCCAGTACTAGAAGTTGTTGAATAAATGAGAAGCAAGCTTTCTCCTTCTCCTTTTGTTGTCCAGAGCTACGCCCCTCCCTACTTTGGCTAACTCGGCGTAAGTAAACGTTCTTGGATAATGATTCCTAGATTCCTATTTGTTTAGAAACAAATATTCTTTATACTTTAAATTCAAATGATTCTGTTTCTAGTGATTTCATCATACACTGTGCCTATCCTTTTTTTTTGAGACATATTTTGCTATAGAGCACAGGAGCTCATCAGAGAGACAGAAACAGACAGAAAGCAAGGAATCACCACCCCTAGGGAAGATGACCATGCCACACTCCTTCTCCTCTATTCTCCTCTCAGGATTTTGGGCATGCACGCACATGAGTTCACCATGAGTTTGAAGTTACCAGGTCTGGGACTCGAACTGCAGTGCACACTACCTGCTGGACCCCATAGTGCCTATCCTAAAAATAATAGTCATCAGACTTAAAATTTATCACTAGTTTAATTAGATGCTTTCCAGATTTTAAATACTATTTTATATATGAAAAGACATCAGGTGGTTTTTACCAAATATGGAACAACATGCTCCAATAAGGTGAGTGCCTTTTTCTGTGTGTGTGTGTGTGTGTGTGTGTGTGTGTCTGTGTGTGTGTGTGTTTTTCAGAGAGAGATTTTTGCTATAGGGCACATGTGTTCACCGGAGAGACAGAGACAGAAAGCAAAAAATCACCCCCTATGGGAGATGGCTACACCACAATCCCTTTTCCTCCATTTTCTTCTCAGCCTCTTTGCATGCACACACACATGCCTGGCATGGGACTCAAATCATGATTGAGTACATGGGAGTCTAGTAACATAATCATTACACCATCTGCTTGTTCTGCCTTTTTCCATACCTTAACATTAAACAGGGTTGTTTCTCTAAGAAATCTGTGTCAGCATAGGTTAGGTTATATCAGTAATAGATTAACAAAATCTCTGTAGTTTAACATAGGTGAAATTTACTTCTTTCTTTAATGTCAATTATGTAGCCAGCTATTCTATTCCTCAAAATCATTCAGGGTACCAGGCTATCCAAGGTACCATGTATTTGTTTATCTAGTAGTGGTTAAAGTAGCTGGATCCCACATGGCCTACCCTGTGATTTGTGTCATGGACCCTGTGACTTAAAAAACGTTCCAGACACGTGTGCACACCCCAAATCCTGAAAGGAGGTATGGAGAAGGGATTGCAGCCTGGCCATCCCCCATGGAGGAGGGCCCTACCCTGCGATTTGTGTCATGGACCCTGTGACTTAAACGTTCCAGACACGTGTGCACACCCCAAATCCTGAAAGGAGGTATGGAGAAGGGATTGCAGCCTGGCCATCCCCCATGGAGGAGGGCTTTCCATCTCAAGTGAACACACATGTCCTCTAACAAATTAAAAAACACAGAACAACAACAAAAATACTCATTTGAGTCAAGAAAATTGGAGTTCATTTCTAATATGAAGAATGTGGAGTTTTGCTAAACTTTAAAAGATAATATCTCAGGGCCAGGGTGGTGTGGTGGAACTGATACTGGACTCCCACATGGCTAACTGTGGTTCAAGTTTTGGACCTGGTAGCTTGAAAATCATGCCATGCTCATGTGCACATGTGCCCAGAATCTTGAGAGGAAGAGTGGAGAAGAAGGAATTAAGGCATGTGCAGCCCCCACCGCCCCCCAGGGAGGGTCATTTCTCACTTTCCTGTTCTCTCTCTGCCTGCAGTACAGGGAGTGCACACACCCTATGGCAAAAACCTTAAAAAAAGTCTGAAGTAGTAAACAAATGAGGGATTGTATTTGATAATATAAAGGACCTTGAGAAAGTTTGAGGGGAAATGGAATTAAAGTATGAGTTTACTTTTGTGCAAAAAATTTTTGAAATCCACGTGTAGTTGTTTCAGAATATGCATTTTCCATGAAAATTTCGAAGACCATATGTAATCTGAACCTGTCTTGTGAGCCATGTTTCTTTGACTACAAGAGTAATGGAACAAAATAATTACTATCTTCTTTCATTCTTTCCTTAAACATATTTCTAAGCCTTCAGAGGTTAATAACTATTATTCAAAAGACACTTTCGCATAGGCTCAATCCTGTCGTGGTTGGTTGGTTTGTCCTCTAGAGAATACTCAGTTTGATTGATTTTAGTTATTACTTTTTACATTAACAGCATAACATCATCTTCCAGCATGTAAAATGAAGTCTTATATCACTGTCAAAATTAGAAAAGTAGTGACAATAGTTAAAATTTTGTGCAACTAGGAACTGTACATTGCTTCACTTTATTTGGGATATAATTTTCCTTAAGAAAATGTATGTGAACAAGAATAATGGGCAGTAGAATCAGAGATGAAGGTTTGTAATGCATTTTCTTTCATTTCTTTAAGCTCTAATTTTCTTGTTTCTAAAATGAGATTGAGATCTATGTCTTTCTGAGAATCAAGTGCCATCACTAACAGTGTCTGCCAGACCATGTGCACTTAAAAAAATAACATGCTATTCATTATTTTTGTCTTTACTCTTTATACCTTGTGTTAAACCTGTAACTTCTTAGAGCGAAAGGGATTCCTTTTAAAGCCTATGATTTCTGTATAGTGTATTTTATACATTATGCTTATTTATAATTTTTGGGAAATGTATTTTTCTGGTTTAGAATTAGAAATTATAGAAAAATAGAAAAAATAGGTGGGCTACAGTTATTCATTAATATCTTTAGTTTTATAGAAAGTAATTAGTTACAGTGGTTTGAAATTTGGACACAGCTCCGTCCATTGATTATCTACTGCAGTGGTCCTTGACCTTTTTGACACCTAGGACCAGTTTCATGGAAGATGATTTTTTCCATGGACCTGGGTTGGTGGGGGGAGACATGAAGTGTTCTCAGCATGATTCAAGTACATTACATTTCTTGTGCACTTTATTCCTATCATTATGGCATTGTGATATATAACAAAGTATTTATACATGTCACCGTAGTGCAGTGTTTGTACCTGCTCCCTCCCCAACACTAGCATCACCACCTCGGCTCCATCTCAGATCATCAGGCATTCGATTCTCATAAGGAGCACACAACCTAGATCGCTTGCATGTGCAGTTCATAGTGGAGTTCATGCTTCTGTGAGAATCTAATGCTGCAAGTCTGACAAGGAGGTGGAGCTCAGGTGGTAACGTAAGCAATGGGGAGTGGCTGTAAATACAGATGAAGCTTCACTTTCTAGCCCACCACTCACCTTCTATGTGCTCAGTTCCTGACAGGGCATGAACAGGTACCAGTCCATGGCCCAGGGTTTGGGAACCCAGATCTACTGTATAGTGTGAGATGTTTTCATCTGCAAGTCACAGAAAATCTCATCTCCAACCATATGCGCCACTAGTAGTGCTAAGTTAGGATGAGCTCAAGGTAGAGAGTAATCTGTGGCCAGTCATGGGACAGAAAACATCGACTAACCTACTTTACAAAATAAAGGAAACTGTGCCATAAAACTGCAGGTGGCAGGACCCATGGGCTGTGTGTAAAGGTTCTGCTATATTGCAATTTTCTTGGCCATTGTCTGTCTCTAAGACTAAAAACAAAATTTCTTCAGCTCTTTCAGACAAGAGGCTTATAGTGACTAGAGAGAAAGAGGAATTATTTCTTTCTCAGTCTCTTAGGTATGACTACATTTATCACAGAAGCACTTCAGAATTCTCTTAATGTGTAATGTCTCTAGTGTAAAATTTTTGAGAACATACACTTTATAGTCACCAGGTCACTAATGAGAAGTGATTACTTCATACTGCAGGGAAATACCTTTCTGGGATGCTGGAAAGCAGGAGACAGAAATGATTTTCAGAGATACCTGGGCTCTGACCCTGACTTAACCCTGCAGCCCATCTCAACTTCCCTCTTATTTGTTAAGGTGACCTTGTGGAGACTGAATTTTGTTCAAAACCCAGGAAAATTGATAGTCATAACTATTTCTTTAAATAGAAAAACAGATTGGTAACATAAATTTTTCTACCATGATATTTATACAATTACTATTTGATAAATTAATCGTGATAGCCATTTCATTCCTTTCTCTGTTCTGTACTTCATGCTAAAGAAATTGAGTCATAAAGACTATGTGCACATGCATGTGTATTCATATGTACTCATATACTCATATATAAATTCTTTTCCTAAAACCCATAAAACACACACACACAAATTAAACATCTGTGAATCAATTTTCTAATATGTACTATCTAATATTTTTACGTAGGCTACTCTTTAAATGGTTTTCACAGTAGTTATATTTGTCACCCTATTAAAAACTCAGAACTCAAAGACATATACTAGATTTTAAAATTGTAAAAATTATCAGCCTGAGAAGAGTAAAGAAGATCCACTACTTTATTTTGAGGTGAATAACCTTGTTAATCAGCATACTAGATGATAGCTTGTGGTTTTTATATGTCTCTTGTGAGCCTGTTCTCAGAACATCATAATTATTTTATTCATAATCTGAGATGAAGAAATGTCTGACAAACCCACTTAACCCACTTATGATAATTGTAAATACCTCAAATGAAATATCTACTTTGGACAGGCAAGTGTTTATACAATTACTATTTGATAAATCAATAGTGATGAGATTCCTCAAAATTCAGTATAAGTATGTGGTACTTTTTTTTTTCCCCACTCAAATGCTTACCTGAAAATATTTTCATATTGCTATGCCAGAAAACTACTAGAATTGGTTTAGAAGATAGCTCATGTGAGGCCAGAAGGCATGGTGGTTAGGGCGCTTGACTCTCATATGGCCACTGTGGTTTGAGTCCCAGACCTGGCAGCTTGCTTTCTCACTTTTTCTGTTTCTCTCATTCTCTGGTGTGTATGTACTCTATAGCAAATTTAAGTAGTAATAATGAAAAATAAAATTTAATAAATAAATAAAAGTAGCTAGTGTATGTATAATTGAGTTAAGAAAAGTAAAGTAGAGACCAGCAGGTGATAAAGAGGTTAAGACACTGAATCCCACATGACCAACAGCATAATTCGAGACCTGGACACAGCAGCTTGAAGATCACAAAGATAGAAAGCAAAAGTGAAGAATCACCTCCCAGGGAAAGTGACCATGCTTCAAATCCTTCTCCGTTCTCCTCTTGGGATTTTTGGCATGCATACACACACCCCCTGCATGGTTTTCAAGGCACTGGGTCTAGGATGTGAACCAAGAAGTCAACAATGGGGGATCCAAGGCCCTCTTGGCTCAGTACTTAATTCTTTTTTTCAAGGTTTTATGAGATTTTAATCTCTAGAATGCTGAGGAAATATAAGTTAAACTTGAAAACTTTTCTCTCAGTCTTTTAGCATTCAAGTGAATGCATGGAGTACAGAATTAGCTCTGGAGGAGGAGAAGGTCCAAGTCCTCTAGAGATGATGGGACAAATTACTGTACTTGGAGTTCTGGATACTCTTGGGCATCAAGGGGTCAGACTTCAGCTCCTCAAAGGAAACAGTGAGAGGTCAAGCTACTAAAAACTCCTCATATATAAAATACCCTTTATACTACCCAGCACATTTGGTTATGATACTATACATTTTTGGGTGATTAAAAACAAAAGGTGTATTATTGAAGGGCCAGCATTTGGTGTAGTGGTTAAAGCACTGTACTTCTACATAGCATCCTGTACTTGGAGTCCAGTACCTAGTGGCTTTAATGGCTTGAGGTTCAAACTGGACACGTGTGTGGTTGAAGGATAAGGGATTGTGGTGTGGCCATCTCCCCTGAAGGGGAAAATGACTTCTCACTTCCCTTCTTACTGTACCTTTCTCTGTCTCTCTGTTAACCACACTTGCCCTATAGCAAAAGCCTTTTTTAAAAAAAAAGTCATTTCCATTTACCAGATATGAAAATCTTTTATAGTAATAGTTGGAAATAATTTTTAACTCAGATTCCTATCTTTCCTTTTGCAACTGTTACAGTCTAATCAGTGAGAAATATGAGGACATATAGACATAGCCAAATTATTATAAACTAGGTTATATAGCTTGATTTTTGTCAAATTCTACAAGCAATTGTATAAGCTCTCAAAACTCTTCCATCCTTAGATTCCTATAAAATATGGCTCTACATTATTTCTAATCCTCTAACTTTCCTGATACTCTGAAGTTATACTACCGAAGTATATATAGCCTATCAACTCTAAGTGTCGAATACATGACTAGCATAACACTTGCTACTATCAAGAACAAGAGAAAAGAAAGAAAATAAAAAAAACAGAGGGAGGGTAGAAGGGATTGAACAATAGGGAGGAAAATTACTGACCTTCAGTTTAAAATCTAGTCGTCAGAACAGGGGCCCAAGCAAGTAAAAACTTAACAGCTCTTTCATCAGTGAACAGGTCGGTGATTGCTAAGTGTATGTTTGCTCTGAAGTCTTAAGTAGGACAAATGACCTGAAAGAGAGTGATGGCTGTTGTGGTATGTAACAACACGGGACTTGGGAAATTTGAAACAAATTCCAGTTTCGCTATATGGGACTTGTTCAGTGGAAATGGTAACAACTACAGAGCATGCATCATGAGTGATAGAGCGTGTGCTCCGAATTAGATGCTTTGCTGACTACATCATATACCTTAACGATCCTCAGTTGGAATGTACCAAAGCTGGAACTTCCATGGATTAGTAGTTAATTGATGAGCACAACTCGTTTCTTTTCCCTATACCACAACTGGATTTTTCTTCTGAGCTTTTTCCCGAATCCTTAATTCAGGGAGCTATAGAAGCAGAGTGAGTAGTCATTTCATGTTGGTGAGGCAACTGATTAAACTACTTAGTCTCCTTTGTGATGTTCACTGTCTACTTACTTGAGAGAAAAGGTTGATTAAATGTAGCAAGGCAAGGTGTGGTAGATGTCTGTAAATAGGAGCTTTCAGGGCCAGTGGAATGTTTTGTGCCATCCACAACTTAATGGTGTGAAATGTTCTTTTCCTTGGGAATGTGAAAAGTGGTTTCACGTTTGTTATCTTTTTCCTCAAAAAACTTCTTGAGCTGAGAGGAATTCTCAAAATCTCTCTTCAGGCTTACCAAGAATCAGAGCACTTATTAAACGTGCCAACCTCTGCAAAACGCTCCCTTCAGTGTGGACACCACCATTAGTCGGTATATTTGGCACACTTTTCGCTGCACGGCATGTGAACATATTTTAATTTATGGAACCAGGTTAAACAATGCCTTCTTACAAAACTGACTACTATCTTCAATTTGCAGAGAAGAAAAGACGTTTGGGAATCGTTTATTCTACCACCATATCTGAATGCCAGTGAGCTACAGTTTACCAAACACATGCATTCTTTAATAATGTGAGATACATTCTTCGGCTTGCAGAAGGCATGTGGGGAGAAGACCAGAGCTGGGGAAAATTTGCTTTGTTTTATTTTAATTACAGTTTAGAACTTCTGATCTCTATATACTTTGGCAACCATTGGAGAACTAAAATATGTATCATTGAAAACAAATTAAAATGTTAAATTCAAGGACAGTGCTTTGTATAAACGTTTTGGATAATATGAACTTGATAAATTCATCAATTATAAATCTAAAAGCTAGCATAAATGAGTTTGTGACTTGTGAGACTAAAGAAGTTTTAAAATGTATCTAGTACAAAGCAACATTACAGAGAATTAATGTGTAAACCAAACAATTGACCTGTGGAAATCAGGGAACAATATCTCACTTTTATCGCATATTTTCAGTTTATAAGATGCTATGTGACAGTCCTAGAACTTGCTGGAATGGATCTTAAAAACCCTCTTTATATCCTCTTTGAGTAGATATTATTCCTTGAAGTGTCCTACAAGGGGTTTCAAAAACTCATGGAAAATAGAACTAAAGTATAAGTTTATTTTGGTGGAAAAAAATGTTTGAAATGTTTCATGCATGGTTTTCTATCATCACTTTCTTTAAACTTTTTGAGACTGTCTCCCCCCACCCCCGAATGTAATATCTAGAAAGAAGTAAACCATGGCACTGAATCTTTTGTTCACACAGGAGGAATGTATAAATGCAAAGCAATAGTAATTATTTAAAGTCATGTGAGAGGTATCCATGGTCACTTGACTTTCATTACCCCTTTAGATGAATCCTAGTAGCTTTATGTTAGAAGGAAAAAATGAATCTTCTCTTTACACTAGTACATTTTGTTTTATTTTTCTTACTGATATTATTAAATCAAATGCTTGTATTTTGTTGCCTAATAGTGACATTTACATTTTTTCAAGGATTTTCTTTACATTATTGCATAAAATAGTCATTATATTATATGAATGTAAGCACTGTTAGTGTTGTGTGTAGTGAGATTAAGACTGAATATTTATAAACAGAGATGACACCAATTATGAATTTTTTTAAAGAATTATTTTATTTAATTTTATTTGTTTATTTATTTTAATGTTGACCAGAGAGGGACAGAGTGAGAGAGAGAGAGAGAGAGACAGAGGGAAAGCAAGAAAGCAAGCTTCCAGGTCTGGGACTCGATCCATAGTCAGTCATGTGGGAGTTCAGCACCTTTAACCACCACATCACCTGCTGGGCTCTTAATTATGATTTTTTTTTTTTGGAGAGATTTTTCACTATAGGGCGTGTGCGCTCACCAGACAGACAGAGACATAGAAGAGAAAGCGAGAAATCACCCCCCAGGGGGGATGGTCACACTGCATTCCCTTCTCCTCCATTCTCCTCTTGGGATCTTGGGCACTCATGCACACATGCCCGGCGTGAGTTTTAAGACACCGGGTCTGGGATGCGAACCGTGGTCGACTACGTGGGAGTCCAGCGACAGCCATTATGCTAACTGCTGGTTCCCTAATTATGAATTTTTAAGGTCATAATTTTTAAAATAAAATTCTGTAATTTCTTGAAGTATATATTATCAGCTTATTGGTTACATTAAAATATAAATCTGTATCTATGAATTTTAATTTACAGGCAGTGAGTATTAGCATCATGCTGATTGTAATTTTTTTTCCTTTTAATTGAAAATAAAGTACATCACGAGTCAAGGTGAATGATGCCCACACTTACATGCACCTGTGTTTCACAGCTGAATTTATTTACATTTGCATTAACTGATTAGATGCTGCCAAGCAGTTCCACATTCAACAATTACTCATAAAAATGCCACATTGTGTTTGTTATGTATTTGTCAGTCTGGACAACAAGATGGATATTCTAATAAGTTGGCATTTTCCCATAGTTAAAATTAATGAGAAACTGCTAATTTTTAAAAGTTATAAAGAGAAAGCTACCTAAGTCCTGCTACTCAGAATTTACCAAAGTAGTTTAAATGCTTGATTTTGTTTTAAACCTGATTATCTAAATTTAACTAATGGAATAATGATTATAGTTTCTGTGCCATAAACCTGCTCTGAAGTTGGTTTACTATCATAGCAGAAACATGGACAAATAATTTCAGTATATTGATATCGTGATAATCATTAAAACTTAGCACTTATTTAGTACTTTACTTGGCCAGCTGTTCTTTTTTTTTTTTTTTTTTTTTTTGGAGAGATATTCACTGTAGGGCGCGTGCGCTCGCCAGACAGACAGAGAGAGACATAGAGACAGAAAGCGAGAAATCACCCCCCAGGGGGGATGGTCACGCCTCAATCCCTTCTCCTCCATTCTCCTCTCAGGATCTTGGGCACGCATGCACACGCGCCCGGCATGAGTTTTAAGCCACCGGGTCCGGGACACGAACCGTGGCCGACTACATGGGAGTCCAGTGACATAGCCATTATGCTAACTGCTGGTTCCCAACCAGCTGTTTTCATTAGAAATAACAACCGTTAAAAGTGGGTTTTGAGACCAGCAGATGGCATAATAGTTATATCGCTGTACTCCCATGTGGCTGACCATGGTTCGAATTCCAAACCTGGTGACTGGAAGTTCACCAAGCAGGTGTGCATGCATGCTCAAAATCCCAAGAAGATAACGGAGGATACGGGATTGTGGTGTGGCCATCCCCCTAGGGGGTGATTTCTCACTTTCTGTCTCTGTCTTTCTCTGTCTTTCTGGCAAGCACTTGCATCCAGTAGGAGCATGGCCATCCCCCTTGAGGGTGATTTCCTGCTTTCTGTCTCTGTCTCTGTCTTTCAGGCAAGTGGATACACCTTATAGCAAAAATTTCTCTCTAAAAAAAATAAAGTAAAAGTGGGCTGTGGGCTGGCCCATTGTCTTGTGGGAAGGGAGCTGGAACCTACATGGCAATGGTGACCTCTGTGCAGTCCCAGCAGCTTGAAAAACACCCAGGGCATGTGTACACGCATGCTCAAAATTCCAAGGAGGTGGAGAAATGAAGATGAGATCACAGCGTGACCACACACACACTTGCTCTCTGGCAATAAAGAAATGATAATAAAAACAATTTTACCAAAGGGTGCTCTTAACAACTGTGATTTGTGCATAGTAGGGAAGATGACACCTTCATTAATTAGATTTCAACTGTTTAGAGAGATTTTGGTGTGTGATGCCTTTCCTTGACAGTTCAAGGGAGTTTGGGCAGGGACAAAGCAAAGGGAATCAGGTCAACCAGCAGCAATTTGTACCTTCTGAAGCCTAGAGATTTGTGTTTTGGCTGAAGCTACCATGGTCTTTGCTCCAAGGTTTTCAGGACCCAGAGGCTTGCTGAAGCCTATCAGATCCACAAGCCATCCTTCAGTCTCATAAAGTATTGTAAAAACAACTCCTTGCCCGAGGGCAAAGTGTCCATACCTATGGACAACCTTTCAGGTTAAGCTCTCTTAGATCTGAGGTTCGAAGCTCTTACTCAGACCTTAGCAATAAAAAGCCAACTGTACAGCTGTTGAGCAGGACACGTGTTCTCTACCTGTGATCCTGCCGGAAAAGGGAAGAAATGAGCTGAACCAAGCACATTGAGCTCATCCCTCCCAAATGTATCAGCCAGGGACTCTTTCCTGGCTAGAAAGAGGAGCTGGAGGTGTAACTCCATCAGAGCTCCTTTTACATGGAAGAAAGCATGAGGCAAGAGGCAAAAATGTTCCCACCAAATTTCCAAACGTTGCAAATGTTTTCTGTATAACTTTATGTTTTCCTCAATAAGTAAAAAAAGTCAACATAATCACTATATCAGTCTTTGACTGTTTATGCTTATGTTCAGAAAAGCTCTCTCCATAATAATTAATAATGTAATATTTTCCAGTGCTTTTTGTGGGTTATCTTTATATTAAGCACTTTAATCCATTTAGAGTTTATTTTAATGCAATTTAAGGATCTATCCTAGTAGTTAACCAATTAGTACATCACAGGCCAGGGAGTGACCTGATACTTTCCTCTTTGCCTGTTGAAGGTATGATGAATCTAGAACCCTCAAACTCAAGTAGTGAAAAAAAATTAGCATTGGAGGAAAAGTGATAAGTGAGATGATCCAGTTATATATGTAGCTTTTAACTGATATTTTTAACTTTAAAATATAGTAAAAGAAATAATTACTAATCTGTCTTAATATCATGACAATGGGACCAGTAGATGGTGTAATTGTTATGTCTCACATGTCTGGACTTCCCTATGGCTGGACTCCCACATAGCTGGACTCCCACATGGCTGACTGCAATTTGAGTCCTAGACCCTGTGACTTGAAACTCGTGTCAGGAGTAAGCATGTGTATGTACAAAACCCTGCGAGGAGAATGGAGGAGAAGGGACTGTAGTGTGGCCATCCTCTTCAGGAGTGATTTCTCATTTTCTGTCTGTCTTTTTCTGTGTCTCCAGGGAACACACATGCCCTATAGCAAAAATCTCTTTAAAAAAAGTAAAAGAAAAAAAATACACCATATACAGGAAAAACAAAATGTCTACAATTAGGAGTCTGGCAAGATAATGTTATATGAAATATTATACATTTAATATAATGTAAATTGAAGGAGAATATTGGATGTGAGAAAATTCTAATATAGTTAGGAGCAAAATTTAGGTTAAAAATAATTATATACATTAATCTACATTACACTGCACTGAAAAAGGCTGAAGAAAAGTACTCAGATATTTTACCTATCATTGGATAGCTAGGTTAGATAAAGAAATAAAATTCTATCTCTAATTTGTACTTTTTATAATTGCTTATGTCTCATGAATTTAAGATCATTGGAGACTGACTTTTCTTAAACATCACACCATCTAGTTTGTTGTAGGTTCTCAATACTGCTGCTGAATGTTAATAAAATTACAACCATAATCTGGACTTGTTGGAAGCAGCTAAATATACCAAGACTAATAAATGAGATAGACAGAAGGATAATGGGTATTAAAGTCATAGACCAAGGCAAAAAGAGGTCTCATAACAATTGGTTCAGAGTCAACCACAGAGATGGCGGTTAGAGACAAAATTTCTTTCCTTCAGAGGATTAGTGTGTTAAAATAAAAACATCCAAAAATCTACCTCCTAGACAAATCTGCATATAATGTGAGACTACTTCAGCTGTGTTTATAATAGCAAAATACTGAGAATGAAACACTAACTACTATGAAATAGCTACAAAATAGAATAATATGTAGTCATATAAGAGAATGAGAGAATCAATTTCATATCAATATATGGTCATTTGAAAAAGACAAGTTGAACAGTACATGTAACATGTTATCCTATATGTATATAAGAAATAAATTAAAATCAATGACTATATGTAAGTGTATAATCTCATATAATATACATATAACATCTATAGTAGGTTATATAATAACCGGTGGTTTACAGATGACTGGGATCATAGTGGTGGAAGAAAGACTCTTTTTTGAAAAAGATGTCCTTAGGTCTCAGTTTCTTGCTGTGGATTAGCTCTGTGTTAGACTTGCTTGTAGGGATAATCTATCTACTCAGTGGCCTCCAGCAATTTAGAAATATATTCTTATGACCTCAGGAGTGTAAACTGAATAAGAGCATTTCTGTCTCAAAATTCTCACACATTCCCAAATTTGAGCTTCATTTAAATTATGTGGCTCTTGTGCATTTTTTTTTTAAAACATGTGTCCAGTAGGAAACATTGGATAGGTCTTGGATATACACCAACCTCTACCTCCAGGATATTGGAGCAGCACTTCCAAAATGAATAGATTGAGAGTTGAGGAAAATTTATTCCCCAAAAGAAACAATGTTGTTAATATAGTAAAACAAATGCAGTGCTGGGAAGGGAAAACCAGGTATCAACTATAAAAGATATTATAAAGAAAAAAGCTTGCATTTTCGCTTAGAGAAAACAACCCGTAAAAGATGTGACTTGAATGGATAACATTGTTGAACTAGGCCAGAATACAAAGAACTGGACTGATTTTGACTGAACTCAGTTTCTTATTGATCTCACTATGGTTTACTGCTAGACTGACCAGTAGGCATGAGATAGATGCCACTTCATGAATGAAATGAGTGGAATCATCTCCTCCACAGCTCCCTGGTTCTTGCCTGAAATTCAGTAGTTAGCACCCTGGACTACAAGAGTCCAGGCCTGTCAGCTCCTTGCTCTTCCTAAGCTATAGCTGGTCTAGGCACACACTGGAATTTAAGCATCTACCCACTGATGTGCAAAGGCGGTTTTTCTGAGCCCTGTTTAGATACTCTATTCCTTTTCTCACCAAGTCCTTGAGCCAGAGGTAAGCCTCATCTTGTCTTAAACGTGGGGGGAATTGTAGCAAAACCTAAAATCAAAGGGTAGTAAAGGAAGGTGTACTAAATACTTACTGAGTGGCTGGCTGAATTTTCACAGAAATTAGCACATCTGAAAACAAGCATTTAAGAATAATAGTTCATTTACACTACAGAAATCAAAGTTGTTCCATGTATTTTATATCAGTAAATACAACCATTGTGAAAACAACAATATAACTCGTATGCCTGTTTTCCATGTAATTTTTAGAACTAGGAGAATACACCCTCAAATTAGATTTAACACATTTACGTTAGCATTTAATTTTATTAGACTTAGAGAATCATTATACAATTTACTCTGATGGCTTAAAAAATTAAAATATGTCACTTACACTCAAATTAGCTTATGTACTTAAGACTTAAGCCCAATTGATCGTGTTTCACTTTAAGAAATTCTTATAAATTAACTTTAATCCCACAGGACATATCCATTAATTATGCTTTCAAGGGAGGCATAATTAATGGATCTGTACTATGGAATTATGGCATTCAGTAAATATTAATAATGCAAACTCACTCTACCAAGCACTTTAAGAGTACCCAAACAAATACATCATTTCATATGGCTAAAGTTTTCCATCAACATTCCCATATAGAATGTGAAAGCATGCAAAACAATTTAACATCAGCTTTTCAGTGAGCTCTTCATAGACAATTAAAGATTCTTTGGTGGAGAGGTTGTGCATCCAAATGAAATGGTCCATCAAAAGGTATTTTTATGGGGAACAACAGTTAGCGTAATAGCTATGTCGTTGGACTCTCATGCAGTCAACCGGGGTTGTGTCCCGGACCCGGTGGCTTAAAACTCATGTCAGCACGTGTGCATGTGTGCCCAAGATCCTGAAAGGATAATGGAGGAGAAGGGATTGCGGCATGGCCGTCCCCCTGCCTCGGGGTGGGGGGTGATTTCTTGCTTTCTCTCTGTCTGGTGAGCACACACGCCCTATGGCTAAAACCTCTCAAAAAAATATATATTTTTATGAAAGTTATAAAGCCTTGATAAAATTTAGGTGTTAAGAGTATGACTGGCATGTACAATATTTTAATGGACAATTCCGTGTTTATTTTGCTAATGAAGGAGTTTTTAAAAAATACATTTTTAATTTTAAAATAGTTTCATATTGGCTGAGAATTTGCAGAGACAGCATAGAGGGTTCTAGCATCCCCATGTCCCCTGTTAGCCCAACTTCAGCAGAATACTTTTGTCACAACTTTAGGAATGAACATTTGTACATTACTATTAACTAAACTAGGGAATTTATCAGATTTCCTCAGTTTTCCCTGAGGTCTTTTGTGCTATTCCAGCATCTCATTTGACATCTTGCATTATGGTTGGTCACCTGTGCGTCCTAAGCAATGTGTTCTCTAAAAGTTTATCAGCCTTCTTGGTCCTTAATGGCCTTGATAGTATGAAGATGCACTGAAAAGTTTTTTGTAGAATGTTCCTCAATTTGGGTTTGTCCAGTGTTTTTCTCATGATTAGTATGGGAACATCTCTCTTTGAGGGGAAGACGAGAGACATGAGGTTTCCCTCTCACCACGTTACCTGAGGGAACTACAAATAGTTCAAGGAAAAAAATAGAATTAAAGTATGAGTGTATTTTTTGTACAAACAATTTTTGAAATCCATGCATAGTTTTTTCATAATATGCATTCTCCGTGTCTTTTTGAAGACTCTTTGAGTCAAAGGATTTTGCTGTCTCCATGAAGTTGACCTTGATCAATTGGTAGAGGTAGTGTGGGCTGGGTTTCTCCACCAAGAAGTTATATTTCCCTCCTTTTCATATTTTACTCTTTGGAAGCAAATACTAAAGACATCTTAGGTGTATAGATGGGGTATTAAGTTGTACCACTTGAAAAGAGGAAGTGTCTACATAGATTTTTGGCATTTCTCTGTGGAGGATTTATACCTTCTGTCTATTTATTTATGTCTGTGTGGATATTTAAAATACTTTGAGATATATTCCAATGTGGCATGGTGTTTGCAAGTTATCTCTATGTATTTAAATCTTATTTTATTCCATTGGGAAATTCAGAGAGGTTAATAATCCTATCTGTCACTTAGAATTTTATGGAAAATAGCTCTTTCTATTTCTGCCTATGCCCTTTTTTCCCTCAAGGTTGAAGATGAGTCAATGGTAATAGGGCCAATTTCTGAGATAACAGACACATTGTTTTATTTGGCATTCCTTTTTTCCCACCTAAAACTTTCTTTCCTTCTGCTAACCATCTGTTCAGGAAATTCCATAATAATCTCCTCTGAGTAGAGTCTTACACATTCTAAAAAAATTCAATCCTTTAGCAAAACATCCTCCTTTCACTGAACATACCACAAATAATATCTCCATATTTTCATTATAATTAAGATGGTAGTAAATATTAGACTTGCAAATAATGAGAGAGTGTCTAAAATCATTAAGGTTACTTGCTAAAATATAAATTAATCTTTGTGAAAAATCTTGTACTCAATGGGGACATTATAAAGATTAAGCATATTTAATGTTCATTATACATCAAGAAATCACTAGATCACTAATTCTGCTGCTTTTTGTCTGCCGTAAGGTTAGTAGTAGAAGGAACCATGAGAGAAACATCTGTGTGAACTTGAGGTAGGCCAGGATTTCTTAGGTTAATTTCCAAAAACACAAGCTATAAAAAGCAAAGTAAAAAAAGATAAATAGAAAAATTATCTCTTTGGAAAACATTAATGTGGAAAGAAAGAATGGGCCACAAACTGGGTGAAAATATTTGTAAAAAACATATGTAGCACAGGATTTATATTCAACCCAGTGAAAAGGGAAATACACAAAATATTTGAGCAGATACTTCCCAAAACAAGATATATACTAAAGGCCAAAGGACACACCAAAAAAATTTAATAGCATTATCCTTTTGTGGAAATTAAAATTACAAAGAGCTATCACTATCCAATGTAGAATAACAACAACAAAATGAAATAAATAAATAAATATAACAACACCAAAAAACAAAGCCACACATACACTAATCTCCCTAGTGTGTGTAGTGTTTATTAAATAATATAAGCAATTGTATTATACTATTTGGAAAATAGTTGTCACAAGATTGTCTTGTATCACAAGATTATCAATTTCACTGTAAGGTGTTTACACAAAAGAAATGAATACACATGTCTACAAAAGGATAAATACACAAATATTTGGTATGGCTGTATTTGTAATTGCCCCAAACTATAAACAACACAATTTCAATCAACAGATGATTGGATAAAGAAATTTGGTCCTCCACGAAAAGATATACAACTTTTAAAAAGAATAGACTACTGAAATATGCAACAATATGACTGATGTTTTTCTTTAAGGTTATTGCTATAGGGCAGATGTGCTTGCAGGAGAGAGACAGAGACAGAGAGAGGGAAAGTGAGAAATCGCCCCCCCCCCGAGGTAATGGCCACAATGCAATCCCTTCCCTGTTCTCTTAAGATTTCAGGTGCATGCACACACACACACACACACACACACACAAACATGTGCCTGGCGTGATTCTCAGCTGTCATGTCTGGGACTCGAACCACAGACATCCATGAGTGAGTCCACCTTAACTATTATGCCACCTGCTGACCTCCATGTTAGTGAATTTAAAAAGAATTTTGTTGAGTGAGATAAGCTAGATTCAAATGTGTTCTTACTGTACATTTCAATTGATATGAAATTCTAAAGACGACCAAAAGAAAACAAAAAACAAAAACCTATATTGACAGAAAGCATGTCAGTGTTGCCTGAGAGCAAGAGGGGGAAACTGGATGAAGCACATATCAGGTAAAGTTTTGAGGTGATGAAAATTTTTGAATTGGGTGGTGGTTATACCTGTTCATAACATTTGTCAAAACTTATCTAAAAACATACTTTCAAAAGACTGTTCTATATTTTTGACTTGGGTGGTGGTTATACCTGTTCATAACATTTGTCAAAACTTATCTAAATACATACTTTCAAAAGACTCATTATATGTAGGTATGTTATATCTAATAAAATCAATCTAAGAAAAAACATGGACTGGAGGAGGGATAACCTACAAATTTAGAAGTATTTTCTAAAAATAGTAATAACAAAGAAATGAATCATTTCTTCTAAATTAAACAAATAGAATTCTAGAAACCACTATACATAAGAAGGTGATATTCACAAGAATATCTTTTTTATGCTCAAAGTAAATACTTGTTTAAATTTTATTACTGAGCTTAAAGATCAGATTTAACATTGAGCTGAATTTAGGAAAATGATAGAGAATTTAGTCCATGTAAGATAGAAATAGGGAAAGTATCAATTTAAAGTATTTTCAGAGTAATAAAAATGTTAGGTTCACATTACTTAGTCATCTAGTATTAGAGAGAAGTAGGGTATCTCTTCCTTACTAAACCTTAGAACTAGAAATGCAGGTTAAAGACACTTGCTAGTATTAGAAGACTGGGGCCAGCAGGTAGTGTTAAGGCCCTGTTCTCCCACAGTTGTTTCAAATCCTGGACCCAGCGTCCTGCTTTCACACTTTCTCTCTCCCTGCCTCTCTGGTGAATGCATGTGCCCTGTAGCAAATTAAAAATTATAATAATGATAAATACAATTAAATAATTCTTCAAAAGAAATTACAAGTCTATCTAGTGTAGTCTCCAGTGAGTCAATACACATGAGACATAAGGAGATTGCCTTTTTTACGGAATACCTCTTCTGTTTTTCCATGAGATTTTCTTTTTCTTTATCTTTCTTTCTTTCTTTTTTTTTTTTTTTAATTATTCAGAGGGCACATGGACTGCTGGGGGTGGGGGGCAAGAAAGCACCTCCATTGCACACGGTCACACTGCGTCTTTCCCTTTTTTTCTCTCTCCCTTTTTTCAGGACTCTGGGTGTGTCATCTCGCACACATGCTGGGTGTGCTTCTCACACTGCAGGGTCGGAACTGGAACTAAGAAGTCAGCCTGGGATCCAGCTACCTCTACTACCATTCTGCATGCTGGCCTGATTATTACTTAGTTTTTACATAATTTCCTCCTGTAGACATTTTAACTCAGTGAGCAGCAGCTTTTTATCAGTTTTAAAAATAGATGTGGTACATGTTATTTGAAAATTATATAGGCTATCCTGGTTATGTTCATAGTTCTTCTCCTTGGTTTGTGTGGGAGGCGGTCCGAAGTAATCCGGTTTAAATGGACATTGAAAATGTGTCCAGTTCATTATACACATAAATGAACTGAAATACCTTTGACAAGAGACGATGATTGTGTAGCACTTGCAGCGTCAATTCTTTAAATGTATTCTTTTGTTGAACTTAGATCAGGTTAGCCTAGCTTGTCACTTGTTCTCATTGCAATCAAGGTTCATTTATTCCGTCACTAATCTTTCCCACATTTTCTGTATCTGTGTGCATGCATTTTTGGAAACTAAGCTGAAAAGTGTAGGTGTGCCTTCTAAATGTTTTATTTGCTTAGCTCTTTACATGGAAGAATTCTGCTGAGATAATAGGTTAAGAAAATAATTAACTTTTGTTGCTAATTATTAGTATATTTTTCTTACTTTTAGAAATATAAATGAATGCTGACCTAACCTGCATTTCATTTTTCAGGCTAATCTCTTATTTAAAAAGTTTTAATTGACTATATTTTTTAAAGGACTAGAGAATAGCAATAGGAACATGCCAATGATTGTCTTACATTTGTGTAAAGTTTTTCTCTCTATGTGTGTGTTTGGCAGAATATGAGAAAGGATGTAAAATGTCAGGGGCTCTGAATATAAGACTTTAAAAAATTTATTATTTACTTAGTTTTCAATTGTACATTAATGTCAGATATAGCTAACATAAAAGAAACTGGGTGCAATAATTTGGGTCTTTTTAGAAGAAAAATATAAAATATGAGTCATTATGGACATATTATCATTTAATTTTCAAAAAGAAAAAAAAAACATAAATTAAACAAAGGTAATGCAACCTACCACCCTAACACAACAGTAACACTATTGTAGTTAATGAAATGCAATTAAGACTTACATGGAGAATGATAACTTGGCTAATTTCCCAGATAACTAACTACTTGTTTATACATAAGGAACGATTTAATATAAAATCATTATTTGAATTTTTATCTGTCCATATTTTTAAAATATTAGCGAGGATCAGATTTTGTATTATTAGTAATAAATATCATGAATGGCCTACTTTAATTCAAGTTTGCTGTCCTTGCAGAGTGCAGAGCTGAGTCCAGCGAGCAGCACCACCTCACTTCCTGTTAGTCCTCTGACTGAAGAGCCAGTGCCTTTCAAGGTAAAGAAACAAAACAAAAACAAAAGTCAACACACACAAAAGAATTATTTGTAATAGTTTTACTATAGTTATAAATAGTTTATGCATGGATCGCAAGGATGAACATACACACACAAAAGAATTATTTGTAATACTTTTAGAAAAGTTATAAATAGTTTATGCATGGATCGCAAGGTGAGCTGCTTTCATCTTAAGGATCTGATTTCAAATCTTAATCTTTGTTTTCTCTGTCATTCTGCTGCCAGTTAAAGGGAAAGTTTAGAATGAAAATGGCTACTGAAAAGTTGCTTGCCCTACATGTGAGAGGTGGATATGTTTTTGTAACCATTTGGTTCACATGATTTAGAGGCTCCAAATTTTTGATGTTACTTTAAGTCATCAGTTTAGAATGAGTAACTCAGTTATCATCTAGTGGTAAATGCTCATTAGCAAGGCTAGTGAACAAGGCTAATTCATGGTTATTACCAAACAGTAGTCAAAATCAAGAACTGAAATGTGGAATCTTTTCCATAAACACATTCTGTTTATGAAGTGTTATTAAGAAAATCTGCTAATACGTATTTATGTGATATGACTAGTAGCATTCTTCATTTGGGAAAGCTTTCTATATTGCAAATAGGAAGAATCTTGTTTTAGCATTTAAGATTAGATATTTCATTTAAACTGAAGCGTGTAGATCAACTATTTGATATTTATATCAAGGATGTTTGGATTTAATTAGGAGTATTAAAATAAAGGCAGTTCTTAAGAGAATGAAGAATGAACTGGGAAAGTTGTGATGATGCACTTAATTTTAAGTGCCGTGGTTTTATTTCAAGGCTGGGAAGGGTTCATTAAGAATTTCATGATGGTTGTATATTTTTTTATATAATTGTATAAAATTGTTGATTTTCTTTTTCATACAAGGATTATCTCTTATTCAAGTTTATATTGATTACACCTGGTACAAGGGCTGTCGTGGATTTCCATATACACAGTATTTGCTGTTTTATTGAAATAGGCATGAGGAAAGGAATTAAGAAAAATAGAGAGGCACACAGAATTGGACTGCTCTCTGTTGGTGACCATGTATAGCATCCAGGATAGACCGTTGTGAGGTGTACTCACATTGGCTGGATTCACTGTACAAGGTAAATGATGTACTGTGACTGAACGTAAAAAAGATAATTCAATTTTTTTTTTGGATAGGTTTTTTGCTATAGGGTGCGTGAATTCTCCAGAAAGACAGAGAGAGACAGAGAGACCGAAAGTGAGAAATCACCCCCCCTCGCCAGGGGGATAGTCATGCCTCAGTCCTTTCTCCTCCATTCTCCTCTCAGGATCCTGGGTACGCATGCACACACGCCCAGCATGAGTTTAAGCCACCGGGTCTGGGACTCGAACTGTGGTTGACTACATGGGAGTCCAGCGACATAGCCATTATGCCAACTACTGGTCCCTGTGAATTAGAATTTTTAAAAGAGAAAAAAAAATTATATATATATATTTTTTTTTTGAGAGGTTTTTGCTATAGGGCGCGTGCGCTCACCAGACAGACAGAGAGAGACATAGAGACAGAAAGTGAGAAATCACCCCCCAGGGGGAATGGTCACACCGCAATCCCTTCTCCTCCATCCTCCTCTCGGGATCTTGGGCATGCACGTACACGTGCCCTGCGTGAGTTTTAAGCCACTGGGTCCGGGAAGCAAACCGCAGTCGACTACGTGGGAGTCCAGCGACACAGCCTTTACACTAACTGCTGGTCCCAAAAAATATTGTTAAAGTAAAAAAGTTATAGAAGTTTCTGAATTTCATTGAGTGTCTTTCATTATCTAATTATGGATGCTTTTTTGCTTGATAATAGATGAATAATTGTCAGTCACATTTTATCAGAGAACTGTTAAATACTGGACAGTATTTCCCTTGCATTATTTGAGAAATATTTCCTTCATATTGTACAATAAATGAGAAAATAATATCTATGCTACAATGTTGAGTGGTATTTGAGGATTTTCCTCTTATGGTATATTGTACAAAATTTACTGAAGCTTATGTTTAACAAGATTTTAATTAAATTCTCAGGGTGTCACAAGAAACCATTTTCTGTCTTTAATATGTTGATAATGACCACAGTCCTAGAAAATTAATGTTATTTTTTAATGGAGGTAAAAAAAAAGGTCAGATATGTCTGAAAATCTGGTAGGATAAAACTAATATAAATAGAATTATTTTAGTGAGCTTCTTTTACTAACTATAAGAGATCAATATTGTTTCTTGATTACTGTACGTAAGTGGTTATATAAACAATTATAATTCCAAGTGCTTATAACAAGTATTATTGGCATTCAGTGGCTTTTGGTTTACTTAATTTGTGAATGTAATATTATTTATATTTTTGAAAAATAATTATAATCTATAAAACCATCTCAGTCATTTTTAAAAATCAGAAAATTTGAAATTATTAAATAAAACTAGGTTCTGCTTCATTTTTAGTTTATAAATTATTTTGTAAATGAGTAATAAAATACTTATTTATCATATGTAAGCACAAAATATTTAGAGATTATTTTGAGTAGTACATACGTAGCAATATACTCTAGCTATGAGACTTCCTGGGGTCTGCCACTTCCCAGCTGTGTCACCTTCATCGACTTTCTCTGTGCCACAGTTTCTTCATCTATATAATGACAACAGCAATTACTTCTTCCCTGAATTCTAGTAACTTGAACAAACAGGTTAATAAGTAGAAAGTGCCTTAAATAGTACATACTCAGCAGTTTACAAGTGTTTGTTTGTTTGTTTGTTTGTTTTCTTAGTTTTGCCATAGGACATGCGTGATTTACAGAGAGGGATAGAAAAAGAGAGGGGGGGGGAAGGGGAAAGGGAGAAATAACCCCCAAGAGGATGGCCGCACTGCGGTCCCTTTTCCATTCTTCTCTTGGACACACACACACACACACACACACACACACATGCATGCACACATGTGCGCCTGGTGTGTTTTTCAAGCCACCAGATCTGGGTTTCAAACTGTGCTATGGGCCCTATGGGACCCAGTTGCCTTAACCAATACACTACCTGGCTGGCAACTATTCTTTTATGAAAACAAGATTCCCATGTATAAGCCACAAGAGTCCATTTGTTATAGATAATATGAAGCTGAAGTCATTTCAGTCAACCCCTTGTATTTTATTTTCAAATGTGAGAGGAGAAATGTATTTTACACATAAATCTTTTATTTTGATGAATGTTAGTGTTTAATATTCGTTCCTGCAAGTCATGCTGCTTATTTTATACCCTGGAGTACTCAGTTGAGCTCATATATCAGATTACTCTTATGAAAAATAATTAATGGAAATGTTCATTAATTGTGAGGGAAAAGGAGTAAATATAATGAATTTGTCTTGAGGGAAAAACTGGTAAATATATCAAAACATAATACTTCAGAAAAAGAAATGCATAATAGCATCCATACCAATAAGGATATGTGGTATCTCTTTATCAGTAATACACTGCAGTAAGTTTTTCTTTAATTCCCCAAGCCTTCATGGCAAGGTAAATAGGTAACCTCCTAAGTGCAAACCCTCCACTAAAGAAACAATTCTCGATCGCTTTAGAGTATGGGGAAAACCCCACTGTGAATACACTGTTGTTATTTTATTCTTTCATATGTTACAACAGCAATATAGTGAGTAATTTCCATTTATTTTTATATAAAACTATCATAATGAAAGAGTGAATCTTGGAGACTCTGAGAAAGGAATCGAATCATGGCATGACCTCTACAGCATCAGTTGTTACCTCTCCTGCATAGATTTGTGTGTGTGTGTGAAGAGATTTTTTTATCATCACTTTGCATTTATTGAATTTAATTGTTTCTGTTGGAAGTATTTTTATTTATTATTTTTTGATATTCCACATAGAGCCTGCATGGAATATCCTTTCATTTCTGGTCATTTTTAAAACTAGGCCACTTTTATTCATTAATTTATTAATGAATCAGTTTATTGTGTACTCGCTATGGGCCAAGAGTATTCTAAGACACTGGTGCCCCCCTGTAAACTACATAGACTAAAGCCCTGCTTTCATACGGAGTTCTAGTGAGGATAAAAGACAACAGGCAAATAAACATGTAAGATGTCAAGTAGGGGAGATAAATGTTGCGATGAAAAATAAAGCTGGCTTTGGAGACTAGAAAGTGATGCTGAAGGGTGTTACTGTTTCCACAGGAGGTGCAGAGAAGACCCCTCTGGTTAGGGCACATGATAGCAGAGATCAAGATGAAGAAAAGGATAAGGTCATCACCTATCTATGGGAAGAGGTTTAAGAGAGAAGGGCATGAGGCAAGAGAATACTTGGCCTTTTTAGAATCAGCAAGGCATGGTAACTAGAGGAGCGTGAGTTAGGGACAAGTGAAAAAGGCCAGGTCAGAGAGAAAGCTTATCGTAATAGGCTGCGTAGACCCTGGAAAAGACTCGAGATTTTTCTTTCCATGTGACAGGGAGCCAGTAGAGTATTTTAGGAAAAAGAAAGTGACATAATCATGCTTTATTTTAAAACTGTGACTCTGGCTTCTTTGTCAGTAGAGATAGGAAGGAGACATGTTATAAGGAACTCAATGCTCCTAAAGTTGAGGGGATACCAATTTGTCCAATATTGGGTCCATTTTGAATGTTGAGCCAGTGGGATTTGTTAACAGATTATATGTAGAATATCTTCGAAAGTGAAAGATGATTGCTAATTCAGATGTTCTCTGCTTTCCTATTTTTACATCTTAAGCTATCTGTCTAAGGTGGCAAGTGGATAGATAACGTGAGGAAGATTAATGCATCCTTGTTTGTTTTGTGTAATCGTGGCAGTAATAACATAGCAGAGAGACTGAGCATAATGGCAGATGATGCTGGTTTTACTAGGGCTCATATTTAAACCTATCACTAATGCTGATTTGGGGCACTCTGTTTTCTCAGATTACTGAAAAGCACACAGGCAAAACAGACTTGACTCATAATTGGAGATGAATTTGATAGATCAGTAATTATGGGACAAAAGTACGATCACTGCCTAGGGAAAG
>NW_006159556.1:994494-1007675 GCF_000334495.1 Tupaia belangeri chinensis | reverse complement strand
AAAGAAATAAGCAGGGAAAAGTAAAATTCCCCATTCGCGGCTGATCAATTTTTAATATAAAGCCACATTATGATCATATATGTAAGGCATCAGAGGACCACCAGATGGCATAATGATTACGTTGCTGGACTCCCATGTAGTCCATTGTGATTCTAATCCTTAACCCAGTGACTTAAAACTCACGCTGGGTGCGTGTGCGTGCATGCCCAAAATCGCAAGAGGAAAGTGGAGGGGAAGGGATTGTGGTGTCGCATTCCCCCAAGGGGATGATTTATCACTTTCTATCCCTGTGTCTCTCTGGCGAGCACTCGTGCCCTATAGAAAACAAACAAACAAAACTCTCTTAGAAAGTAAATCAATTGTTATAAAAATATCTTTTTATTTTTGGAGGTTTCTGCCTTAGGGTGCATGCATTCACTGGAGAGAGAGAGTGAGTGAGAGAGAAAGTGAGAAATTACTCTCTAGGGAAGATGGCCATGCATCAATCCCTCCTCCATTCTCCCGCATATGAGCCCAGCATGAGTTTCAAGCCACAGTGTCCAGGACATTGAACCATGGCCAGCCATGTGGGAGTACAGTGACATAACTGCTATGCCTTCTGCTGGCCCCTATAATTTTAAATAAAAAAAATAGCATCAGCATATTTCCTTAAGGGGAATAAATTTGAGAGGGATCTATTTACTATACTATGTGTATTTTTTTTTTGAGAGAGAGAGATTTTTTTTTTTTCTGTAGGGAGTGTGCACTCACCGGAGAGACAGAAAGAGACAGAGAGTCATAATGCAAGAAATCACCACCCCCTCCCCCCGGGGTGATGGCCAGGCTATACAATCCCTTCTCTTCCATTCTCCTCTTGGGATTCTGGGCATACGTGCACGCACATGCACCCAGCATTAGTTAAAACCGCCGGGTCCAGGACTGGAACCATAGTCGACTACATGAAAATACAGCAGCATAGCCTTTATGCCATCTGCTGGTTCCTACTACGTGTATTTTAAGCAACTGTTTTTGTTTAGGACTTCAACATATGGATTTGGGGGAACACAATTCAGCCTTTAACAGACAATCCTGCTCTGTGACCTTGTTTGCACACAGGGCAGACCTTGACTGATGGGAGGGGAAATAAACTTACACCTCTTGGTGGAGAATGACAAAGAATTTGCCCCAATCATTAATCTATGTTGATGGGATATTATTTTATTAATCCAGCATTTAGTGCTATTAAATGTTCAATCAGGTGTGAGGAGTTTGGATTTGATTTATTTATTTGTATTTATTCATCAGTGTTTTATTTGAATAAGTTTTCTGAAACTATGTTAATTTCATTAAATTTAGATTTTTATTGAAATGTTACCATATTTGAATGAACTTAGAGACTCAACTTTCGTGGTTGAGTGTATCAGGGAATTATGTTTTTCAAACGTATTTGATGATAAAACCTAAGGAAAATTTAGTTTTTTTTGGAGAGGTTTTTGCTATAGGTCACGTGCACTCTCCAGAAAGAGACAGAGAGCGAGAAATCATCCCCCGGGGGAGGCATGGTCACACCACAGTCCCTTCTCCTCCATTTCATCCTGGGATCTTGGGCATGCATGCACACGCGCCCGGTGTGAGTTTAAGCCACCGGGTCTGGGGCTCAAACCGCAGTCGGCTATATGGGAGTCCAGCAACATAGCCATTAAGCCCACTGCTGATCTTCTAAGGAAAATTTAAATTGAAATGGCAAATCCCTCACAATACCTTCTATAATATGTTTGTTTAGTATTATTTTACATTTTTTTTTTCTGGCTTTGACATAATCAATTTAGGATTCACATTAAACCTACTTTTTGACTTTTATGGGCAGTATTGCTGATGTGTGATGAATGCTCATATAGCAAGAAAATGAGAATTCTAGATCCTGGTAAGACAAAATTATTTTTACATAAATTAAAGCCCAAATGAATTCTGTTCAATTTATGTTAAAGATAAGCAATAATTCTCAGACATAGTAGACCTCAGGGAAAAATATTTTAATGGGAAAAATAAGCAAATACTTTAATGTTGCCTACTGGCTTCATATTGCTGTCCAAATCCTTCTCACACACCATCCAAATGGTTTCAGGCAGTAAGTAAAAGATAAAGAACTTGTCAACATCAGTACATGTGAAAAATAATGCGTATCTCCTCCCATTTCATCTCCGACTCATGTAGTCATTTACTTCCTTGAAATTAAATTTCAAAGAGCTTCCTCATCTTTGTCTAGGTTGGTGCCTTGAATTTCTCCTATCATTTTTTAACTCTTCAAGTGGTCCTGATAGAAAACTGTTTTTTTAGAAGGCCTGTTTAGCATGCATTCATACATTGGGTCTTCCTCTGTCTTCTTACTCTACTCAAACAGCCACTTTGACAAATTTAGTGGGCATTATTTGCTGAGCATTGATATCTATTATAGATGTAAGACATGTATTGGATTATTGACAAAGTCATTAATGCATTTTTTCTGTTTTTCTAAGCAAAAGCATGTCATGACTTTTCTGACAACACAATAGATTCAGATTGAATGCTATGATTGGCCAAAATGAGGATTTTGGAGGATAAGCTTGAACTGCATGGTCTATTTCAGGTATAGATCATGTAAAAATATTACGAGATTCATTTGTTGTTAAGCATAGGGTGTTGGGTTGGCCCCATAGCCTACTGTCTAAGGGAATGAGATCCCCAATGACAGAATCTCAGCCCAATGGCTAGAAAAATACATTGAGTGCATGAGCAGGCAACCCCAAATCCTGACAGGATGAAGGAGAAAGGATTGAAGTGGGACCACAGCTCACTTGGGAATGCTTACTCCCCCTCCTCCTCTCTGTCTTTCTGGTGAGCACACATGCCCTCAGGCCATTAAACAATAATGAATCAGACATTGAGCTACTTTTCACAAAGCCCTAAGGCCAATAAGAGCCTTCAAAGTTTGGGGTGGGGGGAATACTTTGTGTTTCTTGAAGCAATGGTTTTAAGAAATTGAGTCATTACAACATCATTTTTGGTTTGGAAACCACAGCAGAGTGGATTGGCATTTCAGAAACACTTGTTGAGTGTGCCTACAAGATGCCCACAAAGTTGTTTATACACAGTTGAAGTAAAACACACAGAGAGTTGGCTTGTGGTCTGATCATCAATAAGTATTGTTCTGAAGGATCTAAAATCCCTTGATATGAAACGATAGCAGAGGTAACAATCTTTGCCGTACACACATTAACAACATCTCTGTACATCTACTGCAGACAATTACTGAAATTGGCTTGAGAGGAACACTTCTATGCTTTCTGAGCTAATAACATTAGTATTAATGATGATTTAAGCAATTTGACTCTGACAGTATTTATTACTTTTCTTAATATTACAATTTCTTAAAAACACTTGATCACATTCTTTATTTTTTTGTTTACATAATCTATAATAGTACTTCAGAGTTTACCTGTAATTGTGAAGTATACAACTATGAAATATACTGCAACACATTCTCTTTAAAAGAGGCCAAAGCACAGTTCAAAGATGATAATTCACCAGTATGCTCACTTGAGGGGTCAGCAGGTAGTGTGGTGGTTAAGCACTCAACTCCCACATGGCTGACCATGGCTTTAGTTCAGGGCTCAGCAGCTTGAAACTCACACCAGGCATGTGTGTATATCCCCAAAATCCCAGGAGAAGAGTGGAGGAGAAGGGATTGTGGCATGACCATCCTCCTTGGGGAAGTGACTTCACAGTTTCCCTCTCAGTGTCTCTTTCTGTCTCTTTCCAGTAAGTGTTCATGCTCCTTGGCAAAAAAAAAAAAAATAAAACTAAAAACTAAAAAAAAAAATGCTTATTTGATATGGACCACTAATAGGAGAAGCTATCAAATAAAATAGACATTTTAGTGAGTTTAGTTCTATCTTATAACTGTCCACTTAAATAACAAATGGAATTTAGAGTTGAATGAAATCAACTCTATACCAATAGAATGAGAGTATGTCCTCCCAAAATTGGTATAGTGAAACCTTTACCACTAGTGTTATGGTATTAGTATGTGGGAACTTTGGCAGGTGACTGGTGTCCTTGTAAAAGAGACCTAGGATAACTCCCTTACCTTTCCTACAAGTTAAGGACTCAGAATCTGACTATATGCAAAGAAGCAGGCATTTTTCAGACACTAAATCTGACTGCACGTTGGTCTTGGACTTCCTAGCATCCAGATCTGTGAGAAATAAATTGAAATATTTAGAAGTCACTCCATTTATGGTATCGTGTTATAGAAACTCAAACACAATAAGATAATACACTTGTAACTGTGAAATAAATATGTAAAAAATAAAGTGCAATTAATTTCACCATACATCAAACAACTTAAAAATGACACTCTTTTTGTGTGGTAACCATATAATATTAAAAGAATATTAGAACTAAAATGTCTTATTAAGACATTGAGTTTACAGGACCAGCAGTTTCCAAGCACATGAGATCTATTATGTGTAAGACCTTATGTAAAGGGACTGATGCCAAAATATTTTGTTCTGACTGTGGAAAGCTACAGAAAATCATATTGCTGGTTGTACTGAATGTGCCCTGGAGGGACCAGTAGTTGACATAATGGCTATCGCTAGACTCCCATGTAGTAGACTGCGGTTTGAGTCCTGGACCCAGTGGCTTAAGCTCACTCCAGGCGCATGTACATGCGTACCCAAGAACCCGAGAGGAGAATGGAGGAGAAAGGGTTGCGGCGTGGCCATTCCCTCTGGGGGGTGATTTCTTGCTTTCTGTCTCTCTGTCTTTCTGGTGAGCACACGCACCCTATAACAAAATCCTCTCAAAAAAAAATTAATAAAAAGAAATAAATAAACAATGTGCCCTGGGAAGGTGCTAAACATGTCAACTGGATAGAGTGGAGGAGAAGGAAGTATCATGAGATTTTAGCCAAAGGGGAAGTAAGAGAAAGGCTTGGTAATGGTTTATGTCCCAAAGTGTCATGTTTTCCAATTGGTCTTCTTGGACAGTGATGGAATGTCTCCCCCCAATTCATGTGTTAAGACTTGGCTTTAGGGCTGGCAAGTGGCATGGTGGTTAAAGGTGCTGGACTCTCACATGGCTGACCACGGTTCAAAACAAACAAACAAAACTCTCTTAGAAAGTAAATCAATTGTTATAAAAATATCTTTTTATTTTTGGAGGTTTCTGCCTTAGGGTGCATGCATTCACTGGAGAGAGAGAGTGAGTGAGAGAGAAAGTGAGAAATTACTCTCTAGGGAAGATGGCCATGCATCAATCCCTCCTCCATTCTCCCGCATATGAGCCCAGCATGAGTTTCAAGCCACAGTGTCCAGGACATTGAACCATGGCCAGCCATGTGGGAGTACAGTGACATAACTGCTATGCCTTCTGCTGGCCCCTATAATTTTAAATAAAAAAAATAGCATCAGCATATTTCCTTAAGGGGAATAAATTTGAGAGGGATCTATTTACTATACTATGTGTATTTTTTTTTTGAGAGAGAGAGATTTTTTTTTTTTCTGTAGGGAGTGTGCACTCACCGGAGAGACAGAAAGAGACAGAGAGTCATAATGCAAGAAATCACCACCCCCTCCCCCCGGGGTGATGGCCAGGCTATACAATCCCTTCTCTTCCATTCTCCTCTTGGGATTCTGGGCATACGTGCACGCACATGCACCCAGCATTAGTTAAAACCGCCGGGTCCAGGACTGGAACCATAGTCGACTACATGAAAATACAGCAGCATAGCCTTTATGCCATCTGCTGGTTCCTACTACGTGTATTTTAAGCAACTGTTTTTGTTTAGGACTTCAACATATGGATTTGGGGGAACACAATTCAGCCTTTAACAGACAATCCTGCTCTGTGACCTTGTTTGCACACAGGGCAGACCTTGACTGATGGGAGGGGAAATAAACTTACACCTCTTGGTGGAGAATGACAAAGAATTTGCCCCAATCATTAATCTATGTTGATGGGATATTATTTTATTAATCCAGCATTTAGTGCTATTAAATGTTCAATCAGGTGTGAGGAGTTTGGATTTGATTTATTTATTTGTATTTATTCATCAGTGTTTTATTTGAATAAGTTTTCTGAAACTATGTTAATTTCATTAAATTTAGATTTTTATTGAAATGTTACCATATTTGAATGAACTTAGAGACTCAACTTTCGTGGTTGAGTATATCAGGGAATTATGTTTTTCAAACGTATTTGATGATAAAACCTAAGGAAAATTTAGTTTTTTTTGGAGAGGTTTTTGCTATAGGTCACGTGCACTCTCCAGAAAGAGACAGAGACAGAGAGCGAGAAATCATCCCCCGGGGGAGGCATGGTCACACCACAGTCCCTTCTCCTCCATTTCATCCTGGGATCTTGGGCATGCATGCACACGCGCCCGGTGTGAGTTTAAGCCACCGGGTCTGGGGCTCAAACCGCAGTCGGCTATATGGGAGTCCAGCAACATAGCCATTAAGCCCACTGCTGATCTTCTAAGGAAAATTTAAATTGAAATGGCAAATCCCTCACAATACCTTCTATAATATGTTTGTTTAGTATTATTTTACATTTTTTTTTTCTGGCTTTGACATAATCAATTTAGGATTCACATTAAACCTACTTTTTGACTTTTATGGGCAGTATTGCTGATGTGTGATGAATGCTCATATAGCAAGAAAATGAGAATTCTAGATCCTGGTAAGACAAAATTATTTTTACATAAATTAAAGCCCAAATGAATTCTGTTCAATTTATGTTAAAGATAAGCAATAATTCTCAGACATAGTAGACCTCAGGGAAAAATATTTTAATGGGAAAAATAAGCAAATACTTTAATGTTGCCTACTGGCTTCATATTGCTGTCCAAATCCTTCTCACACACCATCCAAATGGTTTCAGGCAGTAAGTAAAAGATAAAGAACTTGTCAACATCAGTACATGTGAAAAATAATGCGTATCTCCTCCCATTTCATCTCCGACTCATGTAGTCATTTACTTCCTTGAAATTAAATTTCAAAGAGCTTCCTCATCTTTGTCTAGGTTGGTGCCTTGAATTTCTCCTATCATTTTTTAACTCTTCAAGTGGTCCTGATAGAAAACTGTTTTTTTAGAAGGCCTGTTTAGCATGCATTCATACATTGGGTCTTCCTCTGTCTTCTTACTCTACTCAAACAGCCACTTTGACAAATTTAGTGGGCATTATTTGCTGAGCATTGATATCTATTATAGATGTAAGACATGTATTGGATTATTGACAAAGTCATTAATGCATTTTTTCTGTTTTTCTAAGCAAAAGCATGTCATGACTTTTCTGACAACACAATAGATTCAGATTGAATGCTATGATTGGCCAAAATGAGGATTTTGGAGGATAAGCTTGAACTGCATGGTCTATTTCAGGTATAGATCATGTAAAAATATTACGAGATTCATTTGTTGTTAAGCATAGGGTGTTGGGTTGGCCCCATAGCCTACTGTCTAAGGGAATGAGATCCCCAATGACAGAATCTCAGCCCAATGGCTAGAAAAATACATTGAGTGCATGAGCAGGCAACCCCAAATCCTGACAGGATGAAGGAGAAAGGATTGAAGTGGGACCACAGCTCACTTGGGAATGCTTACTCCCCCTCCTCCTCTCTGTCTTTCTGGTGAGCACACATGCCCTCAGGCCATTAAACAATAATGAATCAGACATTGAGCTACTTTTCACAAAGCCCTAAGGCCAATAAGAGCCTTCAAAGTTTGGGGTGGGGGGAATACTTTGTGTTTCTTGAAGCAATGGTTTTAAGAAATTGAGTCATTACAACATCATTTTTGGTTTGGAAACCACAGCAGAGTGGATTGGCATTTCAGAAACACTTGTTGAGTGTGCCTACAAGATGCCCACAAAGTTGTTTATACACAGTTGAAGTAAAACACACAGAGAGTTGGCTTGTGGTCTGATCATCAATAAGTATTGTTCTGAAGGATCTAAAATCCCTTGATATGAAACGATAGCAGAGGTAACAATCTTTGCCGTACACACATTAACAACATCTCTGTACATCTACTGCAGACAATTACTGAAATTGGCTTGAGAGGAACACTTCTATGCTTTCTGAGCTAATAACATTAGTATTAATGATGATTTAAGCAATTTGACTCTGACAGTATTTATTACTTTTCTTAATATTACAATTTCTTAAAAACACTTGATCACATTCTTTATTTTTTTGTTTACATAATCTATAATAGTACTTCAGAGTTTACCTGTAATTGTGAAGTATACAACTATGAAATATACTGCAACACATTCTCTTTAAAAGAGGCCAAAGCACAGTTCAAAGATGATAATTCACCAGTATGCTCACTTGAGGGGTCAGCAGGTAGTGTGGTGGTTAAGCACTCAACTCCCACATGGCTGACCATGGCTTTAGTTCAGGGCTCAGCAGCTTGAAACTCACACCAGGCATGTGTGTATATCCCCAAAATCCCAGGAGAAGAGTGGAGGAGAAGGGATTGTGGCATGACCATCCTCCTTGGGGAAGTGACTTCACAGTTTCCCTCTCAGTGTCTCTTTCTGTCTCTTTCCAGTAAGTGTTCATGCTCCTTGGCAAAAAAAAAAAAAATAAAACTAAAAACTAAAAAAAAAAATGCTTATTTGATATGGACCACTAATAGGAGAAGCTATCAAATAAAATAGACATTTTAGTGAGTTTAGTTCTATCTTATAACTGTCCACTTAAATAACAAATGGAATTTAGAGTTGAATGAAATCAACTCTATACCAATAGAATGAGAGTATGTCCTCCCAAAATTGGTATAGTGAAACCTTTACCACTAGTGTTATGGTATTAGTATGTGGGAACTTTGGCAGGTGACTGGTGTCCTTGTAAAAGAGACCTAGGATAACTCCCTTACCTTTCCTACAAGTTAAGGACTCAGAATCTGACTATATGCAAAGAAGCAGGCATTTTTCAGACACTAAATCTGACTGCACGTTGGTCTTGGACTTCCTAGCATCCAGATCTGTGAGAAATAAATTGAAATATTTAGAAGTCACTCCATTTATGGTATCGTGTTATAGAAACTCAAACACAATAAGATAATACACTTGTAACTGTGAAATAAATATGTAAAAAATAAAGTGCAATTAATTTCACCATACATCAAACAACTTAAAAATGACACTCTTTTTGTGTGGTAACCATATAATATTAAAAGAATATTAGAACTAAAATGTCTTATTAAGACATTGAGTTTACAGGACCAGCAGTTTCCAAGCACATGAGATCTATTATGTGTAAGACCTTATGTAAAGGGACTGATGCCAAAATATTTTGTTCTGACTGTGGAAAGCTACAGAAAATCATATTGCTGGTTGTACTGAATGTGCCCTGGAGGGACCAGTAGTTGACATAATGGCTATCGCTAGACTCCCATGTAGTAGACTGCGGTTTGAGTCCTGGACCCAGTGGCTTAAGCTCACTCCAGGCGCATGTACATGCATACCAAAGAACCCGAGAGGAGAATGGAGGAGAAAGGGTTGCGGCGTGGCCATTCCCTCTGGGGGGTGATTTCTTGCTTTCTGTCTCTCTGTCTTTCTGGTGAGCACACGCACCCTATAACAAAATCCTCTCAAAAAAAAATTAATAAAAAGAAATAAATAAACAATGTGCCCTGGGAAGGTGCTAAACATGTCAACTGGATAGAGTGGAGGAGAAGGAAGTATCATGAGATTTTAGCCAAAGGGGAAGTAAGAGAAAGGCTTGGTAATGGTTTATGTCCCAAAGTGTCATGTTTTCCAATTGGTCTTCTTGGACAGTGATGGAATGTCTCCCCCCAATTCATGTGTTAAGACTTGGCTTTAGGGCTTGCAGATGGTGTGGAGGTTAAGGTGCTGGACTCCTGCATGGCTGACTGTGGTTCAAGTCCCAGACTTGGCTACTTGCTTTCTCACTTTCCCTCTCTCTCTTACTCTCTCTGGTCAAATTAAAAAAGAATAATAATAATAATAATTAATAAAACTTAAAGAAAGACTTGATTGTATTATAAAGGTGTTAAGTAAAAACAATTCTTTCATGGTGTCTAGGTTGGGGCTTTTGAGTCTTATGTCATTAGAGCAGTGTCTCCATGTTTGAGTTTTGGTGGGTATGTAGGTAGAGGGAATGAAACCAGAACAAGCAGAGAAAATCACTTGGACATAGACCATTGTCTGCTCTGCTGATAGTTCTGACTTTTGCCTTCCTATGATGCATTTGGACTTTCTTGCCACCAGAACTGTGAGTTCTTAAACCTCTACTTTTATAAATTTACCTCATCTCAGGTATTTCTGTTAGCATGCAATAGAGAATTAAGACAGGCCTTGCGCTAGACCTAGATGTTACAGAAATTGTAATTTCCATCTATGTGTTGTCCATATGGTGAGAAAGACATTGGTATGAAGGATGTTATTTATTTACAAAGAACTTAGAAAACATTCCATGGGAAGTGTGGTACAAGAATCAGGAAAGAATTAAGCAAATAGTAAGATGCAAAATATAGAACATTTTATACTTAAGTTTGATGTTCACAAAATAGTTTCTTAACTTTATTTGAAATTTGTCAGTTATTGACATCAAATGGTACTGATCAAGTAAAAATTATACAAACAATGACTAATTTAAATATTATAACTATGAGTTACCTGTATATACTCCAAAAAGGATGGCAATTGCTTATGTTCCTATTAAAAGTTAACTTTATAGACAACCTAGGCTATTGAAAATAATACTAAAAGATCCATACATTTATATTTATCTAGCTGTTATATCTTAAAAAGATGTAGTATATTTATTAGTTTTATATAACTAGTGTAATAAATTATCCCAAATATGGTGACTTAAAACAATATATATTGAGGACAGCAGATGGTATGGTGGTTAAGGTGCTGGATTTCCACATGGCAGATGATGGTATGAATCCCACACCTGGTGACTTGCTTCCTCTATTTCTCTCTCTCTTATGAGAAAATTAAAATTTTTATTTAAAAGATTAAATAAATTAAAAAAAAAGATGAAACCACATATTGGGTTGTTGGGAAAGTCATGACATATTTTTTCTGTTTTTCTATGTGAAATTGCATCATGAGTTTTCCAACAACTCAATATTTTGTATCTTACATTTCTAGAGGTCAGAATTCAGAAATTCATCTCAAGGAATGAAAACCTAGGTGCTGGCAGGGCTGAGTTCTTTCTGGAGGCTCCTAGAGGCAAGCTGTGTACTCGCTGCTCTGAGCTGTAGAGGTGGTCAGCTTTATGGGAACGGGCTCATAGACTCCTTCTGTCTTCAAGCCAGCAATGGCCCATCAAATGCTTTCATCCTACATCCATTTGATGTGGACTCTTCTGCCTTCTGGTTGGGCATTTAAAGACCCTTGTGATTTAACTGAGCCAACCCAGATAAGAACATTTCACCATTGTAAGATTTGCTGATTGATTAACTGGCTTAATTTTGTCTGCATCCTTAATTTTCCTTGTAAAGACATCTTGGTGCTGGGGGCTGGGGGGGAGGGGCGCAGGTATTATTCTGCCTACTGCAGTCAGTAATATCACATATGTAAGAGCTCAGTTTTATTCCTGACCAAGGAATCTTTGTTCATAAATGTTGAGCTGCTTATTTAAATTGCTGTAATGCACATTAATGCCACTCCCAATATGAGTTGGGTTTTAATTTAATACAGAGAAAGGAATTTCCATTGTGCCGAATGATGCAACCTATTTCTTTTATGGTTGGCATATTTCCCCATCACCTCTGTCTGACAAAGTTCTACTCCCCACTTCATGACTAATAGAGTACCACTTCTGCTATGAAAAGCTTAGAATAGTTACTTAACCTGGCTGGGGGTCACAGGGCTGATAAATGGCTGTGCTGGAATTCCAGCTCAGGTCTCTCAATTTCCAAGGCTGTGGTTTTAACTACCTACTGCAGAGAATCACCAGTATTTTTATATTAGGCATGACTATGACTGTTCATTTATTTCATATAACTTAGAGGTGGAAAGAGGCAAAGGGAGAAACAGAGATAGAAGAGAAAGAAGAGAAGGGAGAAAGGAAACAAAGGGGGGGAGAGGGGAGAAACCACCCCTTAGGTCAGCTGGCAACGTGGTTCTTTGGAGTGGCTAGATCCCACATGGCTGACTGTGCAGAGGAGTCTGGGTCTAGTCTGGATCCAGAGGCTTGAGAGAGATGCCAGGCACATATGTATGGTGCCCGGAGTTGTGAAGGGAAGGGAGGAGATTGCAGCATTGCCATCTCCCATGGGAGGTGCTTTCTTACTTTCTCTCTCCCACTGTAAGTCTCTGCAAGGGAATACATATGCCCTCTGGCAAATTTTTAAAAAATCCCTCTATTAGATTTGTTATCTACTGAAATTCTAATCCTACTAAGATTTGCATTGTTTTGATTAATAAACAAAAATTTTGAGCCATTTTTGCAATCTCAGAATGAAGGATATTGGTGAGTTTTCACAGATGCAGGCAAGAAAATCTGCTAGTGTAAACAGAGGGATTTTATTATAGAATATCGAGTCATTTACAGACTTGCTTAGAAGGCCAGCGAACTATGCTTGGATACACAGGGACAAGATGCGAGGAGACATCATGCCTGGAGGAGAGGTTGTGCCAGTTTGAGAGCAAAAGAAGAGATGGGATTATGGGTTTTTGGTGTTTAGTATGAAGAGTTTAATCTACCATGTTATAGTAAAGTACTGTCTTCCTCAGCTTTTCCTGATGTTTCTTTAGCTCAAATTCATTTACTTTTCTTTCCAAAGACAATAACGTTCTAAATTTGTGCCAGGGATAGGAGAAGTTGCCCGGCTGCATGGAGTACTTTTGGCCAGTCTCTAGCCACATCTTTTTCCCCTCTTCAGTAGGCATGTCGCTTTTCCATCATCCTAGAGTAAAAGCAGGGTCGTTTGGAGGTGGGGACCTGGTTTCTTGCGTCTACCAGCTTTGTTGCTTCCTTTCTTAGTCGCTATTGTCAAGGTGCTCATAGATTTTGCAATGAATTTACCTGAAAGTTTACTATAATATTTATAATATTGCTATTTCCTACTGATATTTTGCATGTATATAGAATTCTTTTTAGATTTTTGTTTTAATTTGTCAGAAGGCACTTGCACTTGCCAAGGAGGGAAAACAAGAGAGAGAGAAAGAAAGA
>NW_006159556.1:993409-994274 GCF_000334495.1 Tupaia belangeri chinensis | reverse complement strand
GAAAGAGAAGGAAAAGCACCCTCCCAATGGGACAGGGTCACACCACAGTCCCTTCTCCATTTCTCCATCTTATCAGAATTTGGGGCACACATGCCTGGAAAGCTGCAGGGACCAGGATTCATACTTGTCAATAAGCCAAGTGAGATCTTGCTCCCTTAAGAGCTTGGCCAGGGGGCCGGCCATAGCTCTAATTTTTACATTTATTTTTAAAAACCTGTGAAGAATAATTTTTTGTTAAAACTGAGCTTCATACTGGACACACACCTGTAACATAATAAGCAGTAAAAATTCAATTTTATATGGTCATTATAAGGCAGAAGTGCCAGTATTTTTGTAGTTTAGCAGCACGGATGGTAGTTAGCCATATGAGTTCTGCTTTAAGATTTTTCTTTCCTTGTCATTCAGATACTGTTCATTAAATCTTTAAGAAAAGATAAGGCTAAAACACCTGGAGACTTGGCCACAGTGGGGTGTATTGCTCTGAGGTTGCTATTCCGATGCTGAGGCCTCACGGGAAGCCCAAATTTAATTCAGGAAGGAGTCCTGGCATGAACCTTGGTCTTAGCCAAGTGGAGGCTGGAGCAGGGGGATCACAGTTTGGTGAGGCTGTCTGAAATCAAATTCTACCCCTTTCTCTTTCTCATTAAAAAAAAAAATGTTTAGAATCATCTCGTCCTGATAGGAACCAGCATTTGGCGTAATGGCTATGTCGCTGGACTCCCACGTAGTCGACCGCAGTTTGTGTCCCGGACCCAGTGGCTTAAAACTCACGCCGGGTGCGTGTGCGTGCGTGCCCAAGATCCCAAGAGGAGAATGGAGGAGAAGGGATTGCGGCGTGGCCATCCCCCCTGGGAGGTGATTTCTC
>NW_006159556.1:979907-992894 GCF_000334495.1 Tupaia belangeri chinensis | reverse complement strand
CCCAAGATCCCGAGAGGAGAATGGAGGAGAAGGGATTGCAGCGTGGCCATCCCCCCTGGGGGGTGATTTCTCACTTTCTGTCTCTCTGTGTCTCTGTCTGGTGAGCGCACGTGCCCTATAGCAAAAACCTCTCCAAAAAAATAATAATAAAAAAAAGATACGTCCTGATAAAGCATTATCTACTAGGAACGTATCAAAACTTTACTAAGCATGTCTATATTATAGGAAAGATCTAGGACTAACTTGTTTGAATTCTACTTCAGTTAATACACACAAAGATTTAATAAAGGCTTCAGTGACGTTCTACAAAAACTGGTACATAAACTCAGATATGTGAATAGATGCATAAGTTCTGAAATTGCCTCTAAGACATGAGTATAAAGTCCACATACAAAGATGTGAGACAAGTTTCCATAAGATACATGGTTTAATAGCATTCTTTTATAGTCTTATAAGTTATTTTTAACACCTCAGTCAAAACTAGAGTGAGATTTATTAATGTACACAAAATTCAGTTTTTCAATGCATTCGAGTTGTACAATTAGGTTATTAGCTACATAATTTGATAAATTTTTATGTGGTAAAAACAGTTTAACTGGTAGCAGCTGCTCCTAAAATAGCTCTACACTTACTCAGATTTAAATTACCTGTTGACTTGCGTAAGTAATTATAATTTTGTCCTAACACTGTGTAATATATGGTGTTTACATTCTTCTCAAGAGCTCCTTGAGGGGAAAAAGGAATGTGTGTATATATATATATATATATACACACACACATATACATACCACAGAAACGCAATATAAATAGTGACTTAAGGAACCAATGAAAAATATCTACAAAGATTAAAAGTAGTTTAAAGGATATTAAATAGTTGTTAAGGTATTTGGTTTTGTCTTATTGGAGTATTGATTTATGAGATTGTATTTTTAATTGTTTGCTTGGTGTTGGCATCTTTACGTAATACATTCATTTTGAGTCATTGGTTTTCTAAATTAAGGCTTATTTTTTTTATTATCATGGAATTAATTTTAAGCTATGCATTTCTCCTTCTGAGTAACAAAGCATTATTTTATATCTATATTTATATTTTAGACTTCACTATATAAAAGGCAGATCAACCAGTGAATATAGAACCTAAATATTTAATACAAAAGTAATAAATCAAACGTATATAGCAAATTCAAAATTCTAATATACTTAGGCATAATTTGAAAATAGATCATGTTTCCAACGTTTGCTCATAACTTATCTGTCCCTGCAAAATCACAAAGTCTCTTTATATACTTCGCTTATCTAAAAGGTGGCAATAATACAGGTTTTAATTTATTGAGTACTTCTAGTGGGACAGACACATTTTAGTCCATTTTACACATTTTTTTCTGAGAGAAACTTACAACAACTCCATGAGTTAGGCTACGTATTTTAAACCTATCTTTCATGAGAAGGGGCTGAGACGCACAGGTTTTCATGCATGTGATATCCTCTGGGAAATGGGTGAGCCAGACTGATGTCTAAACTCGTGGTTCTAACTGCTATGCTGTGCTCCTTCTTTAGTAGCACATAGTTCTCTGTCAGTGGCAATGAACTCTTCTGTTTCTGTGGAGAAACAGAACATGTATCTTCATTACACATTTTACTTAGAAATTTAAAAAACAGTCTTAAATTCACAGGAGAGGCAGGTCTTTCATCTCTACATTCCTGTGGATTGCTTTCTGGGGCTTAGGTAAATGTGGGCCTAAACTCTTATGTTAACAACCTACATTTGAATCTGCATTGGTAATATTTACAGTTTTATTTAACCAGTATTTATTATTATGATTTCTGGCTTACAAGTTATCATTGTACATCTTTGTGGGTATAGTATGGTTTGCCAAAGCATGCATACATTGTGTAATAAGCAAACCAAGGATGTCGATACATTCATTTTATTTGACATTGACCATTGAAGAATACATTGTGTTGTATACATTTGATAATAGTTCTTTTTTTTTATTTTGAGAGGAATTTTTTTTTGCTATAGGGTGTGTGCGCTTGCCAGAAAGACAGAGAGAAACAGAGAGACAGAAAGCAAGAAATCATCCCCTAGGGGGATGGCCATGCCGGAATTCCTTCTCCTCCATTCTCTTCTTGGGATCTTAAAACTCAGGGCCATGAGCCTGGCTTGAGTTTTAAACCACCAGGTCCGGGACTTGAACCGCAGTCAACTATGTGGGAGTCCAGCGACATAGCCATTATGCCAACTGCTGGTTCTATAAGGTTTTTTTTTTTTTTTTTTGGTACTATATTGTCAATTGCCAGTCTTTTTTACTCTGCATATTAAATAATGAGAGGCGGAAGTCTAGTCTCATTGTTCTTCAGTTTTACAGCATCATTTACTGCAAAGATGATCTTTTCTCCACTGAATGATGTTGAAAATCTGTCCTCAAAACTCTGTTGGTTATGTGTTCTTAGCTTCTTTTTTTTGGTCCTCTTTACCGTTCCATTGATCTGTGAGGCCATTTTTGTACTCCTGTCATGATGTTTGGTTATTATGATTTTATAATATATTTTGAGGTCAGGAAGCCTGCAATTTTATTCTTTTTACACAGTATTGCCTTGGTGGTACAGGGTCTTTTGTGTTTGCCAACAAATTTCATGAATTTTTTTTTCTGCGTCTGTGAAGTGCGTTACTGGTATTTTGTAAAAGTTGCACTGAATTTGTAGATCACACTGGGAAGTGTCAACTTGTTAACTATAATGATTTTTGCATTCAATTAACAAAGAACATCTTTTTTTGTATCTTTATTTTCTTGATTCATGTGTCCATAATTTTCATATTACAGATTTTTCAGTTACGTGGTTAGACATATTCTTAAGTAATTTTTGTGTGTGTGGCTGTTGTAAATGGGACACTTCATTCTTCATTTCTGTCTGTCTGCTTATTGATAGTGTACAGCAATGCCACAAATTTGCGTATGTTGATATTTTTATTCTATAACTTTACTGAATTCATTTATTATATCTAGGAGTTTGGGGATGATTTTTTTTAGGTTATTCTATATTATTATAATGTTGGCAAGTAGGGACAATTCGACTTCTTTCTTTCCCATTCGGATGCCTTTTATGTCATTCTCTTGTTGGCAAGGACTTCTAGTATCATATTGAATAGGAATGGAGAGAGCAGACATCCTTGTCTGGTTCCAGTTTTAAGTAGAATAAACCCTTTAACTGCTCTGTTTTATTAGTTACATGTCACTGCGAAGAAGACAGGAAGAGGTAATATTTAATTGGATACATTTTTAATCCCACATCAGGGTTAGGTAACTGAGGAACAAGAGGAAATGAGTATTAGCAGACAAGTCACAGTCAATCTCAAATACATCTATTAGTGGACAAGTAACAGTCAATGTCAAATACACAAATACAATGGTTACTACAGTAATTGGCATGTTTATTTTTCCATATTCTTATACCACTCCATCCCCATCTTATTGGGCTTTCTGTTTCTGCCATCCTGCCTAATGCAATCGTTTACAAACTGTTAGTAAATATTTGTTACATTTAGATTAAAGTCACTCAGCCCTGTGAATTTGATTTCATTAGCTCTTTATTCTGAAACATGCTAAGAAAACTGGAAAAGCCTCTTTTCTTATGTTGTCCAACTTCTATGGATACTTTTATAACAAGAACAGTGAATATGTTCTTTTAGTACTGTATTCTCACACATAAAAAACAAAATTTGCATACTTAAAATTGAAAAAAAAAACCTGAATTATCAATCTATTTGGAAGAGAATGATTAACAATATAAAAACTGTTAATAATGATTTGTATTAATTAAACAAAAACTCAAACTTTCTAAGGGAAATTGTGAATAAAAGAACTATCAATACCTTGATGAAGAAAAGCATCCAAGAATACATGTCCCTTTCACTAGATTATAAGCAGTGAGAATTATAGTTCTAAAATACATTTCCTGTTTTATACAGAATATGATTTTATTTTGCCTAAAAAATATCAAGCTTTAAAGTATTATACATAAAAAAACGCTGTGAAATTGTTTAATTTTCACATTTCTTAACAAATGCCAAATACCATCTCCATTATTTGTATAATTTTTAATAATTTTGCTAAATATAACTTTTGTCATACACAAGAATACAATCAACTTCTCAACACTTTTAGAGGTGAATCTTTTATAGAGAGAGGTTTTTGCTATAGGGCGCGTATACTTGCCAGAGAAGAGAGACAGAGACAGAAAGCGAGAAATCACCCCCCCTCATCTAAGGGGATGGCTACACCACAGTCCCTTCTCCTCCATTCTCCTGTTCAGATTATGAGCATGCATGCACACATACGCAGCATGAGTTTTAAGCCAATGGGTCCGGCACTTGAACCACAGTCAACTATGGGGGAGTCCAGTAACGTAACTCTTATGCCATCTACTGGTCCTTAGGGATAATTCTTGAAGAATGACAGGCATCAGGATAATCAATTTTCATGTTTAAATGAGGTTAGCAACTAAGAAAGTTTTTTTAAAGAATCTGAGTTTCTAGTTACTGAATCTTCAATATGTTGTGTGTGTGTTTGTGTGTTTTTTTTGTTTGTTTGTTTATTTTTTCTTTCCTAGTTTGCCATGTGGAGCATGTGTTTGCTGGGGTATTGGGGGGGTCAGTGAGAAATCACACTCCAGGGGATGACTATGTTACAATCCCTTCTCCTCCGTTCTTATCTGGGGGTTTGGGGCATGTGCGCACTATGCCATTTGTTTTTCTAGCTGCTATGTTCAGGTCTTGAACTGCATGGCTATCCATGTGAACCTAGTCACCTTAACCACCATGCTACTGGCTGGCCCTAGATGTGTGTTTTATGACAAAATAAATGTAATGTCTGATTATTGCTGACAGTTTTATGCTGTATGCCAAATTTTGGTATTTAAATTTTGAAGTTCTTATGTCACACAATAATAATACATAATTTTTTTAAAATTTTATTACTTTTTAAATATAATTTGTTAGAAGACTTGAACAAGTAAGAAAGTTATATTCCTAGTTCTTGTTATGCTGAATGCAAACCACTAGAGCACAAGACTCACATAAATATGTATTTCTTTTTTTCTTTTTTTTGTATTTTCGAGAACACCTAGCAAAGTGGCATTGCATATTTTGGATTTTTATTAATTAATTATTGTCTAATTAAGTCTTTCTTAAAAGTCTAGCAAGATATTGGGTTAAAGTTATGAAATAAGGTATGCAGAGGATGTTTATATGTACTTTCTTCACTGATATTTTTATTTATTTATTTTTAGAGGATTTTTGGTACAGGGTGTGTGTGCTCAACAGAAAGACAGAGAGAGACAGAGGGACAGAAAGTGAGAAATCACCCCCCAGGGAGGATGTCCACGCCTCAATCTCTTCTGCTCCATTCTCCTGTCCAGATCATGGGCACGTACGCACATGCGCCTGGTGTGAGTTTAAGCCACTGGGTCCGGGACTCAAACCGCGGTCGACTACAAGAGAGTCCAGTGACAGAGTCATTATGCTAACTGCTGGCCTCTTTACTGATATATTATTTAAACTAAAAGTAATGAAAGCTCAGAATTAAACTCATATTAAAATTTTAAATAATTTGAAGGTAATTTATCCTCCTTCATCATAAAAAAATAATTTCACTGGGATGAAAACATTTACCATTTTAACATTATCATTCTGTCCCACTTTAAAAATGGAATTGAGTAAGAATCTCTGTCCACTAAACTAATCTCTGTTGCTTAACTCCTTGGAACATTTTTTTCATTTTATCTAAATCTATTCTTCTTGGGCTGCAACCTCTAATACCTTAAATAAAGCATTTTATTCTTTACAGAGTTTGAAACCCATTGACAAAATCAGAGTTGTAAAAGAAAAATACAGAGAGCATGTTTTTTTAATCTTTGGTATGCTAGTGAGAAATTGTCTGGTAACATAAAAGGTTTTCCTTACAGTATTTAAAACTTTCATGTTTAGAGAAAGAAATAATGTTTATCATCAAAATACAAATATCCAGATATATAGATAAACAATGATATCTCTGGGGAAAGAAAAATAAGCAGATTGGATTCCATAAATACAACTTAAATAGCATCTCACACTTAATTTTACTATTTCTAAAATAAGCAATGTTTGTGTTACTATGATGCCAAACCCAACTTTTTTTAAATTATTTTTTAATTTTTGTTTTTTTGCTATAGGACACTTGTGCTTGCCAGACAGATGGAGATAATGAGAGCAAAAGTGAGAAATCACTCCCCAGGGGTATGGCCAGGCTGCAATCCCTTCTTCTCCATTCTCCTCCTAGGATTTTGGGCCCACTTGCACACATAGCTGGCATGATTTTCAAGGTGCCGGTCCTGGGACTCAAACTGTGGTCAACCATGTGGCAGTCCAGTGCCTTAACCACCATACCACCTACTAGCCCCCAACCATGACATTTAAGTGTTTCCTCTAGCAAGTGCTTAATGATGCCACATCATTACATTCAAGTCAATAGATCATACATAGACCCTTTGACTAGAGATTCTGTAAAGGGTGCTAAAATGGGGATACTATAGATCCCAGTATGCAAAAGATTAAAATATAGTGTGTTGAACAGAAAAAGACATGACAATGTTATAATAGGCTAAAATAACTGAGAGAAGCTTATATGTTTCATGGTGATAGTTAAGAATTATCTGTATTGGGACCAGCAGTTGACGTAGTGTCTATATTGCTGGACTCCCATGTAGTCGACCACGTTTTGAATCCCAGACCCAGTGTCTTAAACTCATGCCAGGCACGTGTGCATGCATGCCCAAGTTCCCGAGAGGAGAATAGAGGAGAAGGGATTGTGGTGTGGCCATCCCCCCTCAGTGGTGATTTCTCGCTTTCTGTCTGTCTATCATTCACTGTCTTTCTGGTGAGCGCATGCGCTCTATAGCAAAAACCTCTCAAAACAAACAAACAAACAAACAAACAAAAACCAATCTGTATTTCAGACCTATTGTACCTGAATTTTTCATGTTTCTTAGTACTATCCTACACCTTCCCTCCAATTTCTTTTCTTCTAAACTTACCTTTTGTCTTCTCTATTTGAAGAACTTGCACCTTCCTAAACCGTTAGTGTGCCCTAAAATTAGTCATCTTCAAAATGAAAGATCCATTACCAAATTCTCTTAGTATTCCCAATACCAACACTTCCTCTGAAGTAGTGCTTGTGCCTCTCTTTTGTGCTTATTATCAGGACCTGTCAAAACAAGCTCAATGATCTTACCTATCATATTACACTGGGATGCTTCATTTGTTTCTCCTATCAACTATAATTGATCTGAAGGCAAGTGTGATGTCTTACTTTTCTCTTAATCATTTACGCATATTATGTCATATTTAACACTAAATGAGACTTCAATATATCTCACGGAGTGGAGAGGCTCACTAGAAAATATATCTAGTTTTTTCAAAATGTTGGGATTAAAAATAGAAAAAAAAAATCTAGCTACCTCAGTGAAAGTGATTTTAGTTCACATATAAAACACGGGATTAAGGAAGAAATGAAATAATGCCAGAAGCAAAACAGCCAGAACCAGTGGTGTGTTGGCAAGTGTTGGGTAGTCAGCTAACTGGGGCGACCAGCAGATGGTGGAATGGTTACAACTCTGGACTCCCACATGGTCCACTGCAATTCAAATAGTCAGGGACCCAAGGGCTTAAAACTCGCACCAGGCACATGTGTGTGCATCATTTTAGGCATTTTCATGGCTAAAATCTTGAAAAAAGAATGGAGGATGAGGGATTACAATGTGACCATCTCCCCTGGGGGATGATTTCTCGCCTTATCTCTGTCTCTCCAGTGGGTGCACATGCCCTGTTGCAAAATTCTCTCTCAAAAAATAAATAAAGTAAAATAAAATACATGATCAGCTGTTTGGGACCAGCAGATGGCATAATGGTTACTTCTGTGGATTCCCACGTAGTTGACTGTGGTTTGAGTCCTGGACCCGGTGGCCTAAACCTCATGCTGGGCACGTGTGCGTGCATGCTCAAAGTCCTGAGAAGAGAATGGAGAAGGGATTACAGCATGGCCATCCCTGGGGGAGGGGGGTGATTTCTTACTTTCCCCTTCTGTCTTGTGGCAAGTGTATGGGCCCTACAGCCAAAATCTCTCTAAAATAAATAAATAAATAGATAAATAGATAAATAAATAAAATAAATAACCAGCTCTTTGAAAATAAAACTACCAAACTAGTTTGTAACAATTGTCCATGTCTATAGTGTCATTGCTCCACCATTGCCAATTTCAAGCTACTAAGTCAAGTCACTGAGCTCAAAGCTGTGAAAAGATGAGTACAGTTAGCTCTTGCAAATTGACGTGAGGTAATCCCAGCAGAGAACTTGGGGCGAACTGGAAAGTCACTTAGTCCTGTTAATATTCTCCTGTGCTTTTTGTGGCCTGATACATCTGCTACTATAGTAGTCTGGCCATGTTTGTGATTCCTCTTCTGTACTTTTTTTTTTTTTTTTCCATCTTCTTTTCCTCCTCTGCTATTACCATTACCTAACTTCTCTCAACTTTTCCTGTTCTCCTAGCTGGCAGCTTCTCTGGGTTGACTTCACCTGATTCCTACCCTGTCGTGTTTTCTGTTCATTGATATCTGTCTGCTTCTCCATGCTAATGTCTCCTGTCCACATTCATTTGGGGTAGTTGATGTTTGTTCAGGATTCTCCAGAGATACAGAAGCAATAGGGGACTTATATACTTACATAGCTCTATATACTTACATAGATTTTATACTTAGATAGTTTATATATTTATATACTTACATAGCTCTATATACTGATATAGCTTTATATACTTACTTACAAAGCTTATATACTTAGATACTTAGATAGCTTATATACTTATATAGTCACATAGCTCTATATACTTACATAGCTTATATACTTAGATAACTTATATATTTATATACTTACATAGCTCTATATATTGATATAGCTTTATATACTTACTTACATAGCTTATATACTTAGATACTTAGCTTATATACTTATATAGCTCTATATCCTTACATAGCTCTATATCCTTATATAGTTCTAAATACTTACTTACATAGCTTATAAACTTATATATTTATGTAGCTCTATATTCTTACATAATTACATAGTTCTATATACTTACATAGCTCTATATACTTATATAGCTCTTTATACTTATATACTTACATAGCTCTGTTTAAACTTGGTTAGAGATATAGCCAGATGAGAGGGGATTGTTTGGGGGAATTGCTCATGCTCCACAATAGACTGTGAGTTGGGGACCCTGGGACACAGATAGCATTGTTCAGTCCAAGTCCCATAGCCTCAGAATCAGGAGAGCTGATAGTTTAACTCTGTCTGAGGTCAGAGGCCTAAGAACCAATAGTGGGGCAGAAAGGTACAAAGGGATTTTGTGAGTCCCAACTTCTAATATTCAAAAGCTGAAGAAAAATGTCCCAGCCCCAAGAAAAAGAGAGGAAATTGAATTCTCTCCTTTTTTCATTCTGTCAAACAATGGTATCCACCCACAGTGAATAAGAATCTTCCTTCCTCAGTCCACTGACTCCTGCCAATGTCTGCTGTAATTACCCTCACAGGCTGACCCAGAAGTAATCCTTCACTAGTTCTCTATACTTAATCCAGTCAAGTCATCACCTACAGTTAACTGTGGTAATATTCAAGCTTGTTGAGAGAAATTTTTATCGGCATGTCAATTTACTATCTAGCATAGAATGCCAACTAGTGCTCTCTTAACCTTCCCTCCTCATGCTGCTCCTGGAATCGGCTTTGGGGCCTAGCTGCTCTCCCCTTCCCACACACTCAGCATGGCCAGCATCACAGGATCACATGCTATGATAGGTTTTGTTTTATCACACCAGTAAGAAACTTCTTAGAAATAGTCACAAGAGTGGAAAATTCTCTGAAATTGAACAGGCATTTCATGTAATTTGTTGCCAACAAGCTGTTGATAATACCAGAGTAGTAAAATATTGGTGTACTTGCAGTTTATTAAAAAAATGTATTTTAAGTCAATAGAAATATTCTATCATTCAGGAACCTGATAGTCTAGTGATTAAAAATACAGTTTTGGGACCCACTGGTGGTGTGGTGGTTAAGGTGTTATATCCCACATGGGCAGCTATGAGGTCTGAGTCTCGGAACTGGTAGCTTGAAAAACACCCCAGGTATGTGTACGTGGATGCCTAGAATATGAAAGGATGAAGAACAAAAGAGAAGGAATTGCCACATGCCCATGTCCCATGGGATAGACAATTCTCACTGTACCTCTCTCTCTCTCTTTCTCTCTCTGGCTCCATCTCTCTCAGGCAAGTGTGCATACTCTCTAGCAAAAGTTTAAATTAAAAAAAATTAAATGCAATTTTATAAAGATATAAAAACATGGAAAATGGTTATGCATACTAGATACAATATGGGAAGAAGGTGGGAGAGGGATGAGAGTGAAGAAAGACATTAAGGAGAAAAATAGGAGGCAAGACATTTATGGGACCCAGAAAGGGATTATTATGTGTTGATGATAATGTGGATAGTATTCTAAAGTGGACTGGTGTGAAGTGTATTCATGTTGGGAAAGTCTACTTTACAACCTAAGTGATGTATACTGATTGAATGTATAAAAGAAACTAAACTAAAATATATTTAAACAAAAGAAATTGGTATGGATTATATCCATTATCTATTTATTTCAGACCTTTATACATTCATTCATGAGTGACTTCTGTGGCTGAGCTTAAAAATAAGGTAGATAAAGTCCTTCCTCGTGAAGCTTCCTGGGAAATAGTGACTCAGACAGTAAACAAACAGTGCATTCAAAGAGTTAAGAGAACTATGAGAACCAGCAGTTAGCGTAATGGCTGTGTCGCTGGACTCCCACGTAGTCGACCACAGTTCGCATCCTGGACCAGGTGGTTTAAAACTCACGCCAGGTGCGTGTGCATGTGTGCCCAAGATCCCGAGAGGAAAATGGAGGAGAAGGGATTGCAGCGTGGCCATCCCCCCTGGGGGGTGATTTCTCCCTTTCTGTCTCTATGTCTCTCTCTGTCTTTCTGGCGAGCGCATGCGCCCTATAGAGAAAAAAAAAAAAAAAAAAAACTCTCCAAAAAAAAAAAAAAAAAATAGAGTTAAGAGAACTACAGGAGAGAAGAGTAAGGAATACTTTACACCATTTTCAGAATCAAAAAGGGTTGCTGAGAAAAGTAATGTTAAAGCTGACACTTGGAGGAAAAATAAATTAGGTGGATGAATCCAAATATATCTACTGACAGCAATAACACGTAATTGACAGGAGTCTGTAAAGTGAAATTAGAATGATACCTGCAAAGCCACTGATAGTGCTTTCAATTGGTCGATGCTGAAGAAGTGATGTTACTGTTGTTACTGACGATAGACGTCCTGCTGATGTATTTGTGTTACAGTTTATGGTTTCACTTATGATAGCGATTACTTAATTGTGCTTTGAAAGTTTTCGGGTGTATGTGCATAACAACAGTAGGAACTCAATGAAAACAAAAATTGTATTCTATTAATTTTTGTATTTCCATCTAATAACACCGCTTATAAATATACTTTTTAGTGAATAACTACCTAAAGTATGGGGAAAATACATCTGTTAGCCATCAATAGAGAAGGCAAGTTCTGTGACTACAATAAATATCATTCTCTGAATAAATGCAATTATGTTCCCACTACTCCAGTCTTTTGTCCTCCCACTGGCAGGGTGAATTTGAATAATTTCCAATTAATTACTCAACTATACAGGTGCCAGGGTCTTCAAAAATAATGTAAAATGTAACAATAATGACACAGTACAGATTTAGCCTGTTGGGTCTGATAAAGAGTATTCTTAGGTCTCCGTATTTGTAAACTTTATTCCAAATTGGGATTGAATTGGAAAGCCATCTAATGCAGAGCTTCCCTTGGGCATGCATTAAATAACTGAATTTAAAAATTGAGTTCACTGATTTCCTTCTGGTTCTTTGTAGGAATAGCTGATTAGAAGTGATGTGAGTTTGTGGACATTTAGGTTGGTTCCATGTCTTGGCAATTGTGAATAATGCTGCAATAAACATTGATGTGCAAGCACTTTCCTGTCTTTTGGGTAAATACCCAGAAGTGGGATTGCTGGATCAAATGGTAGTTCTATTTGTATTTCATATTGTTGTAAATGGCCAAATTGCTCACACCAAGAGAAGGCACCAAGTCATCAGCTTATCTCTATAGTCATATTTTAAGAACACTCACCCAGATCAATAATCAAAGTTTATAGTCAACTAATTATTCTAGAAGATTAATAGGCAAAACCTATACAGAACATATGAAAACATGTGAAGGAAGTGTAAGGTGGGAGCCCTAGACCTCTGGAGGCTTGCCTGTAAGGTTGGCAGATTCCAGCTGATGTGCCCAGAGGTCCAGCAGAGGAAAATGTGAGTTTATTTACTTATATAAAACAGAGCGGGACCGAATATGACTATACTAACGGCATTTGGTCTGGAAGTGATCTGCGCTTAGTTTGAATAGGTTAAGAGCAAAACATACACAAGCCAGTAGAGATCAATGCAGACTTTCTGTGTTCAAAACGGCTTCTGTTTTTTACATACATCAAGGATTACAATGAAAGATCATTTTATCAACCAACAGAATCAGCAGAGTATGTTTAGAGTTTAATGTCTCTAATCTTTTGGGGCTGGCTGTCCCTCTGGAAGACCCCAGCTCTGGGCAAATTCCATCTGTAAAAGTAACGGTCACAAGATCCTTGAGTCCAGCTGTGGTTGGACAAAGGGGGCAGGTGAAAAGTTCAATTTATGGAACATATCCACAGAAAGAAAGTTCAGGAAAAACATATTTATCCATACATACACACATGCATGTTTAAAGTCTTTAATGTTTTAAGGGGTAAACTTTTATCACATGAAAAATTTACCTGTAGATTATCTCAAGCCTGA
>NW_006159556.1:963426-979876 GCF_000334495.1 Tupaia belangeri chinensis | reverse complement strand
TTTGCTTCTCAAGTATCATCTCTGTAAGCCTATCTACTACACAAAGAATTCTGCACAGTGTAGTCATAGTTATTTTGAATGAACATTTGATCATGTCTCTCATCTCTATAAAATCTTTAATGGCTTTAGTAGTAACACTTACGTAAAAGCCCCAAATCTCTTTCATTATTTCACAATGAAAATAATCTGGTTTTTTTGTTTTTGTAAATAATCTAATTTTTGTGAAGTTAAAAAAAAAATGTTGGAGTAGGCTGAAAATGGCTCCTCAAAGTTGTTCAGTCCTGGAACTTCCAGATGGTCTCTTACTTGAATAAAGATTCATTGTAGATGTGATTAAAGAATTATGGATGAGCAGATTAGCCCAGTCTGTGTGGGTGGGTCCTTATTGTAATCACAAATGTATTTTCAGATTCATTAAAAAAATCTATTGAATTTTTATCAATGAATTGGTCTAGCCAGTATCCTTAGTATTATCACTTCAAGAGGTTCAGAGTTTTATAAAGTCAAAAGATTTTCTGAAGTGTCTCCCTTTTCACATTCATTCTCCTTTAAATTAATTTTAGTTTCTGGTTTGCAATGAGATGAAAGAGGGAACATACATAAAAAAAGGCATTTCAATATTTCACTGCATTATATCGACTTGCCAGGTCATGTTACCCTGTAATATGCCCTTCCTATGCTCTCTTGCCTTTTTTTTGTTTTTTTTTCCAAAGCATCCAGCACACTTTAGAGTTGTGTCAAATCTGCTCTTCCATATAGATTATAAAAATCAATGAGGGCTGTCTTCAACTTAATAATTATTTAATAAACAAATGCGCATTTCAGGACATAATAGTGCCAAACAAAGTGTCATTTTTGTTTTTAACAGGATCGGCTATGACCAGTAAAGTATAAATAAAACTATAATCCATGAAGTGGCTCATCCACTATGGAAAAAAAACAATTAATGGTCTTTCTTTTTTTTTTCTTTCTTTTTTTTGGAGAGGTTTTTTTGCTATAGGGCACGTGTACTTGCCAGACAGACAGGGAGAGACAGAGAGACAGAAAGCGAGAAATCACCCCCCAGGAGGGATGGCCATGCCGCAATCCCTTCTCCTCCATTCTCCTCTCGGGATCTTGGGCATGCACGCACACACGCCCGGCATGAGTTTAAGCTGCCGAGTCTGGGACTCAAACCGTGGTCGACTACGTGGGAGTCCAGCGACATAGCCATTATGCTAACTGCTGGTCCTGTCAATTAATGGTCTTTCCATGTAAGCATTATCATTCATAAGCTAACAGTTGGAACAATGATGGTGGTTCCAGAGGTCTAGTTTGCATGGGGCATCATGGTAAGCCTTATTTAAAAAGAAAATGAGATCATCAGAGTCATAATGACATAGGGCATTTATATAACCATGAAAGAACATTTTATTTACTTTATGCCAAGCTGTAAAAACTCTTTCTCAACTGCAGAATTAAGTCCTCGTCCATGATTTTCTAGTCACTTGTAGCTCAGGGATTTAGTAGCAGTTCGTGCTCTCATTCAGCTGGCCTGTCTCACTTCCAAATACTTTAATCTGTATAGTACTCTTTATATATCTATCAGCATCCCTCACTACCTAGTAAACTAGCCAATCATTTTATAGTTTCAAAATAATTTTCCATGTTTTATGAGAGATCTCACTGTTTCAGTCTCATTGGTGGCTTATGCTCATTTCTTTTCCCAAATGAATAGTGCAGAAAAAAAATCATGGCAACCCTGTGTCTGCACCAGTCTGGAAAACGCCTCTCTCCATGTTTCCTTCCAATCAGTAACATAATTCTTAGCAAACAGGTCACTAACCCACTTAATTAACTCTGCTATGTTCTTAGAGAAGTTTGTATATCAAACCTGAATTGGCTTAGTATTTAACAAGCTGTACAAGGCTATTGGGGAAGCTGTTTTTAACAAAAAATGACTTCTTAAATAGGCTTTGGTCTCCTTAAAGGATTCCGGAATTACCGCATAAAATCCTAATACACTTATTAACAATGCATACATATGCAGATTTTCAAGAGTGAGAAATAAATTTCTTTTTCATCTGCCTAGGGAGCATCCAATCTGGTTTTCCTTTAAAGATTTCTTGACCTACAAACACCTGATATATAGATATTTTACCCAAGGCTCTCTCCAGAACTTTGGCAATTAAGAAATAACCTAGAGACCTGTTTAGAATTGCCCTGTATTTTTCTTTGTTGAAATCTGGAATGCAGAGATTTGAAGGACAGTAATCTCTCCTTTCCATTTTTTCACCAATAGTCTTTTAGAAAATGCTTACTCTGCAAGTCATTCCACCAGAGCCAGGGTTGCAAAATCAGTGAAGCTAGTGCTTCTTTCCTTCAGGAAATTTCAGAGTAGTGAAGAGTCAGGCAGGAAAGGAAAACAAAACAAAGTATAATTACAGGCTACATTGATACATTGATTAGGATTATAATAGATTTTTAAATTGCAAATTGAGTATCTAATTCTACCCAAGGGATTCAAGGTTTCACAGGGATAATATCTGAGCTGAATTTTAAAAATGAGTCTGATTTTTGTTAGAATAAAGAAAAGCCATCCTGAGAAGCAAGAAGATGGATCTATGGGGGTGAGCATGAACCATTTGAAGCATAAAAGAAGTTCATGACTAAACTGTGTGAGGGGCAGTGGTTGAGGCCAAATATAATTTAAAGAATAAAAAAAGGCATAAAATTTCAAAGCATAAATTGTTAGAAATTTGGGAACCTGTAGGCCTACAAACATCAAAACAGACAAGTCAACCTCAGTCAACCAGCTTACTCATATTCAAACGTAGCAGATGCTGAGTCTTTCTAGTGCAGATGGAAATATTTTCTGTATATGAAAATAATTTCCTGAGTTTTATTCATTATTCACAGTTCATGTAGACTGCTCTTCATGCGGAAATTTTATTTGCAATTCAAATTTTCAGGATCATGCCTTTTAGGTAACACCAGTGTAACTTAGTAAAAAGAAGGAAAATACCTGAATGCTCACACAGAAAGCAATCAACCTATTTTATTTGAATGAATCACTTGTATAAGTATACAAAGAATATGTCACAAACCAGAAAATGACCTTGTCATTATGTGATAAATGTCTTCTGGTATTAAAACGTAATGTTATACATACACTAGGCACATACTGAGTTTAATCTAGCTTTAACATTTTCCTCTGGATTTGCTCACATAGTCTGGCAAAAGTCATTGATTTTTTTTCTCTGTCCACAAAGAAGTAATGACACTATAAAGGTATAAAATGTATATGAGGTCTAAGAACTCTTAGTTTTGTGCACTAGTGCCCAAATAAGATGTGGGGTACACTGTCTTTTAGGAGAGCTAAGGCAATCCACCCCTACCTTAGCATCTGGTTCAGTTGAAGATGAATCTCCTGTCTAATGATTGTTTTACGGAGCAAGTCGAATATCATCTATATGACTAGAAAATAGTGCCCAGCTTATCTCACAGATTTTCTGGGAATCATTCAAATCTGGAAAAAAAATATGTATGATAGTCATTAGATTATAATCACAATATTGATTGACCTAACAGAAATTTCTGGATTTATTTCATAGGAGGATATTTAACAAAGGTATGATCTGAGACCAGCAGATGGCATAATGATTACATCACTGGACTCCCATGTAGGCAACTGCCATTTGAATCTTCAAACCAGTGGCTTAACATTCATGCTGGGTGCGTGTGCCTGTGTGCCCAAAATCCTGAGAGGAGAAAGGACTGTGGCATGGCCATACACCCTAGGGGGTGATTTCTCACTTTCTGCCTATCTGCCACTCTCTGTCTCTCTGGCGAGTTCACATGCCCTATAGTAAAAATTTCTCTTAAAAACAAACAAGCAAAAACAAATAAGGTCTGATTTGACAGATTCATTGTCTTGCTTTTCTGTGTTCTTATGTTTTTGCGTAGTTTTGGTGAAATAAACTGACTTTAAAATATTTACTATTAGAACTATTCACATTTCTAAAATAAATGCATTACCCCTTTTGGGGGTAATTGTCTCTCTGTCTCTAACGGAAGAAATAGTGTGTTAGTTTTTTTTTTATAGAAGACAGAGAAGGTAAATGGAGTAGTTCCATAGGTACTTGTGATGGGAAGACTCTAAGAATGTTCTCAGTGATCCCCTGTCTCACATTCATGCTGTTGTGTAATTCCAACCCACTTCCCTTACTGACTCACTTCACATGAATGGAATACAAAAGTAATACAAGATTAGTTTCTAAAACATATAACGTTGTCTTTGGGTGTTATAACTTACTCGTCCTTGCGTCATTCACTCTGGGAGAAGCTCACTGTTCTGTCATGAGAGCTCTTTGGAAAGGTCCAAATGGCTGCATGGAAGCAGGTTTTCTAAGCTCTGGCAACAGCTTGAGAATAAGCTTGGAAACGGAGCCAATTCTTGAGCTGATTACATCCCTTGGTGGGGGCTCAAATGTCACCTCTGGCGAGGCCTAGAGCCAGAAATACCTAGTTAAGCTGTGCCTAGATTTCTGGCCAACAGAAACACCAAAATAATTAAAACTTGTTTTGAGCCACTGAGTTTTGGGGGTAATTTGTTAAACAATAGCTACTCAATACAGATTTTTATTTGAATGTGGGATGCTGCTGTAACAAAGGTTTAAAATGTGGGAGAGGCTGTGGATCTGGGCCGTAGATTCTGAGGAGAATGTTAGAAAAATGCAGGAGTTGTTACTATAATAGATGGCTTACTCTTCAAGAAGCCTGAAGGTCTGGACTTCCAGGAAGGTTAAATAGATGTTACTGGAAACTAGAGGAAAGAGAATTCTACTTATGTAATATCAGAAATTTTAAGAAAACTGCTAATTGAAATAAAAAGGAAATAGAAAATATGCCTAGTGAACTGGATGATTTGCCTAAGGAAATGCCCAAGCTACATATTGGAAGTGCCACCTGTTTTCTCCTAGCAGTATATGATATTACACAAGAGTCGAGAGATAAATTAAAGGGAGATTTGTCACATACCAAAAGAGCAAGTACTTCATGGCTTTGAAATTTTTCAGCCTCTCCAAAAATCAAATAATGCTAAATTTAAGAAATGGCTTCAAGCAAAGATCAAGTCTAGGACACTTCCAGTAAAATGTAGTCTAAAGATGAAAGTGAGGGTCTGACGATAAAACCTTTGTTAAGACCTCAGAAAGATTAAAGTTGGTGACTCAGAAAGCCCTTAAAGATGTTAAGAATGTCCCTTCGTGTCCTCAGAAACATTTATTAAGGCTTCTGGTAGCTTAAGGGCATTATTGTTCAGTCCATAGAAGCAGGAGCCCAAGAGAGGGAAGGGTTTATCTTAAGAGATTTGTGAATGTGACTTTTATCAAATGAAGTAACTCTAAGAAGATTCATAGGAGACTCATAAAGTTCTTAAAGTCGTATATGCAGAAACATTGCCAGCTTGAAGATGGGAACAGAGACAGTTCAGAATGAGAAGAGACCCTTTGGACTCTTCAGAATTCTGACAGGGAGTAGGCTGAGAGAACCACCCAGTTTAATCGTGACTCAGAAGACAGAACCAGAGGTCACCAGCAGGTAAAGCCAAGAGCTGTGGAGAATTAGAAGTCTTTTGGCCTTACTAAGTAACTACCAAGAATTGTGTGATTGGACTTCAGAATTGCCATGGAACGGTACCACCTACCATTTTCCATTTCTTAACTGGAATATCTATGAGCAGTTGTCTTATGTCTGTCCCACTATTATGTGTTCAGTATTTGGGGTGGGGGTATCTACCTATCTTCAGATCAGTAGCTGCAATTATGAAACTACACTTGAGATGTCTAAGTCATAGCTGGGCCTGTTTCAAAAGACGAGATTTTGTACTTTGAATAGATGTTTCGGTAATATTAAACTTTGGGGATTGTGGGAGTGGGTCAGTGTAATTTATAGATGAGAAGGATGTGAATCACTGGAGGTTAGAAGTCAAAGTGTAATGATTAATGATCCCAATTATCCTAACCTCCCAGTATGCCCTGAATGAGGATTCTATTTATTGACTTGGTGCTAGTGAATAGGATAGAATAGAACTGATGAGAGATTTCTGCTGAGATTAAGTTATGAAGAGGCTGCAGTTTCCATCTTTGAAGCTCAGTCTCACTCTCCCTTGATGCTTGACCTGGGACATGCTTCCAAGTCTTGAGGCACCTATGGAGAGACCCACATGGGTGAGCCTGGAAGATGATCCTTCTGCTCCAGCTCTGTTCTGCAGTTTGATTACAATCTCAAGAGACCTGAAGTCAAACACCCAGCTAAGCCACACCCACATTTCTGACTCTCAGAAATGGTGTGAAATGATAGTTGTTCCATTTAACTTGTTATGCAGCTGCTGATAATGCAGCACTAAATCAACATTTCCTACCAAATATATGTGAGTAGAAGGTTAAAAAAAATGCAATTAAAAAGAAAAATTAGGGTATATTAGGATAATTATTTTAGAACTGGGTCATGTAGGTCAATATTTCACCAATAACATATAGAGGAGGGCTGGCAGGTGACATGGTGGTTAAGGACACTGGACTCCCACTGTGGTTCAAGTCCCGGACCTGGCAGCTTGCTTTCTCACTTTTTCTCCCTCTCTGTCTCATTCTCTCTTTTACTCTCTCTCTCTCTGTCCCTCTCTGGTCAAAGTAAAGTGAATGAATAAATAAATAAAGTTAAATAAAATAATTCTTTGAAAAAAGCATATAGAGGAAAGAATGAGTTATTGAATAAGATTTTAAATAACATGCTCAAATATTAGGGAAAAATTCCAAAGCAAATAATATTCCTTATATTAACTATAATTTATTTGTCCCAGTCTCTTTATTAAGTGATTTTCAAGTGCTAGACTAACCATTGTCTTTCCCTCCTTCTCTATTGTACTTTGTCCTCTATCTCTTTTATTGACTTGCTTGCTCACTCTTACTGTTACTGCATTCTTCCTTTGACTTTTAAAAAGTCTCTTTCTTCTTTCACACAGAAGACACTTATAAAAGCACAACCACATGCAAATGACAAAAAAAGAATAAAAGAGTTACTGATATAGTCAAAACTGTAGGTGCCAAAAAAGCTCTATTGTTCATTAACAGTTCAAATTGAATAAGTCACTTGAATAGCAATATAAATGAACATACCCCTTAAGTTGAGGACTTAGCAATTTTTATGTTTTTCATTTATTTTGAAAGAGACTACTGAGATAAGAGTCCTATGGTTTTATCCATGCAGAAAGAAATGCATGAATATCTTGCAAGTAGTGTATTTTTGTGGGATTGATTTTGCTATCATAAATATAGCTATAAAATTGTAATGCATTGTTGGTTATTCAACATTTCATATAGCCATAGCTATGATCTTTATTTATTTATTTATTTTTATTTTCCATTTGCTAGAAATGTGCTCTTGCCAGAGAGAGAGACAGAGAGAGAGAGAATGTGAGAAAGCATTCCCTGTGGGGGATGGTCACATGACAATTTCTTCTCCTACATTCCTCCCTTATTTTGGAATACTGGACACCCACACATCCTCCCCCACCAAAAGTTTTTCTAGCCAAGGGATTTGGAATTCAAACCATTCAGTTGGCCATGTCCTAACCACCACAAAACTGACTTGGCTAAGCTATGATTTTTTTTTTAAAGTGTTTATATGCTGTTAATATTTATATAAGCTATCTTGATTAACCTCTTACTGATTTTATCTCTACGATAACCTCTTCATTGCAAATGAAATGTGAAATATTACTTTCCATATTTATTAATGTTCATTTATAAAATGTTATTCTAAGATCATTAGCTTGATATATTAAATTTATCAGCTAAATATTTAAAGAAATATGGACTTTTTTAAACTGTTCTACATAAGATGGCTTATTTTTTGAATTGCTGATTTGATAATCATCAGTCTTTTTATAGATTAGGTTTCCAACCTCTGGGTCACAAAGAGGTATTGATTCTAATTTCTACAATGTAATAATAATTAAAAAAGTACATAATAAATGCACTTGAATCATTCTGAAATCATCCTCTCAGCTCTCCCACCCGTGTCTGTGTAAAACTCTCTTCCATGAAACCAGTCCCTGGTGCCAAAACCAGTCCTTAGCATGATGTTCTAGATAATATCATTGGGTTGTCCCAACCCGCAGGACAGTCGAACAGGTTTCCTGAGGGAAGGAGTGAGAGACGACGGGGCAAACAGCGCAGTGTTACTGCACAGAGATGACACAGTGTTACAACTCTTCAGGGTCGTTTGTTTATTGTGGGCCAGGGATCGTGGTTATATATATGTTGGTGGGCGGTGATTGGTTCTTCTATATGTAAATGAAGGATTGTAAAAGGTGGGTTATGATTGGTTGCTTTTGTGGACCAATCATGAGGTGCCAGATATGCAAATCTGAGAGATTATAAACTCACCAATTGGTGAGCGCTATGAGAAGTGGCCAATCAGAGTGTGGTTTTGAAGGTGAGGTTTTGAAGGGGAACCAGTTGTGGCCTTTGGCATTGTGTAATTGTTTGCTTCTGAGAAACCAAAACCTAAGGGCTTCCTAAGATGGCAATAGTAAGAGACTCATGAAAATGGCCTCCTCAGACTCGCTGGTGCACAGCCTCCCACATTGGGTAGGTACTTTTTTTCTCCTAAAGAATTATTTATTTAATTTTATTCATTTTTGTTTTTTAATTTGCTATAGGACATGTGTGCTCATCACAGAGAGAGAGAGACAAAGAGAAAGTAAGAAAGCAAACTTCCAGGTCTGGGACACAAACCATGGTCACCCTTGTGGGAGTCCAGCGCCTTAACTACCACACCATCTGCTGGCCCAAGTAGATACATTTTAAAACTGAAAAATGGCTGTTTTTCTTGGAAAATGTTTTCATTAACCCACTTATATTACCCTACATTTTTATAGTTTTAAATCTCATTCTTTTCCTTCTGACTAGAGAGATACTGTGCTAAAATTCTTTCATGAAATAAAATGATTGTTTTTGAAAATGCAGACTCTAGGAAACAAAGAAGTAGAACAAGACTGCTATTTTTGTAAAACTGAGGTACTATTTGGGTTATAAACAACTTCCAACTATATTATTTTGAGCCATAATGCATGAGGTAGTTTACTTAGAACCTTTCAATTTGGTGACAGTTACATAGATCTCAACATTGGCATGGGAATTTAGTTTCCTCTAAGGCCCAGCACATAATACTCGTTTTCTTCTTATGCACAGCTTCGTGTGACATCCCCCTTCATTTCCCATTATTATTTCCACATTGTTTTGACTTGAGTTAGTATAATGGAGTGATTCTTAGGTGCTGTTATCACTGGCAGTTGGTAGGAGCTTAAGCATATAATCAGTATAAGTTTTGCCTATGTAAACCCTCATGTACTGGTCTTTGTCTAAATGTGATTTGTGTCGACCTAGTATAAAAATGATACAACCATATTCATACAATCAGCATTAGTTCTATAGTAGCTATTAGTTCCATAGTAGCTATTCACCCTGAAAAAACTTAGTGTAAGACAAAAAATAAATCTACTGACATTTTTGTTATTAAAAAATGGTTCTTTGGAATGTATATACTATATAAATAACATTTTAAATTATAAACACTCATTTCTTAGAGAGTCTCCTCAGGTATTGTTATTCAAAGGTATCTTACAGAGATAGTGACTATTATTATTAGAATTTTGGTTTAGAATCAATGTACTAATAAAGTTCCCAGTGATGTCATAAAAATGTGAGAGAGAGCATATGGCAAATTTCAGATAAATTATTGATCATTATGTAAATTACTACATGTCTTTGATAGGCGAGGTATGAAAGACAAATACGTGCTTACAATTATTGATGACTATTCAACATATGCTACTAGATACAATTTCTCACAAAGTATGAAATATAACACATACTACTGGAACAAAATGTGAATATTTCAGTGTCACTGGAAAAACTGACAAGGAGTTATTACTTATGGTGTATTTATCAATCAATCAGTCGATCAATCACCAGGTAGCTTTCATACTCGAAAATGTTTCTGTACATAGGCTTAAGTTATTGTAGTATTCAAACATTTGAGTTGTGCTGTAGCAGATAAAATGAAGCTTCAAATCATTCCCTAATCTCAAGAACATTCTGGCAGAATTACTGTGACTTGTCTGTTAAAATGCCTTTCCATCTTTAAAAAAAGAGGGGGGGCCTTTCCAACAGTGTTAAAAAATGTTTTCTCTATTGTGTTTTGTGAAAATCCTTTCTTCATACGACTGAGATTTCCTCCTATTCTCCTATTTTTTTACATATTATTTTACTTACTAATCAGTAATCTGCCTTGCAAACAAGATGAAATGTAATCTGAAAAGAGTAGTGTTTAAAAAAAAAATCAAAGGGTAGACCATTTTCTTACTCATTGCCCTTGTCTTAATTAGCTTGAGATGCATTGTTTGATTTTATGACACTCTTTGCCTTTAGTAAAAGCAATAGGTGGCAGTCTTGTATGCTAAGTCAATATGTCATAGGGAAGGAGATCGGAATATACAAGGTAGCCTTGAAGGCTACTGGAAAACTTAAGCAAGTAACTTTCTTTAAATTACTAAAAATACTTGTTGGCATTTGGAAATGAGGTGCTTTGTCATGGATGTCATTAGTGATGATGATTGAGTTTGTGTTTTGTTGTTATTGCTTAATAAAAGTCTTCAAGTATAGCAAGATACATTTAAATGCCTTTCCACGTCATTACCAATATGTTTGAGGTTTGACTGTAATCCAACATAGGTGATGTTTATATTGAGTAGAAAAACAGTTGTTGGTGTTTTCAGGATTGTTGTTTAATGATAACTGTTCTGGTATGTTCTTTTGCTAACAACAGGACATACCTGCGTCTGGGGAATTTATAAGGGTAAAGGTTTATTGAACTCACAAAAATGTCAGTAGCTTTTTTGTTTTATACTGTATATAAAAATACATTTTTTATATTTGAATTTGGCAGTCTAAAGTCAAGGGATTGAATCTGGTGAGAGATTTTTATTTTTTTGTTTTACAGAGAGATTTGCTATAGGAAGCATGCTCTTGCTGGAGAGACAGAGAGACAGAAAGTGAGAAATCACCCCCACCCTGGAGGAGGAGGGATGACCACACCTCAAACCCTTCTCTTCTAGTCTCCTCTTGAGATTTGGAGCACACATGCACACATGGTCAGCATGAGTTTCAAACAGCTGTCTAGGACTTAAACCACAGTCAGCCATGTGGGAGTCCAGTGATGTAACCACTTTGCCATCTGCTGGTTCAGAAAGTTTTCTTATTGGTAGATAACCTGGCAAGGAGCCCCCATTTCCTCTCTTTATAAACCCAACAGGAGTTCCTCAAGGGAGCCTCACCCTAACGGCTAATTACTTCCCCCAAATCTCCATCTTTTATTTTTTTTTGTCAGAGAGAAATTTTTCCTATAGGGCATGCTCACTTGCCAGAGAGATAGAAAGACAGAAAGTGAGAAGTCACCTCTCCCTCCAGGGGGGATAGCCACACTGCAATCCCATCTCCTTCATTCTCCTCTAGGGATTTGGGCGCATATGCACATGCACCCAGCATGAGTTTAACCACAGTTGACTACATGGGAGTCCAGCAACATAACCATTATGCTATCCTGGTCCCCAGATATCCATCTTTTAACTACACAAGGGGATTAAGTTTCCTCTTAATCCCCTTAGAATACAACCAACTTCCAACACTTGCAAACTTCAGGGAACACATTCAAACTATAGCATAACTCTTTGAACTGTAATGCTTTGTAAATAGAATATTTTCCATAAAACAAAACACAATATGGGAGAGACCAGAAATTGCTGTTCCCACCCAAAATTATAATAACAGTCTTACTGTGACAGCAGAAGAGAAATTAGAATGCCTCAAGTTTATAGCTCACACATATAGAAGAATAACTTTGAATATTGGAAACTTGTAATACTACAAGTCAAGGTTAGGTTGGGAATTCAGAAACTTCAATGTCCCATCAACATATATACAAATGTAACGACATTTATTTATTTTTAAAAATAATAATTTATTTAATTTTATTTGTCATCATTATTTATTTATTGATTGATTTTAATTTGACCAGAGAGAAACAGAGAGAGAGAGAAAGGGAAAGTAAGAAAGCAAGTCTCCAGATCTGGGACCCAAACTGTGGTCAGCCATACGGCAATCCAGCGCCCCAACCTCCATGCCACCTGCTGGCCCCGACATTTATTTCTTGATCAGTGAAATGAGAGTTGTGCTTTCTATCCACTACTTAACTAGATATGATAAAGTGAAGTCTGGTAAAATAGGCATGTTGTGAGTGCCCTTGGAATGAAATGACATAGCAGTACATCAATTTCCTTTTATATTTCAGTTAGGCCATAAATTGAACTTAGAGAATTCATTTAAAACCAAAATCTTTTTAAAATGTACTATTTCTTTCATGAGGGAGATGTACCACCCACAGTCTCTCCAAGCCAGAATCTACCCTTGTCCACTCCCATCCCCAGGATTCCAACTGGCAGGTCCATGGGGTGTCCACAGGCACACCCACCATGTGGGGGCTGACCTGGGACTAGAACTTGGGACCTTCTGAATGACTCTAGTATTACACAGTAGCGTACTACAGGCTGCATCACTGCAACTGTGTAAGGCCAGAAATCTTAATTAGGAAATGATTATAATGCTACAAAATTAAAAGCATTGAAAAAGAGTAGCTTTTATTAATCAGAATTAACTAAAGAATTTATAGGAAATACAGTTTGTTTACCTCTGATCTGAAACAGGTTTTATTTTTCAATTTGCTTCCTTAAGACAGTACCTTGATTTTTCTGTTTTCTTAAAGTTAGCTTTAGGAGTATTTATTCCTTGGGGATAGTGAGAGCTGATAAATACCATTCAAACGATTATTTTGTTAGAAGATTTAGTCACTAACATTTTCCTGATAATATCTATCAGCAGAAAGTTTACACTGAGATTTCCTGGATAAACGTGACATGCTTAAGCCGTTTGCCATGATTATGGGTCTAGCAACCTGTGTGCCACAACAGGATTTTGAAGTACTAAACTTTGCCCTCTCCTGCACAAAAATAGTGGATCTGATAAATTCCTTTTTGCTAAATACTGCCATGTCCATCTTTTTAATACCCCCTCTGTTCATTATAAGTGCCGTAAGCCATACTGCCTAATGAAAGGTACCTCACATCAAGTCTGATTACTGCTCTAATGTTTTCTAGGCGTGCTTGGTGATGAGCCTGGCATATGAAACAATTTCCTACAGTAATGAAATTAATTAAAGTAGGCAGTCATCCACATACCACTTTCTAATGAATTATAATAAGCTCATTAATCTCACCCACTCTTATTCCAAGAAGTCCACTGATAGGACCTGTATATAAGAGTAAAATCCTCAGCCTTAAAAATGGATGACTATCAAAGAATCAGAGAAGACTGTGAACTGAAGTTTAGAAATTGCAAATTGCTGATCAATGCTTTAAATGAACTGCATAGCTTCTAAACTTCGCCCAGGCTGTTTATTGACAGTATCTTGTTCTTTTTTAGTTCTTCTGTAATTGAGTTCAGAAAAATAAATAAATAAATAAATAACTAGTTCATTGTAAAATAATACTGCTTCAGTACCTAAAAGACTAAAATTGAATGAACCCACTCCTAGTTTCTCCTCCTAGAGATAGAGGAGAATGATGAATTGGGTACTTGAGATCAGGTGATAAAATCAGAGCAGGGTTCCTCTTCAGAAATGGCTAGAGTCTCTTCTTAAAGTGTCAAAACATAATAGTTTTTTGTTAATTCTTCTACAAGCTTTGTGAGGTGACTGATCAGACAACTTAAGAATTATTATTCAATTCAGTTACGAATGGTTTGACAATGTACATCTATTGTTCTAGATGTGAAAGAGATAAGATTATTAAGTGTGGCTGCTAAATGTAAAATGTAAAGAGGCAGTTTCCCAACTACAAATATTAATAGTAAGAAAAGACAATTTGGGGGTAATTATTTTATGTGCATTGTGTTTGATGTTTTTAAAATGTAGTACTTTCCTTTCTGAAGCTCATTACTACTGGGACGTACATGGATTTTTTTTTCCCCTCTAGACTTGAAATAGAGATATGTAAATTTCAAAATTAATACAGAATGATGAAATTGATTAACTGTAAATAGACAGGCTTTAACTTATGGCATTAACATATTCAAATTTATTTACATTTATTAATTTCTAATATTTTATATTTTTTGAGAGGTGTTTGCTATAGGTCGTGTGCGCTTGCCAGAGAGACAGAGAGATAGAAAGCAAGAAATCACCCCCCAGGGAGGATTCTCCTCTCGGGACCTTGGGCACGCACGCACACGTGCCCGGCATGAATTTTAAGGTCTGAGACTTGAACCGCAGTCGACTACACCGTGGTTGACTACATGGGAGTCCAGTAGCCATTACGCTAACTGCTGGTCCCAATTTCTAGCTAATATTTTATATTCTTTAGAGCAGAAGAGAATGGATATTGTGGGCAGAGTATATTCTTTTATAAAAAAGAAGTTTAAAAGTGTGACAGAGGCTGGCTTTATGACCTACTGTTTAAGGGAACCTGATCCCTTATGGCTGACTGCAGGGATTGAATCCTGAATCTGGTGGCTTATGAAATGTGCAGGACACCTGTGCCTACATGCCCCAAATCCTGAGGGTGGAGAAGGAGGAGAAGAGATTGTGGTATGAGCATGTTCCATCGGGGGTGCTTTCTCCTTCTCCTCCTCTCTTTATCTTTGACTCTCCCTGGCAAGCACACGCACCCTGTGGCAAATTAAAAATAATAAAAGTGTGACAGCTTTGGTAGGTAGAGGGTTAGTAAACCTGTCACTGAGTAAAATGTCTCCCAATCTGGGATCAACAAGAGCAATGGCAACCGGTTACCATTGTATGTGGAGGTAAGTTAGTTCTGTGCCATAAACAATAATTAGGGGACCTGACTTTGCTAAAGGCTCCTCTGCTACCTCTACTTATAGCTTTGACACAAAATAACATACAGAACATCTAATTTATATTGTGTTTCTTTTTTAGTTTTTTTAAGAGATTTTTGCAATAGGGCATGCATGCTCACCAGAGAGGCAGAGAGTAAAAGAGAGTAACAGATAGAAAGAAATCACACAACCCCACCCCCACCATGCCCCCGGAGGGATGGTCATGCCACAGTCCCTTCTCTTCCATTCTCCTTTGGGGACCTGGGCATGCAGGCACATGTGCTCAGGGGGATTTTCCAGCTACCAGGTCTGGATCTTGAACTGCACTTGGCCATATGGAAGTCCAGAGCCTCAAATACTACACGACCTGCTAGACCCCCATTTTAAAAATAAAATAAAATAAAATAAAGTTTATTTCCTTCTTGAGAAAGACAGAGACAGAGAAGGGGAGTTCCTTTGACAGGGTCTTCATGCTATGATCCTCTACTAGCCTTTCAGGGAGCCAGAGTCACCCTCAGATACACCCTGCATATTTAGGCAGAGCCTGGACCCAAACCCAGAGCCTTCCTGTATGGCCTCCAAACTCACACGGCAGCACCTCTACTACTTGCACTGCCTGGCTGAGCCAAATTTAGGCTTTTCAATGGCAAAATAATGTATTAAGTTAGAGCAATGTGACCCAAAATGTGGAAAGCATCACTGATAATAAGTTTGGTGTTTAAATACATTTTGAGAATTATTTATTTTAGTTTATTACTATTGTTTTCTAAATTTTATCAGAGAGAGAGAAAGGCAAAGTGAGAATAAGCCACCCTGTCTAGGACTCAAGCCACAGCCATGTAGGAGTCCAATGCCTTAACCACTGCACAACCTGCTGGATCCGTGTTTTAAATAATTTTGAGTACAATCATTAAAAACTGTTATATGAAGTAAAGCAATTTCCTTTTTAAAATTTTTTCATTTATATTTAACCACTGTACATCTTCATAGTATACAATGTTTTTCCCCAATATGAATACAATGTATATTAGTCAAGTCCAAGTCATTACATATACATTATTGTTGACAGATAATTTTTCGCTTTTATGTCTATTAAATGTTTTTGTTTCCCTAATTCCTCCCTCCCACCCCCTTCTACTCACCCCATCCCATACTGTTTCTACTATCTACAGTTGCCCTCCCCGCTTTTATTCCTTTTATCTTCCAGTTTCTGCTAGAGAGTACAACAATTCAGTATATATTAAGCAGGGGCATACAGTGCCTGTCTTTTATAGTCTGGCTTGCTTTGCCTAGCAGTAAATCTTCTGTATCCATCCACTTTGTATCAGTTGTCAGAGATTCATTGTTTTTTATGGCTTAGTAGTATTCCATAGAGTACATGTGCCACATTTTTTCCCCCATTCATCTGTTTTTAGACATTTGGGTTGATTCCATGTATAGTAAATAATTTTTCTTTCTTT
>NW_006159556.1:957071-963410 GCF_000334495.1 Tupaia belangeri chinensis | reverse complement strand
GAGGTTTTTTGGCTATAGGGAGTGTGTGCTCGCCAGACAGACAGAGAGAGACATAGAGACAGAAAGTGAGAAATCACCCCCCGGGGGCGATGGTCACGCTGCAATCCCTTCTCCTCTCAGGATCTTGGGCACGCACGCACACACGCCCGGCCTGAGTTTTAAGCCACCGGGTCCGGGATGCGAACCGCGGTTGACTATGTGGGAGTCCAGTGACATAGCCATTACGCTAACTGCTGGTTCCCTTTCTTTTAAATTCCAAAATATGGATAGTATAATTAGTCCTCTTGAAATCAAGAAGAAAAGTTTGTGATATAGACCCATAACAGTTCTCTGACACTGGCAAATTTTGTCTGTTGGACAAGGCTGGTATGTCCCCTTGTAGTTGCGAAGAGATGAGAGATACATTACTAAACAAGAATTTTGCATGCAAGTCTTATTAAAAGAAGTACATTTCTTGAAAGTTATCTCAAAGATAATAGAAAATTACACAAATGCCTTAGGAAATTTTTCAGAGCTCTAATTGATCTTGCTTTGAACAGAAATCCTTGTTTGAAAAAAGCTTGCTCCAGTTACTAGATCTAATTAATGATACCTATTAAAATCTAGCTATACATTGAATAAACTTTGGAAATAGACTTTAATGTTAATAGAAAACATGGCTCATCATCATAACAATGAATATTTATTTAATGCTTAATAACTAACATATGTTGTATTCTTGGAAGTCAGGCACTCCTAAATGCTGTACATGTATTAATACAGAGTAGTGTTCACTGCACAGATCCATTAATACCGGTTACTATTTATAGTAGCCATGTAAAGCATTACTATCCCCCTCATCTTACATGTGAAGAAACTGAAGTACTACCAGATTAAGGAATTTGAGAAAGGTCAGATAGCTCATAAGTGACAAGCTTCATTCTGTAAGTACCCATTATCCTATTCATGTCTGTATCTTATTATACTACATCCATTGATACTAACTTGGATTTTTCATTTCTCAATCGTAAGTGTCTTTCTTGCAACGTTTCGTTCCCAGTGTCTGCCACAAGGTAGGTACTCAGAGTATTGGTTGAATATGTGTATAAATTAATTCATTACTTGATGAATCAACACTGCAAAACAGACAACTTTTAAAAATGCCTCTAGGGGCCAGTAGTTGACAGAGTGGTTAAGGTTCTGAACTCCCACATGACCTACTATGGTTTGAATCCTGGACCTGGTGGCTTGAAACTTATGCTGGATGCATGTGCGTGCATTCCCAAATTCCAGAGGAAAAAGGAGTAAAACAGACGGTGGGGGTGATTTTTTACTTTCTCCCTCTCTCTGGTGAGCACACATGCCCTACTGGGGGGGGGACCACCTTAAGAAGAGAAAAAGACAAAGAAATAAAAGCTTATAAATGCATTCTATGGGTCTCTAAGACCTCACACCCAGCTCTTCCTGTTTCCCTCTCTCATTTATTAGGTCTTGGACAATTGGGTTGATTCCATTTATAAAGTCATGATGAGTGTTTCTATGCAGAAATGCATAATGACTTTCTCGATGACCCAATAGTTTTCTGATCATCTGTCATGTGTGCTATTAATTGTGGGTGACTGGGAACTAGAATACTATCTTTTGTTGCCAGAATGTATAGGTACAAATAAAAACTTCATTACTTATCTGTGTCCACATACTTAGTAGTATGGCTTTAGAAGATGTATGTAAATTCCTCAGAGGACAATATTGATATTCCTATCTATCCAGAAGGAGTGTTGTGTTAACTAAATTAAAAAATGTGTGAGATAACTAAGAATGCTGGCATATAGTGGATGTGTTATAAAAGAGGCACTATATCACCATGCTGGAAGAGGGAGGTCTCAGAGCTGGCAGGCCTTACTATCCCTGAATAGTTCAGGGCGAATGGTGTATTTACACATTTAAAACATTCATTTCTCCATGTTTAATCACAAAATACAAGTTCCTAACTCAGGACTATTGTAAGGGCCAAATGAGATAATATGTCAAGAGTGCTTGACATGCAGTTACAACAAAATAAATATTAGCCAATCTGGTTTGCAGTAGTTCTCCTTTCCTTTAAATGTCCTTTTATTCATTTTGTTTAATATCTGGGGTGATAAAAGGAAAGAATTTAGCGCCTCATGATGGAATAGACTATTTTCTTGTAGTTCCCTCAAAAGTATAACCACCATTTTGCCTGAATACCATATAATTCAAGTTATATTATTTCAAACACTTTGCTGCTTAAAGTGACTACTACAAGATGTAGAAAATTCAGGTCTAACAAAAGGTAATTTGTTGAATCTGTATTTTACAGACCAGTGGCAATTGGAAGACTTATGATAGGGAGAAGATTTACATTACATCCCTGTGTTCATAAGTCTCTGAATAGAAAGAAACACAATTCAAACATTCGAAAAATATATCGGAGAAGATTAAGTTTCAAGTAGGATGTGCATGAGTGCATGGGTTGATGTATCTCTTGTTGGATGATTACAAGTAAGCCTTGCTGTGAGAATATCTATGAAGCCAAATTTATTGGAACTGAGTTCTACATTAAATGGCAATATATTGTTGGAAATGTATTCCTAAAGAAAACTAAGCCATGTCAATACGCAAACATATTTTTTTAAAAAAAACCATATCATTCTTCAAGCCAACACCACAGAAATGACGTAATTATTTTTTCTATATCCTGCCACGTATTTGGAGAGGAAACAATCTTCTGCAGTGAGCAAGTGGGATTCCATGTTTAAGCGAGAAGAAATCCTGGATCCCTCAAAATTCCTGATTTCTTACACACGGGCTAGAGGCTCTTTAAAAACTCTTTATTAAACCACATTGCAGGTTTGCTATTATGTTTTTCAAAAGCAGGTATATTGGTGCCGGCAGGTGGTGTGGTGGTTATGGGCGCTGGACCTCCACATGGATGACCATGGTTTGAGTTCTGGACCTGGCTACTTGCTCCTGCACTCTTTACCTCTCACTCTTGCTCTCCCTCTTTCTCTCTTACTCTATTCCTCTCTGGTCAAGTTAAATAAATCAATAAAGTTAAATTTAAAAACTAATTAACAAAAAAGGCAGGTTTATTAATGAGTTAGTAAAAATTAGTCAGGGAAGTTGATCGCTTTCCTAGGGTACTTGGAACAAAATCTCTAATTCAGTGCCACGAATACCAGCTTAAATTTACTGCTACCTCCTTTGTCTAATATTGTAATAGCTTCCTGGTTGATACTCTCACTCTTCCTCTCTTACGGCCTTTGTGGCTCTTTTCTATTTCCCTCGATACATCTTTCCAGATTTATATAAATATTATGTCATATTTTTGCTAAGTCTTTTATTTCTTGGTTTATTTCCCATATCCTTAAGAGTAAAGCTTAGGAAACAAATGATATGGTTTATTTATTGCATTTTCAACTGCTATTCTGTCCCTTTCTACAAGCATCAGCATCCTTTTTAACTTTCCGTTTGAATGATCTCTAAGAATAGTTCAAGTTCAGTAATGATCACCAAAATAATTTAAGCAAAATGATGAACTGGTAAGAGTACAAGTACAGTCATTTATCTTTATTGTATTCACAGGCCACATGCCCTAGGGAATTCTGGAACCTTCCCCCTGACAAATGTCAAATGTAGACCAGGGATTAAGGAGGCTCAGATTATCTACCATGATTTATTCAGAATCCAAAAACTGTGTCTGACAGGAAGAAGAACAGGCAGAGGACAGTAGGCTTCTCCATGTCGGTGAATTAGGAAGGCTCCTTGAGTCATACTCCCTTTCTAACTTATATACATACTTTGTTATGGTTACTTAAATAAAGTGTCAATATTTCTATATATGTTTGATCTTTCTTTTTTTTGGGGGGGGTTGCTATAGGGCACATGAAAGACAGAGAGAGACAGAGAGACAGAAAGCGAGAAATCACCCCCCCAGGAAACCCTTCTCCTCCATTCTCCTCTCAAGATCTTGGGCACACACACACGCGCCCCGCATGAGTTTAAGCCACCGGGTCCGGGACTCGAACTGCAGTCAACTACATGGGTGTCCAGTGACATAGCCATTTTATGCTAACTGCTGGTCTCTATATATATTTGATCTTTAAGACACTGTGCACCCTTGGTATCTAGAATAGAAAGAATATTTCCTGTAACACTTTAATTTTCTACAAAAATAGGCGCTACATTAAGCTCAAAGAGCAGGTGAGCAGTCATTCATCCAACATGTGTATAAGCCACTTTTTAATCTTCGCATAACTGCTGCTGTATCTTGGTTATTGGTACCTCTCTAGCCACTCTGATATAAACTCTCAGTAATATTACCTAACTAGTAGGGTTTCTGTAAAATCAAATATAGTGAAATAATGGACAAAAGGCCCATGGAACTGAGCTGTTAATCTTCTCCAAGTTCAACTTGGAGGGTATTTTTTTCTGGTAAAACAGAAAATATAATTAGTGAAATAATGGACAAAAGGTCCATGGAACTGAGTTGTTAATCTTCTCCAAGTTCAACTTGGAAGGTATTTTTTTCTGGTAAAACAGAAAATATAATAATGTAGTAACTTGGTTTCCTTGTGAGGCTAAAAATAGTGTATACTTTTGCTTTGTGTCTCTTAAACATATCTTTACAGGTATTATGCAATCTTGACTTCAGATATTTGAAAAAATAATATTTCTTTGTTTTCCTCAGTTTTACATACCTGATGTTTCTAATTTTAAACCATGCATGTTTGAAAAACTATTGTAGCATTGACAGTCTTTCATCAGCTCTTTTTGATAACTTTTGTTTGAAGTGAGCGAGTCATTTATTTTTTTAATTTTTATTTTGTATTTCAATTTACTTATGAAAGACAGGAATAATGATTGTTATGTACCTAATGAAAAGGATAAAATCATATTTAAAAGAATGCTTAAAATGAAAACAATGTGTTTAATGCCAAAAATGGCAACATAAGTAAAAATAAAGAATATTTCTATTATCATGTATTCTCCTAAATGGTTTTAATACTGTAAAGGCAGTACAATTATTTTATGATAATGTCTTGAGTATTTAGGAATGAATTTTCTAGGGTTAAAAAAAAAGAAAAAAGAAAAAAACAGAGTCTTGATTATGCTGCACATTCCCTGGTTTACCCTCATCAAACTGTTATTAGACTACCAGCAGGAGCCAGCTACTGCCACCACCGAGGGAAGATATTTGTGGGCAAAATATCTTTCCTTCAGGAATGTTTGGACTCATCTCAGGAAATCAAAATCAAATGTCAGCCTAATTTCTTAACTAAAGCAGTAAAGGCACACACAAGATAGTAGATGACGCACTCACTCATCCATTCCTGCACTTGATATTTATGGAACTCTTTTTCTGAAAGTTACTGGACTCAATGATTTGGGATGTACAAAGATAAAATATGGCTCCCATCCTCAAAGAGCCTATAGCAAACAGGGGAACTTAAAAATGTACATAAATAATTCTATTGAGGGTCTATTAGTGATGTTGAAACTAAGGCAGGGAAAGTAGTTATAAAACTATTGAAGAATTCTAATCAGATTGAAAAGCCTAAATTAAGGCAGTGGCAATGGGGAATTGAAGAAAAGGAATTGCATTAGAAGACGTTTGGAGTCTGAAATAAATTGTTTCTCACTTGAATATGGAATGTGAAAGAAGGTGAAATGTCAAAGATGGGGACATTGACTTCAGCTCCAATAGGTAAAGAGCTTGGAAATCACCACTTGCTCTTGCAATGGGAAACAAGCTGAACTAACTGAAGACCAATTTTTTCTTGGGCCCATCAGAGAAGGGAAGTTACAGAGCTAACTGCCATCCCCAAAGTTGGAGAGTCAGATGAATAGCGATTCACAGCTGAGGTTATCCGTTTATCAGCAAAGCCTCTGAGGCCATAACTGGTAGAGACACTTAATGGTAATTTTGATGAATATGGGCCATATTCCTAAGGGAGGTCAAAGATTTTCCTGAATCTTATTTCTAAAGCCAAGAAAAATTCCCTTGTGTCTTTGGCAGGGATCTGTATTGACATGTGGGGAAACCATTAAAATGTACCTAGAGTTTTATCTAGAACATTGGTCTACTCTACAGGAGGAAATGCTTTAGCCTACAAACCTTTATCTGTCCTAGGATGAAAGGAATTTACCAATGCCAATTCTCTCTAACCTTCTTGTTTCCCCTAGAGGGAAGTATAAAGCTAAGTGTGATGATTAATTTTATTGTCAACTTTGTACATTAAGAAAGACTTGTAAAGGATGTAACCCACAGCCTAATAGAAGAAGAGATTTAATCATGGGATTATGGAATATTTCCACTCCCCATCTCCTTATCAGTGT
>NW_006159556.1:951751-957061 GCF_000334495.1 Tupaia belangeri chinensis | reverse complement strand
GAAAGGATTATAGTTGAAAGAGCTGCAAGGCACAGACTCTAAGGAGTTCCTAGTGGAACCCACAGACAGCACGGGAGACAAAAATAAGACAGGAGAGATGTTTAAAGCCTCTGGCAGCTACCGCTACAGCAAGTATCCAATAGCTACCTCCTTCCAAGATTGATATAAATTTCATACTATTTACCTAGGTTGCTATTACCTAATATATCAAGTCCAGTAAACACCAGTCTCCTCTCACCAAAAAAAAAAAAAAAAAAGGAATGTTAAAAGGTAGGTACAAAAGACAGTCTAGGGACCAGCAGTTAGCATAATAGCTATGTTGCTGGACTCCCATGTAGTCAACCGTGGTTCAAGTCCCAGACTCGGTGGCTTAAACTCATGCTGGGTGTGTGTGCATGCGTGCCCAAGATCCAGAGAGAAGAATGGAGAAGAAGGAATTGCGGCGTGACCATCCCACCTGGGGACTGATTTCTCGCTTTCTGTCTCTCTGTCTTTCTGGTGAGTGCATGTGCCCTATAGCAAAAACCTCTCCAAAAAAATAAAAAAAGAATTAAAAAAAAAAAAAAAAGGCAGTCTAAAGGAACAAAATGAGCAGTAGAACCAGACTCAGATATAACACAGCTTTTGAAATTATTAAGAATCGTAAGTAACTATAATGAACATGTTAAGAGTGCTAACAGGAAAAAAATAACATGTAAGAACAAATGGGCAATTTAACAGAATGATGAAAACTCTAAGAAATAAAAGTAAATACTAGAAATTAAAAAAACAACTCTGACCATTTAAGATTAATTTGATGGGCTTATCAGTAGATTAGAAGCTACTGAGAAAAGAAACAAGGAATGTGAAAATATGTCAGTAGGAACCTTACTGCTGAAATGCAAAGAGAAAAATGTATTTTGAAAAAGAAAAAAAAAACAATACAGACTATCCCCAAACTCTAGGATAATTTCAGAGTATGAGAACAACTGAATACCATAAAGAGAATGAAATGAAACAGAACAAATTCTTAAAGTGATCATGGCTACATAATTTTAAAATTAACAAGTAGATACCCAAACAACAGGTCCAGAAAATTTAGAAGACACCAGCAAAATTGCCAGAAATCTCCACCTATATGTACTGTATTAGAACTGTGGAGTATCAAAGGTGAAGACAACTGCCGGGGACCAGTCTCGGCGTGGGTGGGTTATCTTGACCGAGGTGGCACAGTTAATGTATGGACTATCCGTACATTACAACAAAAGGAGGTGAGTCTATGATCTTATATGGGAAAGGAAGATGATCTTGTAGCTCAGGAGACAACACAGGATGTTTTATTAGCAGTTTTTCATATTCAACAGCACATAGATGAGAAACTCTGTAGTTGAAAGCTACCTGTTGCTTTAGATAAGAACTCCCAGCTAAAATGGCTAATCTTTCTCTGGAGCCCTCAGATTTGTTCATCCTTTCCTTGCCAGTCAGGCTTTTCCTTTCTTAAAAAAACCATGGGTTTTTGTTTTATTTGCTGACTCTGTCAGTTGGTGAGTTCTTCTGTTTTATCTCTGGGTGAATGTGCTGATTTGCCTAGCAGAGCTAACTTTGACCTGTAGCTTTAACAAGGGATATTTACATAAAACTAGCCTTAAACTAACTTAGTCTACATATGCTTCTAATGCTAATTTGGTTTATACTAACTTAATCTACATGTTAATTTTGGCTTAAAAACAGACAGGTGGGAGAGTCTTAAACTTTCTGATCCTCCTGTCAGTCTTAGGGAACCACATTCCTACAAGATCACTAATTGGCTTTATTACAATGGTTGGGGGTGATGTTTTACCCTTACACGGTACAATAATAACAGTAAAACTCACGGCAGAGAAATTGAATACCGGCCAGTTCAAGGACACAAGGGAGAGCTCGTAAACTGGGCCTTGCCTCAGTTTCTTCCCAGTCCCCTCTTTACCAGCTTGTGTTGTCCGCATGGCTCCGTCAGACAACATCTTTAAAGACACCAGAGCAAGGAAATAAATTACTTACAGAAAACAATGACAAGAACTAGACTGAATTCTGATAGCCAGACCATGGAGAAATATACTTGAATTGTTTAAAGAAGTAGAAGAGGAACCAGATTTCTCCATGAAGGTAGATTGGAAAAATGTTTTAATCTTTTTTTTTTTTTTTGAGGTTTTTTTTTTTTTTTTTTTTTTGCCATAGGGCCCCTGTGCTTACTGGAAAGAGAGACAGAGACAGTGAGAGAGAAAGTGAGAAGTCACCCCCCCACAAAGGAGAGGGCTACACCACAATCCCTTCTCCTCCATTCCCATCCTGGGATCTTGGACATGCACGCACACATGCCTGGCATGATTTTCAAGCCACCGGATCCAGGATTCAAATTGTGTCTGGCCATGTGGGAGTCCAGTGATGAAGCCACTATGCCATCTGCTTACCCCAAGATGATGTTTTTAATTAAGACAAGAAGTATGGGAGAATTAGATTAGCATGTTGCTGCCTGGGTAAAGACTTTACCTTTTAAAGTTTGAATCTGCCATCCATGGAATATACGATAACAGGTGCAGGTCTCCGGGAGGCAGCGAAAAACTTGGCACCGGATTTCAGAAGATGGAGAGAGACTCATGATCAATACTGCTGAAGTGTCCGTTTATAGACAGTTACCTCTACCATAAATTGCATAGGTGAAGCACTGAAGAGGAGATGGGAGAGAGTGCTTAGGGCAGAAATCTGAGAAATGCTAGCTTTTAGAGTACAACTAAAAGAGAAAAAATATCAGTCAGAGTTTGAAAAGGATCCAAGAGAAAGTGGAAGTGAAAAGCCAAAAAGGAAGAGACATTTTGAAGAAGGGATATTGCATTGCCAAATCGAAAACACAGATCAAGATGAAGACTGATAAAAGGTTTCTGCTTAACACTGATGAGAGCACTTTCAATTAAGTGACTAGACTGGAAGCCAGCTTTCAGAGACAGGCAGATGGAACAGTTACTTGTTATTTGTAATAGGCTAAATAGTAGATAGGTATGTGGATTCTGTATATGTGATCTCTTTTCCAAAAATCTCATTGATAAAAGGAGGAGTCGAGAATAGAAGCAGAATCACACTTTTTGTTGTTTGTGGTTGGTTATGTTCGCTTTAAGTAAGGTAATTAGAGCAAACTTTAAGACAGATAACTAACAGAGAGCTAAGCCAAAATTTGCCTAAATTTAGAGGGATTTCCTCATATACCATTATTCTGAGTACTGGTGAACAAGTGTTGAATCTAGTCCCTCCTGTCCTTGACTTCATCTACCACTAATTCTTGGAATAGTTCTTGGAAAACCTGACTTTGCCTCCCCATCATCCTGGATAATGGAAGGTATTTTCATATGGGGACAACTTACAGCTACTGTGATTATAATGAGCAAAAATCATAGCAGTTATCATAAATGTATATATTCTGTATATTTTAGTAAGTTGAAAAGAAGTAATTTATAATTATGATATATAATTATAAATAACAATATAGAAAAAACCAAATTTATACACAAATAACAATTATTCCTTGTTCAACTGATTTTCAATAACAATGCATGCCAAAAAGCAAGAGTGGAATGATAAAAGAGAGGGGTTCCAACTCCCATCTCTCATTGGTCTCATAATCCTGGAGAAGGGAAATGGGAAGGGTCAGGGCTTTGAACCTTGGGCCCAGATGACTAGGTAAAGTCTGTGTCTACTCCTTGCCAAAAACCACCTGATGTCTAGGTTGTTAAGCACTTACCTCAGTATTGACTTCCTTTCATATACCATTTTCTTTTTTTATGGTGTTTAAATCCTTGACTGGCTCTCTTTCTATGTTAGGTGTCGCACAGCTGGATGAAATTAAAGTAGCAATTGAAGAGCAGCATATTTAAATTCATAGTCAAAGTGAACAGAAAAGTCTATTGCTTTCAAGATAATATAATACCATTAAAGTGCAGATCTCTCAATGTGACAAGACTTTGGAATTACAATGACAATTTCTGGGTTCAAGGAAAATAACTGGACAATTATTGACAGAAATAAGGTTCCATGCACCGTTTCAGTATGTTACTTTCTAAATAAATCCCAGTCCAGTGCCATTTAAAACTGCACATTAAATTTCGTACATTTTTGTAAGTTGACATTTATTGTGTTTACAATCTTAACACTAGTAGATGTACAATAACATCATCTTGAACTAACACTGTATATTTTCTTAGGCTTAATTAACATGCTTTTCTATGTGTAAAGAGTTCTTAGGATCAAAAGATGCCATTCTTTCCCTGCAGGAACCTATAATTTAGCTTTTTATAATCCCCATGCTTCTCATGCAGATTCTGTGGGGCCAGCAGGTATTTATGTAAAATTGTCCCCAAACTTGACCTATTCCTATTCACACATACATACATAAATTCTGGCCTGTGTCAAGTTCTACTCCTTTGTCCTATGTTTGGGGGCAGTTCTTTGTCAAACACATTCTCAAGAGCTTTTTTTTTTTTTTTTTTTTCCCTTAAGAGAGAGATTTTTGTAATAGAGGGCATGCTCTCACTGGAGAGACAGAGAAAGACAGACAAAATGAGAAATCACCCCTGGGGAGGATGGCTACACTGCAATCCTTCCTCCTCCATCCTCCTCTCAGGATTTTGGGCATGCACACACGCCTGGTGTGTTTTAAGCCTCCAGTTCCAGGACTTGAACCACAGTCAACTACGAGGGAGTCCAGCTGTGGGAATCCAGCGATGTAACCATTATGCTATCTGCTGGTTCCCTCAAGGGCTTTTAATATGCAGGATCAGAAGGAAGAAAGCTGGGCAGATAGAAAAACAAGAGATTCCTAAGCAAGGTTCTGTAGGGCAGTTAAAGTTATGGAGATTGCACAAAAGATTAATAGTAAAAAGAATTATGGGGGAAATAATTCAGTCCTTAGTTATGTGTCACAGAAGGTTGTTTAGAAAGAGAATCTTGTGTCAATGACTCACTGTCAACAACACATGACTTTATTTCCTACTGTTCAAAGAACTTCTCTGCCTACCTGCAGCTATCAGTAGTCCTGTGTCCTGGATCCTGCTTCCTGGATCTCATCTCAACACCCAAAGGACATCCTTCCCTTATGTGTTTTTTTCTCCTTTATTTTTAACTTACTGGATCGTGTTCATGAGTCTTTAAACCTCTTTAAGTTTTTCTCTCTCTCACACACACATCACATGTCATCTCAATCCTTTTTTTTTCAGGTTTTGCCATAGGGCAGTATGTGCATGAGAGAGAGAGAGAGAGAGAGAGAGAGAGAGAGAGAGAAAGAGAGAGAGAGAGAGAGAGAGA
>NW_006159556.1:932780-949858 GCF_000334495.1 Tupaia belangeri chinensis | reverse complement strand
TCTCGTGCAGTATATATATATATATATATATATATATATATATGGTTTTAATTCTGTGGGGCCAAAAGGTATTTATGTAAAATTGTCCCCAAACTTGACCTATTCCTATTCACACATACATACATAAATTCTGGCCTGTGTCAAGTTCTACTCCTTTGTCCTATGTTTGGGGGCAGTTCTTTGTCAAACACATTCTCAAGAGCTTTTTTTTTTTTTTTTTTCCCTTAAGAGAGAGATTTTTGTAATAGAGGGCATGCTCTCACTGGAGAGACAGAGAAAGACAGACAAAATGAGAAATCACCCCTGGGGAGGATGGCTACACTGCAATCCTTCCTCCTCCATCCTCCTCTCAGGATTTTGGGCATGCACACATAAGAGCCCAGCATGAGTTTTAAGTCACTGGGTCCAGGATTCAAACCATGGTCAAATATGTGGGAATCCAGCGATGTAACCATTATGCTATCTGCTGGTTCCCTCAAGGGCTTTTAATATGCAGGATCAGAAGGAAGAAAGCTGGGCAGATAGAAAAACAAGAGATTCCTAAGCAAGGTTCTGTAGGGCAGTTAAAGTTATGGAGATTGCACAAAAGATTAATAGTAAAAAGAATTATGGGGGAAATAATTCAGTCCTTAGTTATGTGTCACAGAAGGTTGTTTAGAAAGAGAATCTTGTGTCAATGACTCACTGTCAACAACACATGACTTTATTTCCTACTGTTCAAAGAACTTCTCTGCCTACCTGCAGCTATCAGTAGTCCTGTGTCCTGGATCCTGCTTCCTGGATCTCATCTCAACACCCAAAGGACATCCTTCCCTTATGTGTTTTTTTCTCCTTTATTTTTAACTTACTGGATCGTGTTCATGAGTCTTTAAACCTCTTTAAGTTTTTCTCTCTCTCACACACACATCACATGTCATCTCAATCCTTTTTTTTTCAGGTTTTGCCATAGGGCAGTATGTGCATGAGAGAGAGAGAGAGAGAGAGAGAGAGAGAGAGAGAGAGAGAGAAACAGAGAGAGAGAGAGAGAAACTGAGAAATCACCTCATGGGAGAATGGCTATACCACAATCCCTTCTCTTCCATTATCCTCCTGGGATCTGAGGTACACATGTACACGCACCAGACATGATTTTTCAAGCTATCAGGTCCAGGACTCAAACTGTGGTTGGCCATGTGGGAAGTCCAGTGCCTTAACTACCATGCTACCTGCTGGCCTCTCTCCATCTCAATCTTATTAGCTACTCTTCTGCATTTTTACCATACTTAGGTTTCTTGCAATAAACCCGTATGCAGATACGCAGTTGGTGCCTCACTGCTTCTTCATTTCCAGCTCATTGCTGGGTGCACGGTGATCTGAATTCTGCCTCCAGCTCAAGTCCGGAAATTGCTTTGTTAAAATCAACTGTGACTTCCTGTTGTAATAATCCCAATGAAATGTATTTAGTTTTACTTTACTTCCTCTCTGTTTCATCTAACATTGTTGACCTTGCCCTCCGTAAAGTTATTTCCTCAAGTTATTATGACACCATATTTTCCTCATTCTCCATCTGTTTATTTTCAGTTTTCTTCCCAGTTACTACTTTTTGTTTTTTTGACTATCAATTTTCCCCTACATCAATAGTCTGATGATTCTCAAATCTCCATTTTCTGACTAGATCTCCCTCTTCTGGGCACATGCACATACACAAGGCTTATTGTATTTCTTCAGCTGAATTTTATGAGGGACATTAAAATTGAACTCATTGTATTTCTCGTCCTAAAATTCCACCTTGAATTTTATTTGTTCTCAACAGGAATGAGCAGTACTTCCATTCACCTGGCAGACCTGCCAACAATTTAGTCATTTCTGACTCTCTTTTCCCCCTCCCTTCTCTACTCATATCTGGTAGAGTTCGTCTTCTAAGTAGCTTTGAAATATATTCCCGTAGCCCTGTCTTAGTTCAAATCCTAACTATTTATGACATGGGTTATTAAATAGCCTCTTAAATGTCTCTAGCCTTGGTATCATGCAGCCTATTGTCTATGCTATACCAGAGTGGGTTCCATAAATTAAAATCTGATCATACTGTTCCATGGTCACAAAGTCATTGTTGATATACCATAGCTTTCTGAATAAAGCTTAATTTATTATTGTGGGGAAAAAAAAACATTCATGATTTTGTTCGTTTTGTGTCTCCTTACCTATTTATACTTCTCCACACTGTTAGGCTAGAGTAAATTGTTCTCCAAACTCTTGGCTCCAAGAATTTCAATGTTCCTGCCTTCGCTTCTAAAATATGTGCCTTTCTGTTATCATTTGCTAATTCTCTAACCATTGGAACTATGTTTAGATATTTCTCAAGAAAGCTTTTCCTGATTCTGTTACCTTGATCTATGTCATTATTATTATTATTACTATTACTATTATTATTTTATTGCTAAAAGTCATGTGTGCTCATCAGAGAGAGAGAGAGAAAGCGTCCTCCAATGGGGCATGGTCATGCCACATCCGTTCTCCATTTCTCATCTCATCAGGATTTTAGACACACATTTATCCTCACCTGGTATGTTTCTCAAACTACCAGGGCCAAGATTCAAACTTTGGTCAGCAGTGTGGGATCTGGCTTTCTTGCACAGTGCTTAACCACTACACACTGAGTAGTCCTCTATATTGGTTTTCAACCAACCCAAGGCAATTTATTCCAAAATTGGTGACTGGCACAATCTTTTAAGCTTTTCATCAGAACCTCCCAAGGCTTGGATTAAATATTGCCCAGCCATGTTCTCATCTGGAACTCAGATTCTCTTCATGGCTGAGTCCTGTTATAGGAAGATTTCACTTCCCAGGGTTTTGGGTTCGAGGTCCTTGCCTGCTGTCAGATGGAAACTCTCTTACATTAAGACTTCCTATAGTCCTCAAACAGCAATAGTGGATCAAGTCCTTCTTCTGCTGTAGTCTCTCTGCCTCTACTCTAGCCAGAAAGGAAAGCTTTTCCTTTGAGGAGCTTATATGAATACAAGAGGCCCACCCAGATAATCTTCCAATTTATTTATCTTTTAGTTTTGGTGTAGGCTGTGTGATAATGTAAGGATAGCTTATTTTGTTTAATAAGCATCTTAAACTTCTCAGTGTTCTTTTAATTTATACTTTTCTAGCTAAAACTTTTGCTTTATAATGGGAGTCAGTTATACAGCTGAGCACAGCGTGAAGGCATTCACTACACAGGCAGCTGTTTGAAAGCGGATTACTGCAGGGAGTCCAGGCTGTGGACAGTCACAGCACTCGGAGAAGCTGGCTCACACAGCAGTGTCCAGGTTCCCATCTGGAGATCTCCCGAAGAACACATGTGTCCAAGACCCTTGGCTGGCTGAAGCTGGGAGTGGATCTCAGGGTCAAAGACCCTGTTGCGGGTGTACTGCTCTCTCTCTCTATTTCTTTCTGTCTGCCTCTCTTTCTCTGTCTCTCTTGCTGATGGAAAAAAAAGAATTACATGTGTGGTGTGTGGGTATCTACTTCATAGGTTGAAAAATGGACGTCTCCCAAGTTCATTCATATGCCATCTTAAAAAACACCTGCCGTACAATGATACATGTAATGGGTATTTGAAGATAGTACTGCGTGTGCTATTGCTATCCATTAGTGTCTCTATAAAAGAACAAAGCGTGACCTCTAGTCATTTCCCTTCTATAGAATACAACCTTATGTTTTGTAGCTGTAGTCTGTAGCTTCAGCTAATGTTCATTGCTTTTTCGGCAGTTTAATTTTCTGACCTCCCAGACTGCCAGAAACCACAGCTGAAAATGAGCCACATTATCTGTAATTCCTGTACAGCACAATATGAGCTTTCAGATTTTTTTTTAACTTTCCAAATTCTATAATTATGCCAGAAACCTTGAAACAGTCCCAAAGCATTAGTTATTTCTGTATTCTTTGTCATCATCACAATTGAGCACCCCATAAAACAAGATACTAGCACTTTTCAGGACCTGCCAGTATTAGGAAAATCTCTTTAGTTTTTACTCGATTACATTAACATTTTAAATCAGAAGGGCTTCATTCTCTTTTTTATCTCAAAAACAAAAACAAAACAGTAGAATGCATATGTCTTACCAAGCAGTGTCTAATAGTGTTCTCACTGTCCTTCCCCTGTGCCTCAGTGTGGGATAAATGTCCAGACCTTGAGAAATGGCTTGACTCGCTTATCCTGGGAGGATGGCAGAAGGGCGCCCAGTCTCTGCAGCCGCCCTCCTGCCTGCACTGTGTTCTGAGGCAGAAAGCTGCTTTTGATGGCAGGACTCAACACAGGGACACTCGCCTAGGTGAGAGGCAGGAATAACTCAAGTAGTTACAGGTACAAAGAAGGGAGGCTGCTTGCAGGGCCATGCAAAAGGTATCTGGGGAGGGTTTAACAGTCTGCTGGGGCTTTAGGGGCTTGTGCATACTGAGCAGGGTGGGTTAGGGAGGTTCCACAGGCTCTCTGTGGTTTGGGTAATCTGATTTTTTTCAGAAGGCTCTGGATGGCTGAAGGAGAGCTGCAGATAGGGTTGGTACATAATGGCCCTGGAGTGTGAAGGCCTCATAAGGGAAATGTTTGTGGTGAGAATATGAATCAACTGCTCAAGAAAAGAAAACTAACCGGCCACTAGCGAGGGCCTCAAAATTGGGTCAAACAGTTGTTTTTCTTTTTGCTTTTTGTAATTTTTGCTATAAGGTGTATGTATTCAAGAAAGAGAGAAAGAAATGAAGAAAAGTGAGAATCACCCCCAAGGGGGATGGCCACACCACAACCCCTTCTCCTCCATTCTCCTCTCAGGACTTTGGACACACATGTTCACATACGCTGCAGGAATTCATACTGCTAGCTCCAGGGCTCAAACCGTCCAGTCAGTCATACGGGATCTAGTGCCTCAACTTCCACACAACCTGCTGGCCTCAAGCAGCATTTTAAAAAGGAAAAGAAAAAAGTAATTCAAAAGAACGAAACACCAGAGGAAAGGATATCTGATGTCCGATTGCTTCTTTTCCTCATAATGGTACTCACATACCATTTTTTACTTCATTGAGGAGGCTGAAGGATAAAATCTCCCTATTTTTTATTTAAAACATGAAGAGCCTGCTTCAGAGTACAAAGAAACTTGCATTAGGCTTTTTTAAAAACCTTGTGTTTTTTTTTTTAATCTCATATACCTACATTGTGGAAAGTAGCATGTAAACAATTGCTTATTTTGCTTAAGGTATAATCTGGCATTCCTACATGCTTCTCTGACAGAGAAAAATAGGCCAGTATCAGAGAATCTCTCTCTTTGAGACTACTGAAGAACATTTCTTCCCCAAGAACTTCTTATTAAGCAATTTAAATGGGACAGTGTCAATGAAGTATTACTTTGTCACTTGCTGACTTTCTTTGTTAGGAAGTTCTTTTTTTTTTTTTCTTTTTTTTTTTACAGTTTGTTCATTTCATAGGTGTTAGAGTATGTGTGCCAGAGAAAGCGAGAGACAGAGAGGCAACTTTAATAGGCTCTTACCATACCTTGATCCCCTTTCTCTAACCCTCCAGATAGTCAGTGTCTTGGGCCACATGTGCTTTCAGATCACAACACGAAACCAGACCTGTGGTTGGTCATCTGGCTTCAGCATTGCAGTTCAGTTTGCTACCCACAGTCCACCAGGCGGGGCCAAGAAGCTCATTCCTGATGAGTTTATAAAGGCATTTATGTCTTAAATATAGTTCCAAGTTGATTTTGATGAAGTCCATGGGTTTTAGCAAATCAAAAAACTAATTTTTCCTGCCTAGTAATTCATTCTTTGACACTGAGAAATTAGTTTCTCATCCTTGCATCTGCAAAATGGTATCATTTTAAGATGGCTTTAGAAAATTACATACTATGTTGTGTAAATATCAGTTTTAACACACAAACTAGATGAAAGAAAAAAAAACAAAATAGTGAAAGGTTTGAGTAATATTTTTATAAGGATCACAACTTATGATAAAATTCTCTGACCACTTACTATATAATTAGATAAAATAAGTAAAATGAAGTACATTATATAAGAAAAGGTTTATAACTTCATTTTTTTTCCTTGTATGTGTAAGAAGATGAGTCAAAGAGGACACTAACTATTTGGAAATGTTAAGCTCATTGTCTCATGGAAGTGTTTTAATATCTTAGCAAAATTTTCAGAGTAGACAAACGTGTTTTGCTATTCCAAAAATTTTGAGACCACAAGAGATTTTGATGAGTGGTGGATGAACACAATTTAAAGTTCTCAATATTATTTAAATGTTTTCATTCTATTTGTTTCTTGGTAAAAATTGTCTTCTCTGTTTTGTGTATGTGTATATGGCCCTACTCATCCCAGAAATGTACATTTTACTTAATAGCTGGTCAAAAAAGATTGTAATAGCAAAAAAGGAAAAAAAAAAGTTTCAGTACATAAAATGATTCATAAATTTTACAGCCACTATACAGACATAAGGTGGTGTTAATATCTTTCAAAAGATGAAGATCAGTACAGATTTTTTAAATTTCCTAAGGGTAGCATTTATAGATAAAAAGATTATTCTGGCATCCAAACATTCTTCTTTAATTGCTTGAAAATCCAAGCAGATATACCACTGTGACAAGAGATAATACTGTTTTCTGATTTGATTTATACGTTAAAGAATACATTTTTCAGATATTTGCCTTGAACATCTATTCATTTTGACTATGCCTTGAAAAAGAAATTATTATTTCAATACTAAGTACCATTTAAAAATTGTGTATATTTTAAAAATATATTTCTAGTATGGGTTTTTTTTTAGAAACTACTATAACATTTCTTATCAGAGTAAATCAGAGTAAATATAATGTCTAAGAAAAATTTGCTTTATTTTACTTAAACTGCAAAAAAGATTATATATAATATGCGCTATTATTTGATCATGTATTTGTCAGTACTATAAAATGGAAACGATGATTTTGGGGCAAACAATATGCACTTACCTCTAGTAAATGTAGTAGTATAATCATTAAGAACATCATAAAATATTATGTCTTTCATTTTTAAATTTTTACAAATTTTACATCGGAATGAGAGAGAGAGAGAGGGACAGAGAGAAAGCACCTTTTTTCCAAGGGGTATGATTATGCTGTAATCTTTTCTCCATTCTGTTGGGATTTGGCATATGCACCTGGCATGTTCTTCAAATTGCTAGAGCTGGGACTCAAACAACTTGGTTGACATGTGGGACCTAGCTTCCTCAACCACTAGACCACAGGTCCGGCCCTTTATTTTTATATTTCTATGAGAAGATTTTGGGAAAAAGCTCATATATTATAATAGGGAATTTTAATTCATCTCCTATGTGATCATGTAAAGATAGTCCGGTCATCCTTTTATAATTAAATGTTTATAAAAAGAACATTTTCATAGCACCTGTAGCAATCATTAATACTGAAATGGCTTGCAAAATATTTTTCTATTATTTTAAACTAGTAATAAAGGATTACAGTGGTATTTGTATTGACCTTGTTTTCAATACCTGGGAGGAACCCTTCCTTGGGCCTGCAGAGATGATTATATGCCTACACAGCCTTTTTCACTAGCTAGCTGGCTGTTACAGACAGCATGCCACCTTAAAGCTAAGTCCACACAAGAATTGCATGAGGTCGCTTATGTAGGTAGAGCCGCACAATTCATTGTCAATTTTGCATGCTCATATTTTTAATCTCCGCCCTGCTGTTCTCTCCTCCAAAGTCCTGTTTTTTTCTTCTCTTTTCCCACTTGTTCATAACATTCTGTCCTTGTTTGCTCTGATAGAGTTGTCTATTTCCTTTATTTTTTAATCTACTGACCTTTTTGTTTACAAGACTGAGGAAACAGCTTGTAAGTCATAACGTAAAGTCCTCTAGAGAGGAGGCCAGAAGTCTATAAATAGTCACAATGACTCAGTACCAATGCTGATGTGCTTCATAACTAGTAGCTGAGAAAATGTGTTCATGATTTTATCCGAAGGAACTATTAGGGTTGTTTGTGAGGATTAGAAATTATTATTTGATATTTTTATTTTGCATTTTTAATTTCAGCATTAATTTTCATGATGATTTACAGATTCAACTTGTGTTTATTTTTTGACATTTGATTTCTGCTTATATAAATCTTAAACACTGAAGTGATTATAATTAGAGGAAAAATTGGTTATAACACATATAGGACTAGATTAAGACATAAATGTGGGACAAATTACCCAAATTACCCAAGTCTTTAACCTGCCAAATTTATAAAATAAAAGTACTGGAGTAAAAAAAAAACTTGCAAGCAATTTTGATACCTGTATTGCACCTTCTTTAGTAGTTTACATGAAGGATCTAAATATTATTATTATGCTTTAAATGAGCTATTGGGAAAAAAATATTATAAGTATAACAAATTATAGTAACCAAAAAATAAATCTCAAGTTCTGTTTTAAAAATAAGCTGTATACATTTTTATTCAACTGTAAGTCATAGTTTACGCTAATTCCAATTACAGTAGTTTGGAAATTTTCCATATGGTCTGGTGATCTCTGTACCAAGTCATCTGGATAGTGAGTTGCTTAAAGCCACAACTTAACTTTGTTAACAATATATATATATATATTTTTTTGTGTGTGTGAGGTTTTTGCTATAGGACTCATGTGCTCACTAGAAAGAGAGACACAGAGAAACAGAAAGCAAGAAATCACTGCAATCCCTTCTCCTCCATTCTCTCTCGGGGATCTTGGACATGCATGCACATATGCTCGGCGTTGAGTTTAAGCCCCCAGGTCTGGGACATGAACCACAGTCAACTACATGGGAGTCCAGCCAAAAAGCCATTATGCCAACTGCTAGTCCCTTTTGTTAACAATTTTGTGAGTTAAGAATTTGGAAATGATTCAGATGGGAAGTTTTAGCCTCGGGTGTCTCAGGCAGTTACAGTTAGATGTTGACTGGGGCTCTGTCACCTGATGGCTCCACCAGGTTGGATGCCAAGATGGCTCATTTTTGTGGCTGGCTGTTGATATAATGGCAGCTCATATAATGCTGTCAGTGGAAGCACCCTGTGCTTTGTACTTCTCAGCATGGCTGTTTTGCGAAGTTACTCCTTTCTGCAAAGGAGTAACTATCATGGAAGCTGAAAGGACTTCCTGACCTAGCCCTGAAAGTCATGCAAAGTTAATTTCGTCATGTTCTGTCACACGAGTCAGTAAGACCAACCCAAATCCAAGGCGAGGAGCATTAGATTCCACCTTTCAAAAGAAGAGTAGCAAAGAATTTGTAGCCCTCTTAAATTTACATCACTGAGTTAGGCCCATATTTATGGATAATTATTGAGTTAGGAAATCATAGCATTGAATTTTAGCCCTAAAAATTAATTATATTGGAATGAGAAGCAGAGGATGTCATAATTATTGAATGTTACGTTTTCCTGACTAAGAATAATATGCATTTTAAAACCACAAGGTTAAATTGGTTACATTACCCTACAGGTTAATGGAATAACCTTATTTTGAAAACCAAGAATATTAAAATCATGTTAATTCTACACATCAATATGATTTCTAACTCAGTAGATCAACCTATCAAATACATTCTAGAATTTTGCAAATGTAATGAGAATATTGAAGGATAATTACTATCAGGTTTCATCTGAGGGCTTTCATTCTGCCTGTTAGATACCTACATGAATGTTGCCAATAACTTCAAGTAAAAATTGTAGCTAAAAATCATTTGCAACACCATTCATTAAAAAAATTTCATAGATTTTCTAAATTGTCTTCTGATGGCAAATAATGCTTAATGTGTGTTCATACATAAATGCAAATGATACATTATTATTTACTTAATTTGCAGCTGTGAAATTGTGAACTTTGTTAATAATTTCCCCAGAAATCTTTTGTTAACAATATATATATATATATATATATTTTTTTTGTGAGGTTTTTGCTATAGGACTCATGTGCTCACTAGAAAGAGAGACACAGAGAAACAGAAAGCAAGAAATCACTGCAATCCCTTCTCCTCCATTCTCTCTCGGGGATCTTGGACATGCATGCACATATGCTCGGCGTGAGTTTAAGCCCCCAGGTCTGGGACATGAACCACAGTCAACTACATGGGAGTCCAGCCAAAAAGCCATTATGCCAACTGCTAGTCCCTTTTGTTAACAATTTTGTGAGTTAAGAATTTGGAAATGATTCAGATGGGAAGTTTTAGCCTCGGGTGTCTCAGGCAGTTACAGTTAGATGTTGACTGGGGCTCTGTCACCTGATGGCTCCACCAGGTTGGATGCCAAGATGGCTCATTTTTGTGGCTGGCTGTTGATATAATGGCAGCTCATATAATGCTGTCAGTGGAAGCACCCTGTGCTTTGTACTTCTCAGCATGGCTGTTTTGCGAAGTTACTCCTTTCTGCAAAGGAGTAACTATCATGGAAGCTGAAAGGACTTCCTGACCTAGCCCTGAAAGTCATGCAAAGTTAATTTCGTCATGTTCTGTCACACGAGTCAGTAAGACCAACCCAAATCCAAGGCGAGGAGCATTAGATTCCACCTTTCAAAAGAAGAGTAGCAAAGAATTTGTAGCCCTCTTAAATTTACATCACTGAGTTAGGCCCATATTTATGGATAATTATTGAGTTAGGAAATCATAGCATTGAATTTTAGCCCTAAAAATTAATTATATTGGAATGAGAAGCAGAGGATGTCATAATTATTGAATGTTACGTTTTCCTGACTAAGAATAATATGCATTTTAAAACCACAAGGTTAAATTGGTTACATTACCCTACAGGTTAATGGAATAACCTTATTTTGAAAACCAAGAATATTAAAATCATGTTAATTCTACACATCAATATGATTTCTAACTCAGTAGATCAACCTATCAAATACATTCTAGAATTTTGCAAATGTAATGAGAATATTGAAGGATAATTACTATCAGGTTTCATCTGAGGGCTTTCATTCTGCCTGTTAGATACCTACATGAATGTTGCCAATAACTTCAAGTAAAAATTGTAGCTAAAAATCATTTGCAACACCATTCATTAAAAAAATTTCATAGATTTTCTAAATTGTCTTCTGATGGCAAATAATGCTTAATGTGTGTTCATACATAAATGCAAATGATACATTATTATTTACTTAATTTGCAGCTGTGAAATTGTGAACTTTGTTAATAATTTCCCCAGAAATCTGAGAATTTTTAAAGTGAGCATAATTTTTAGAAATCAACATTTTATTACAGTTTCTGATCGCTATAATAAAGGCATATATTTCAGTTTAAGCTAATTACTCAATGGGATGTTAATACAAAAACATCATTGACAATTAACCAACAAAAAGCAATTATAATAGGTGTAAACTGAATCTCAGATCTTACTGCCATAAAGGCCTCACTGTCTACTTGCAAGGAATGTGGTTACCTGATGATTTTCAGTTGCCGGCTCCTTCAGGCTCCACTGTGGCTTTCCAACTGAAGTCCATGCTAATCACAGGCTGGTCTGAATCAATGGCTGAATAATGTAGTGGTGGACAAGATGTAGCACTTCTTGAGTCTCTGTCCAAGCAATGATTGAATGCTGGCAAGGTAATACAAGAGCCTTCCTACTTTCCCTCAGCAATGAATTCTTCCTTTTTTCTTCTCTTTTATCCCCCCGTTTTTCTTTTCTTTTTTTTTTTTTTTGCTATAGGGAATGTGCTTGCTGCAGAGAGAAAGAGAGATGATGAGAAAGCACCCCTAGGGGAGGATGACCATGCCATGATCCCTTCTCCTCCATTCTCCTTGCTGGATTTTGGGAACTCACACCCAGCAACCACCAGGGATCCAGTCACCTTCACCTCACCCCATTGGCTGGCTCTCAGCATGGGACTCTACAGGCCATCTTGACTCTAGAAGTCCTTGTTTAGCAAATAGAAAATTGTTCACTGTGCACTGTGAACATGGTCCTACTGCCTCCCACCCAGTGTTGATCTTTTCTTCTTTCCTTTCATATATCCTTTTTTCCCCTTCCTTAGTACACCTTTTGCATCCTAACTCCATCTCACTATTTGATTCCTGAAAAACCAATCTGTGATATCATTTTATTTTACAAAGGGAATCAACTTTTCTAAATGAAATATTATGCAAGATTTTAGGGATATGTGTACAATGGAGTTTTGGTCAATAGGTATTTTATAGTTTCATAGCATTATGGACCTACAGACATTTCCATGGAGCAAAGAGGTTAAGAAAATAGGGGGACAAATATCTGGTACTTGTAGTATCAAGGATTTAGTTCCAGATCTCTGTAAGTCTAAGAAACATGATTGTCTTATCATTCTCCTACTTATGCTGACTTTTCCTTTGCAATGTGGAGTAAGCTTAACCTTTTGTTATTACCAGTAATAGTTAGAATTTATGTAATAGAAATTATGAGCATGAATGTAAAAAACAATGGATTTAAATTCTGTTCATGAAAACTTATAATTTAGGAAAGAAATTAAACTACTACAAAAGAGAAGGAACAGAAATAATTAGCAGCTTCCTATCAAACTGGTCATCCAAAAATCAGAAAAGATATTAACAAATTAGAACTATATATTCTATATTGATCATTGCAGAGGCATTTGTACTTATTAAAGCTAATGAGAACTGGAGTAAATATTGTGTTTTCTCTAGTTCCTTAACTGTTTTCTTCCTTGTAAGCTCACATAAGAGTGATGGATTTCATAGACAATGGGTATTTTCCTAATGGTTATGTTGTTTGGTAATTTTACCAAAGAAGGAACCATGAATTGCAACATCCTGCATGTGTCAGGTACCACTGTGGTGTCAATGGAATGCTAATGGTGTCAATGGAATGCTAAAGGAATGCCATGTACATGCTCAGGTGGAGAAATAAACCTTATCCAGTGAAGCTAGAGAACAAGTAAACCATATTAGGAGTATATGACATAATGTATGGTTTAGACACTAAGAGCACCCCTTCACCGCAAAGGAATGTGTAACTAAGCCAACAAGGGAAAATTTCCTAGTGGGATAAAGAATTATTTTCAAGATGCATCTCAGAGTTTGAAGTGTTAGGGAAGATCGAGGGATTCAGTGGGCAAAAGAGAAAAAATCCAGGTGTGTGCGTGTGTAAAGGAAGGGAGCACATTATGTGTCAGCTCTGTAGGAGCCAGCAAAGGTTATAAGCAGGTAGGAAATGAAAACCTTTGAAGCTCAGAAATAAGTAACAGATAATAAAAGGCACAACATGCCATGCTAAAGAGTTTTGATTTTTTTGTTTTCCCTAAAAGAGATGATTAGCTGTTAAATTAGGAAGTGGCAGAATGAATTTCCACTTAGAAAATAAATCTCCCTTGCAGATAGAGAAAGTGATAGAGAGTGAAGGGGAAATCGCTTTAGAAATCATGGCAGAAATTGGGCTAGAAGTGATGAATACCGAGAGTAAGTCAAAATCAATACAAAATACAGAGCTGTGAGTCTAGGACGCATTAAGGAAGTCAAGATCAATGAATTTGGTATCAGATTTGGTTGCAAGTGAGTGGGAGGTGAGTACATAATAGAGTTGGAATGTCTGTGTGATAACGCTGATACGTGTTAATAAGTAGTTGTGTTTCTGAGCTCGGGTTTGGAAGATCAATAATTCTGGATTAAGTAGTTGTATTTGTGGGTTGCCAGCATAGACCAGAAGAGGTTGTAGGTGTGCCTGTGTGTAGACAGAAGCCATTGCCAACTGTTTGTGCAGCATGAGAATAAATCATCAGAGATTGACCTCTAGCAAAAGGGCTAAATGTTACAGGGAAATCATTAAAGATGAAGACCGCACGGTGACTGTTGGTTGAGAATTAATGTTTAATTATAGTAGGGGAACCAATGGTAGATAGGGCATCTCTTTTAAAGTATAATGACTTTATTTCACTTATTCACAAAAATTAGAGGAAAGAATCTAGGATGAGTCATTGATTTATGTTTAAGCAACAAAATTAATAAACAAATATATCACAAAAAATAAAAAAAACTATGTAAGAAAACATACTCATGTATGAGCACACTATCATGTATAGCATAATATTTTGGACACATTAGCTTGTTTTTTTTTTTTTTGTAACTTGGAATATATTATGAAAAATATCACACTGTAGAGGAAATTTGAGTTTCATTAGTCAGATGCAATTTTCTCCCACTGTGTGAAGCTGACTTACCTTATCAAGAGCAAAGTGAAAGGGCTAAGCCTATTATGCCATCTCTTTGATGTTTTTATAGGATATAATGAAAGATGAATGCTCAATGCTCAAGCTGCAGCTGAAAGAGAGGGATGAACTCATTTCCCAACTTCAGGAAGAACTGGTAAGTGATAACGATATTTGGCCCACAGAGTATAATTTCCCTGCAAGGTTATTTGTTATCAACCCTCATTTCTTAACACTGATATTATTATTTATAAACACTGTTAGTGACTTAATCTGATTATCAATTCTGTGATTTTTTTTTATTCATAAAAACTGTAAAATCTTTGGCAAGCTAAAAAAAGAAAGAATGTTTTATAATGTATGTGGAAATTTATATAATACCTGAAACAGATGACTGCCCCAGGGTTAGACATTTTATTTGTATCTATCGAAAATCTTGCAGGCTAAGGCCACATTATATTCTGTGAAGTGCATGATTTAACGCATACTTCTATGCCTAGAGATAGAATCACGTAATATCAAGCAAAGTACTCAGTAATCTTACATGGCTTTTACTTTTTATACAGCTACCACCAATATATAAGCCTAATTAATATTTTAAAATTTGTTATATTTTTACCAATATGTTATTTCCAAATTATAAAAAAGTTTTATGAATTATATATAGTTAATGTTTTCAGAGTGTGGTATGTTTTATGTGATGTCATAAAAAAATATAAGGAACCACACCATCATGACATGAAAATGCATTTGGTGGGTACCAAAAAGTTCTTTAGCATCCTTTTTCTAAGTATGTGTTTTCAGTTTCTATATCTATATGAACAATATTTTGCAATAAAATATGTGCACTTGATATAATAAAAGATAGTAGCACTCTAAAGCAAGGATTAAATAAAACAATAAGTATTTTTTAAAATTTACCAAGAGCTCTTACAATTTACCAATAAAATGAATAGGATACCATGAAAGAGATCTTGACTAATGATAAAAATCAAAAAGCAAATCCTAGTCAAAAGTATTTTATGATTATCTCAGATGTGACCACATTAACAATTGTGTATTGTATAATTCTTAAATATAATTGACAAAACAGATTTTGTAAAACATGTAGCTTCTGAGAACTGTTAACGTATTAGTGAGATATTAGAAGTATTGAGAGCACTTTTTATTGACTCACAAACTGGCAATGTTTTCACTGAAACTTGACCTTTATTAAGACAGTGTTTGTTGGTTGGGTTAATGCTGATGGTTATTCTCCTATGTGTATTATTATTATTATTTTGAGAGGTTTTTACTATAGAGCACATGCACTCACCACAAAGACAGAGAGAGACAGACAGAAAGTGAGAAATCACCCCCCAGGGAGGATGGCCATGCCACAATCCCTTCTCCTCCATTCTTCTCTTGGAATCTTGGGAATGCACGCACACACACCCAGCTTGAGTTTAAACCACTGGGTCTGGGACTCAAACCTCGGTTGACTACATGGGAATTCAGCGACATAGCCATTATGCCAACTTCTGGTCCCATCCTCTGTGTATTATTAAGACTTTAGAGAGCCATAACCTAGTACTTAAAATAGCAGACAAAAGGCACATGTATTAAATTATTAGAAATACATTTTCATAAATAAATAATGTTTATGATATAAATTTTAAATATATACTAAAAATCTTTCTATATTTAATATAGTCTTGCCATTTTATATTATAAAATCAGGCTTTGCTTATGTGTCATGCAAAAATGTCTTATATTGTCAGATATTAAAGAATGGATAAAATCATAAATTTTAACATAAGGGGATTTAGTCACTGCCACAATCCTTATTTGGGATAATTAACTCAGAAAGAAGTGTTCATTTTTCTCCTAAAACATTAGCTGTGATTAGATTTAAAACATAGCATGTACAAGTGATCAGACCTACATTTGGTGAATGAAGTAAGAAAATGATTACTTTCAGAGCCAGTGCTACATAGCTATAATTAAAGTAATTCAGTCCCACTCTCTCCAGAAGTCCTGTTTCGGCTGACTTACTAAAGCGCGGCGCGTGCGTGCGTGCGTCCATGCGGGCGTGTGTATTTTCTGTAAACTGGAATTACCCAAATTGGCTATTTAGCCTCTAAAATTCCCCAAGTAACAATCAGGGTGCCATTTTAATTTCCATGTTTTGTAGTTTGCATAATCATCATGAATATTTCAGCAAATGAAATATGGCAACTTTTGAAGATATATTAGTAGTTTATAAAAGTGGATTGTAGCTAAGGAAAAAGCACGTGAGATTTAAGAAACCAGGGGAAGGAGCATTGCAAGAAGAAGGAGCTGGGGCTGGATTTGGAGCATGGAGGAAGCATGGCTGTCACAGAGGGCAGTGCAAGCCACTGGGCTTCATGGAGCAGTCTGGCTCGAGGACTTCTGAGCCTGGCAATAAGTAACTTGTGACATTTCGACAGGTAGAAGTTAAACTTTCCATTTATAACTTACCGACTTAAATTTGAAAATTCAAAACATATTTCAAAACTAGTTTCTCCTTACCATGTTATAATGCGTACTCGTGCTCTGTGGTCATTTAGAGCTAGTGCAGTTTTATATTACCTGGGATGGATCTGTCTGTTCTAAATGACTGGTGTTATCACAAGCCATTTTATCTCCATGTACATTATAAAACAAATGTAGGTATATTTATACCAGAAAGGTCTTTATACTTAATTAATAATTAAGAACAATTTGTTTGTTAGTAATTATTTGTTTACTCAACGCGATAGTTTGGAGTTGTAAGGTTTAGTCAGAGACTGGGGAGATGGAGGCAAAGGACTATTTTGAAAGACAGATTTTTCAGTCACTGCTCTGCTTTTAGGGGATGGTTTCTCAATGGCAGCATTGCTGCTGTTTGGTCAGGGACTGTGCTGTGCACGTGAGC
>NW_006159556.1:892947-932645 GCF_000334495.1 Tupaia belangeri chinensis | reverse complement strand
GTACCCCGCTTTTTCCACCAGATGCCAGTGGTACCCTTCACACCTTGCCAGATGTCTTCTGGGGCAAAATTGCCCCCAGTTGAGAATGTTTGCTTTATGAATATTAAATTAAATTATAAGCCCCAATGAAATGGTGTGTTTGTTATAAGAGAAACATGTATACGTAGCCCAGGACGACACGGAAGTGTTAGAAGAGATGAGCTTGTCCTCGGACCATTGCATTTATAGCTATTTACATATTGTTTTAATCCTCTTGGGCTGTTGTACCACAATTCCATAGATGGAGTAGCTTAAACAACCAGAATTTATTTTTTACAGTTCTGGAGGATGTGAGTCTTGCAGCATGATTAGGCTGTAGTGAGGGTCCTCTTCCTGACTGACAAATGGCCATCTTCTTGCTGTGCTCACATGACCTTTCTTTGGTCCATGTACCTGGGGAGAAAGAGAGACATAGAGAGATAGCACACACACTCTGTCGTCTTCTCTTAAAGGGTGCTCATCCCATCGTGAGTGTCCCATCCTCATGGCCTCATCTGAACTTCACCATCTCCCGAAAGACTTACCTGTACATACGGTGGGTGTTAGCACTTCAATATGTGGGGTGGGCAGAGTGGGAGACGATTCAGTTCACGGCATTTACTCTGCATGCTCATGCCTGCTTAATATTAGCAGGTATCATTGTGGACAACCAAATAATTCTGCATTTCTTTGGCTTACATTCCATTACAAAGAAATTACATTTCTTTTTCAACTCTCAGAGGTGCACAGATTTTTTCCTACCCGTGGTTTCAGAATTTCTTTCTTTGGTTCAACTCTTCTTTCTTACTGAATTCATAGATTTCACAAAGCATAAATAGATTAAGAAGCTCAATCTAATAATTTGATTTTAGATTATATATGGTTTGGGCAAACTACATTCAATTTATATCTTCCTGTTCCCTCGAAAAAGATGACAATAAGCAGTTTATGCTCTTAGGAACAATTTCAAGAAGACTGAAATGATTATCCCTGAAATTTTCATGCAACACTTACCTTGATGAGTTATACAGATGTTCAACAGATAAAAATAATAATTTCTAATTATTTTATGATGTGCAAGGGGACATTAAATGCTAGAATATGGGAGTGTCCTGGGGTGTTATATGTGGTGGGCAACTAATTGGAAGAAGTAAAAAATACACACTGCACCCAGGAGTTTGTGGTATACCAAGCACAAAGGCACTGGTTCACAGCAAGGGCCGTCTGCTCCCAACTGCTGCGTAACAGAACAAAATATCTGCTTTGCTATGAAGGTGTGATGAAGGATGCTGGGTAGACTCACCTATGTGACTTGGGTAACGTATATCTTTTTAAAATTTGCTCTAAGCACATGCATTCATTGGAGAGGGACAGAGAGAGACAATGAGAAAGCACCTCCCAGGGAGCATGTCAGTGCACTCCCTTTACTTCATTCTCCTCTCAGGATTTTGGGCACATATTCACATGTGCCCTGTATGGTTTTTAAAGCCACCAGTTCTGGGACTTTGATTATGCAGTCAGCCATGAGGGCTTGGGAGCCTTCACCACCACATCGCCTGGCTGGTATGGTATTTTTTATATTGATATACAGTATTTTTTAATGTCGATAATATATGGGTTTTTATGAAATATATTTCCCCAAAATAAGAAGAAACAAAGGAATATTTGAAATTATCTTCTCAAGTTAAAAATAACTGTCTCACTAAATGAGACCTTTAAAATGTTTCCTGGCTTTTCCTTCTCCCAGGCATTTATATATTAACTTTGTGGGGCTTGCTTAGTGAGGTCTTTTGGTGATATTTTTTGGTCAGTTTTCTTTTGAAACATACTTCTTCTAGATCGCATATCCATTACCACAGTATTGCCACTGGTTTAGATTTAAAGCATGCGCACTGTTTACTACTCATTCCTGTCTGCTTTTCATGTTCCTCCAGGGTATGATCTCTGCTGATTCAGTTGTGATTTGGTTAGAACCTTTGCCCAGATATTTCCTTCAGAATCAGTATTGGTGATGTAGTCTCTGAACGTTTGAGTATTTCGTCACCCTAAGAAATAAAAGATACAGCTATGGACAGTATTGTGTCCCTACCCTACCTCCCAAATTAAATAGGTTGAAATCTTAATCTCCAATGTGACTAATTGTCTTTAGAGATAGGACTTGTAGGAGGTAATGAAGACTTGCTGTGATTACAAGGCGAGAGGCCTTCTCTGATGGGCTTTGTGGCTGTATAAGAAGTAGAGATCCCTCTTTGCTCTCTTGGTCACTCTCTCTACCAGATGCTTGTGAAACATACCAGGCACATGGGCTTGCCTATAATCCCCAGAGGAGAAGGATTCTGGCATGGCCATCCCCCCATGAGGTGCTTTCTCACTTTCCCTGCCTCTTTCTCTCCATCTCTGGTAAGAAAACACACCCTAAGGCAAACTTTTTAAAACAAAATAATGGTATTTGGGCATATACATATACACATACATGTATATATAAACATGTGTGTGTATATAAATATATATATGTTTACTTTGTAAACGATATTGGGCTTTATCGGATATTGAAAATATAACTCCTGCTCAGCACAAAGATTCAGGAGTTTAACTAATTTAATTTATTAGAATATAGGTATGGATTTAACCAATAAATATAATTGATATCTATAAACATACTTAATCAGAATAAATTAAAATATAATTATTTAAAATATTTGCATATTACATTTAACTTTGTCATATTTAATCATATTAAACAGAACTATTACTATTTTTTTCTGAGAAAGTTTTAGAGTCTTCTCCTCAGCGATTTAATGAAGGTCACATTGGGGAATGCCATGTAATTGTATTGCCAGTATGAAACTAGGAAAACATACTTAATCAGAATAAATTAAAATATAATTATTTAAAATATTTGCATATTACATTTAACTTTGTCATATTTAATCATATTAAACAGAACTATTACTATTTTTTTCTGAGAAAGTTTTAGAGTCTTCTCCTCAGCGATTTAATGAAGGTCACATTGGGGAATGCCATGTAATTGTATTGCCAGTATGAAACTAGGAAGCATTATAAATATTATCTTCGTGTGGCTTAAATAAGTCTGAGAGATTTATCATTAACATCAATGGTGATGTATGTAGCCTTGGGTTTTGGGGAGACAGATAAGTTCTTACAAATGTTTATTAATCTTATAAATGGATGCAGAAATCTTAAAAATAGTGTTACACTGTGGATGAAATCTATGCCCCATATGGCAAAAGAAATGAAGAAATTATATTGAGTGTTTATCTACGGGTTGATTAAAAATATTCTTAAAGCAAGCTGACCTTAGCATACTACTAACAATAATAATAATTTAAAAAAAACAGTAATAGCACTAGTTAGTCCTATGACTGTAAAAAAAACCCTTGCTCAGTAACTTGGACACCTACTACATATACTCGGTCAAAAATTTCGGTGAATTCATATTAATCATTGCATGACCAAAAATGAATTGTCAGCATTTTATGATTCTGAACTTCCAAAATTTTTATCATTTACCTTCTTTGTCTACTTTATTTCACTTTCTAGCTGATCTGAATAAAAAAGCATCAGGCACAGGTCTTATATTTCTCTGAAAATGTATGTATTTCTACTTAAAAAGCCAGTTTAAGTAGGTCACATCAAAACAAAATAATTTTTTTAAAGAATTACTTAAGTTTATTTATTACTATTATTATTATTTAATTAACCATAGGGCATTTGTGTTCACCAGAGAGAGAGAAATAAGAAAGCATGCTATGAGGTCTGGGACTTGAACTGCATTTGGCCAAGTGGGAGTTTAGCGCCTTCATCAGCATGCCACTTGCTGTCCGCAAAAATAAATTTTCTGAAGAATTAAGTTTATTAGCTGTGGGGAAGAAAAAACACTTTAATACAGCCCTTATTAAACAATATTAACAAGATTTTTTTAAAGTAAAGCAAAACAAATCTAGTTCTCACATGTTCATGCTGCAATCCCTTCGCCATCTCTCCTTCCTCTCAGGATTTCGGGCATACATGCACTAGGCATGTTTGTTCAAGCAATGTGGTCTGTTATATGGGATCCAGCCACCTTAACTACCGGTTCACAGGCTGATCACACATAGACAATTTTTAAAACTTCTATTACATATTTTTATTACTCTCCTCTTAATAAACAATTCATTTTAATGTGGAATTCAGGGTATCATGCAGTTATAGAATTGATACATATACCAGGGAATCAGCTACAAAGTTTCATTTTGTGTGTTAAATTTGTTACATTTCGCAACCTTCTAACTAGCTCTAGACTCTAGTTGTGTTTTTGTACACTGTGGTCCTATGTATTAATGTATTCAACAATAGTCTCAAAATAAGCAATGAAAGCATTTTAAAGATAAAGAGATGGAATTTGAGTTACCTGAGTTCCATTGTTTAAGTTAGACATTTGGTTGTATATTTATTTACATTTCAGATGGAAGATACTTAGAAATTTCAGTCTCTAAATATTTTTCTCAATTTTAATAATAGCTTAAAAACTAAACTTTGTTATTTATTTTCAAGTAACAATTTATATATTTAACAAATGCAGGAATAAAAGAATTAATGTTATATCAGGGACAGATTCAGACATTGCTCGTATTCCATCTTTTTCGGACTCTTACTCTTAAATACTATGTTTATTAAAGCCTATTTTTTGACATGATTAGATTTATGAAGTTAAATAAGACAAAGCTTTAACTTATATATATTTTCAGGCCAACCCTAATATTAATTTAATGTCATGATTATTACAATGTGTTTCTTATGAAAGAGGAGAGTGCTAGGCTCAGCCTGGTGGTATCGTAAAAAAAAAAAAAAAAAAAAAAAGGAGAGAGAAAATGTTAAAGATAACTTCTTCCTGGAGTCCAATACAACAACACAGTGAGGGTAAATCACTAAGTTGAACACTTTTTCCTCTTTATGGAAAGATTAACTCAAAAAAGCCAGGTCACAGAATGGCAGTTTAAAAATGTACATATCTTTTTTTGTATTATTAACCTTCTTTCTTTTCATTCAAAGCCAATATTGAAAACTATGTTCGTATTTCAGTGTTGGTAAACATATAAACAGTCATTTCCCCAGCCCTTTAAAATATCACTTACTAAATGTAACCCAAGCTCTCAGATCATTTAACATTTGAATAGCAAAGCATGACGTTGCTATAAAGGCAATTGTGGAATTGATGACTTTTGAAAAACTTAAAGCAATTGAAGAACTGAAAGTGCAGCATTTTGTGTAATCAGGTTACTATGCGTAATAAAAAAGGAGGGAAAAATAAAAGACTCTAAGAAATACATATGGCTAAATAGCATCTTATCAAAAAATCTAGAGAGAAGAGTAATTTTGATTTAGTTTAAAAATACATTCAGAATTCGAGTGGAATAAAATGGTGTGCCCTTGAATCCTTAATAACAGAATAATTCCTACCTGATAAGAGAAAAATTCTCTGTGCATGAAAATCGTATCCTGAATCCATCTTAAAAGTAATTCCCCACTTGCTCTACATTCTATTATAATTTATAGTATTATTTCATGCCAGTCATCTTAAGATAGAATATTACAGCCCCGTAGATGATTTACATAAGAACAGACAGCTGTAAGTACTTTCAAATCCTCTTTCTTTCTCATATTTAGGCAACATTAGGAACAGAAAAGAAATAGATTAGGTATACTTAAACATTATTAAAGTGTCAGGCTACTTTCCTTCTTTTTTCAGGAGAATTAATTGCATATATTCCAGAAAAGGCTTATCTCAGCAGTAATTACTCTCTTAGTCAGCTCTGTGAGACAGATGTAGAGTGTGAATGTGACAATATTCTATGATCCGTAATAGGGATTAGCCTCCAGTTTTTTAAATACTCTGGTACCCTGTTGAAGAACTGACAGAAAAGATGGAATCTTTAAATTTGGCTGCATTTACTGTGGCAATCCTACATATTTTTTAAAGTCTTTATCACAAAGAGTTGTCATATTACAGCATGGCACAGGTGTGGGGAAATAGCTGTTGTGTTAGTCACACGCCCGGTAGGAAGGTATTTTACTGTGAAGACGCAAATAGGGTTTAAGAAGAATAGACAGCCACAGTATTCCCAAATTAGGTATAAGGCTGAAATTAATTTAGATATAAAGAGTTCCTTTAAACATCATTTTGGATATTTTTAATTCTATGAGATATGTTGTACAATTTACAAGCTACCTTCTTTCTTTTATTATCTCTTTTCTCATACGGATCAAGAGTCCAGTGCTTAGCATAATTTACCAAATGCATCCTAGTCAGCAGGACATGATAATAGCCAAAGACTCAGAAGTAGAAAAAAACACCACGCACAATCCTGGACTATTGAGAAATTAATGATATACAGCCATGTGGGAGTGCAACGCCTTAGTGGCCATGCCACCTGCTGGCCTGAGAAATTAATAATATACAAAGGAGAATATGTTTTTGTGTGTAAATGTGTGTGTGTGTGTGTGTAGTGATGAATGCTCTTTTTTTTTTCTTTTTCTGGAGACGTTTTTGCTATAGGGTGCGTGCGCTCGCCAGACAGACAGAGAGAGACAGAAAGCGAGAAATCAACCCTCAGGGGGGTGACCATGCCGCAATCCCTTCTCCTCCGTTCTCCTCTCGGGATCTTGGGCACGCATGCACACGCGCTCAGCGTGAGTTTAAGCTACTGGGTCTGGGACGCGAACTGCGGTCGACTACGTGGGAGTCCAGTGACATAGCCATTACGCTAACTGCTGGTCCCTGAATGCTCATTTTTAAAAAGTACTGTAAAATCACAGGTTAGCGTGAACCGAGTAGTAAAGAGAGAATAGTTTCAGGGTCTTAACTAACTGCTGAGTAAGGGTGGGAGACTTTCTGTTTATCCTGTGAGAGGTCATTAGTTGTGAAATAAACCGACAATAGGCAGATTACCAACGAAAAAGGTGTGTAGTTTTAGAGTGCTCACAGGGCCATGGAGGGAAAAGAAAGGGTACCCCTCGAACTTAGTGAGATTCAGAAGTTCATATGCCCTCTTCATAGGGAGGAGGTGAGGCAGTAAGAAGGCAGTTTAGGGGAAAATAAATAGTTTGGGGGAAAGGTGAATGGGCCCTTAGAAGAAAGGTTATACTTTTACTTTTTTAAGAGAGAGATTTTTGCTATAGGGTATATATGCTTGCTAGAGAGTCAGAGAGAAAGGAGAAAGTGAGAAATCACTCCCCAGGGGGCATGGCCACACTGCCATCCCTTTTCCTCCATTTTCCCCTTAGGATTTTGGGCACACACGCACATGCACCTGGTGTGAGTTCTAGGCCTTGCTCGTGGAAAGGCTGTGATGTGTATGAGGCAAATAACTGCCTGTATGGTGTGTCAGCATTATGGTTGACAACTTGCTTCGGTGTCCTCTGTCCCCCCCAGCTTTGCTTTTTCCTTTCACAATGAGGAAGCTGAGGCTCAGAGATGTTAAATAAATTGCTCAAAGTTATAGAACTAAAAATGTCATTCAATGAATCTATGCATATGTAAACTAAATTTGACCGTGTTTGCTGTGAAAGAGCAAAAACTGCTCCAGTGTAAAGTTACTTAATTCAGGGAAGGAGCTGGTGGTTAAGGTGCCGGACTCCCACATGGCTGACCATGTTTCGAGTCCAGGACCTGGTGAGTTGCTTTTTTGCTTTCTCTCTGATCAAGTTTTAAAAGAATAGTAACAAATAAATAAGTTAAATAACTCTTCTTCCTTTTTTTTAGAGAGATTTTTGCTACAAAGCGGGTATGCTTGCCAGAGAGACAGAGAAACAGAGAGAAATCACACCCCAGTGGGATTTTGGACACATGCACACGTGCCTGACATAGGTTTTTAGCTGCTGGGTCCAGGACTTGAACTGTGGTCAACTACAGTTATGTGAGTCCCGTCACATAACCATTAACACCATCTGCTGGTTCTAATAAAATAATTCTTTATAAAAGGTTCATTAACTCCAATTATTTCCCACTGTTTGTGGCATGAATAGACTTATGGAATATCAAACTGAGAGGAAGAAAGAACACAGAAACTGTGTCAAGGTGATGGTTATGGAATTTCTCAGTTATCGAAGTTTACGAAATTAGGTTGCTTTGGAATGAGATATCCTTAAAATCCTTATTATTTCCCAGGCACAATTACCAATTTTCTTCCACTAAATTCTCATCTTAGTACACTTCACAGCTCTTAGTTTATTCCATGGCCAGCCAAGGCCAATGTGAATTAGTATGTAAAGGCTCCTTGGGTTTGAGGCCACCATACCTAACTTCCTTTCCTTTTCTTATATCAATTGTTCTTGATCTTGCAGAAAACTAGTTTGGTAGCGACATTAAATTACTATTTAACAGCTGATGTGAATTTTAGTGATAAATGCTGAGGAATAGAATGCATCTGACCCTAACATAACAGATGTCCAGTCCATGTAAGCCCCATCCACTGTCCTTTATTCATTCGATTTGTAGTCTAGTAACTGTTGCCAACAACTCTGTGTATTATGTCAGTTTTATTGTTATTCTCATTGCATTGAAAACAGGCAAACTGAGAACCTACACAGCTAATTAACTTTCCTATCAGCTAAGATGAAGCAGGAAGACCAGGTCCATGGCACAAGGTTAGACATTTAGCAGAGGAAGAAGGATTCCACATAGTTAACCAGGGTTCAAATCCTTGCTCTGCTGGCTTCCTGTTGGGTTTGGGCACATGTGCCCAGCATCCTGACAGGATAAAGAATGATAAGGTAAGAGATTTGGGCATGACCAGGTCTTGTTGAGGGGTGTTTTCTTTCTCTTCATCTGTCTCTCTCCCATGCACATAATGCTTATCATGAATAAAAAAATTAAACTTTTCACATAATAATAATCAGCAGCAGCAGAGTGACTGAGAAATGCCTTAGGGTGTCCTATCCTGCCTTTGCATAGGACTGACCACTTCAGGCTTGATATGCGGAGATGCCACAGTGCAGTGGAGAGCAGGTAGGGCAACTCTATTGAAACGTAGCTTGTTTACTGATATTTACTTCTTAGCTAATTTGACCTTTCCATTAAAAATAAGAGGTTCTGTATTTATAATTCTGTGTCATTTTCACATTGAGCTTTTAGACCGTGTAGTCTGTCTTGTTATCTGTCATGTAAGAAAACTGTATCATTACATAATTTCCCATGGATGTAGGTCTCTACATAATATTTTTCTCTCCTGTGAACTTTGTCACAATAGACATATTTGTTTTAACAAACATAGACAAGCTGCTAGGAAGATGACAGTGCTCCTGTTACACTGCTCAAGACTAGCTACCTAATTTGCGTTATCGCTAATACGTTGTAAGAGCCAGACACTTGGTGAGTTAAATGTCATTCATCTGATGTAATTGAACATTACATTCAACAGATAACACTATTTCATCCTTGAAACATTACGAACACTATTGCCATTACATCCATAACAAATGCTACTGAAAGTGTGTTCTCTCTATGTATAGTGTAGTGGTGGGGGTAAGTTTCTGCACAGTGCAAGACACTTGACTCATACTAGGTAAAATTTAATTCAGCCTGAATTTTTGCAATTTTTTTTAGTGAAAGTTTCCAATGGCAAAAAAGAAAAAAAATTGCTACTATTTATTATTCCACTGTCCCAACATGATCCTTTTAAATATATTAAGATGGTGGTCCTGGCAGGTGGTGTGGTGGTTAAGGGCACTGGACTCCCACATGGCTGACCATGGTTCAAGCCTGGAGCTGGCGGCTTTCTCTCTCTCTCTCTTCCTCTCTGGTCAAATTAAAATAAATAAATAAAGTTAAATAAAATAATTCTCAACAAAATATATATTCAGATGTCCCCATCACCATTTAAAAATGATCATTATTTTATACTATGTCTTTCTTACTTAATTACATATCATATCTAATATATGTAATTTTTACTTAAAATAAATTTCTGACCCAAACATGGCAGCACATTTTGGCTGATGCTGTTTTTCCAACACCATTTGCTAAAGAGGTTTCCCTTTTCCCAGTGGATTGACTGGTACCCTTTGTCATGAGTTGGCTGTATAATTTAGAGTTTATTTCTGGAGTCTCTACTCTGTTCCATTGGCCCACATGTCTATTTTTGTGCCAATACCATGCTGTTTTGATTATCACAGCTTTGGAATATATTTTGGGGTCAGGGAGAGAGATTCGACCCACTCCCGTCTTCTTGTGCAGGATGGCTTTAGTGAAACAGGGTCTTTTATTGTTCCAGACAAATTCTATGATTGTCTTTTCTAGATCTGTGAAGAATGTCTCTTGTAATTTTATTGGGATTACATTAAACATGTAGATTAATTTGGGTAGGGTTGCCATTTTGATTATATTGATTCTGCCAAACCAGGAACATGGAATGTCCTTCCACTTTTTGGTGTCCTTTTCAATTTCCTTTTTAAGGTTTTCTTCATTTTCCTCGTAGAGGTCTTTGACTTCCTTGGTTAGTTCCATTCATAAGTATCTTATACTTCTTCTGGCTATGGTAAATGGAATTACATTCTTCAGTTCTGTCTCTGCTTGTTGTTTGTATTTAGAACTGCTATAGATTTTTGTAAGTTAATCTTGTATCCTGCCACTTTACTGTATGCATTTATTACTTTGAGAAGTCAATTTTCCTCGTAGAGGTCTTTTACTTCCTTGGTTAGTTCCATTCATAAGTATCTTATACTTCTTCTGGCTATGGTAAATGGAATTACATTCTTCAGTTCTGTCTCTGCTTGTTGTTTGTATTTAGAACTGCTATAGATTTTTGTAAGTTAATCTTGTATCCTGCCACTTTACTGTATGCATTTATTACTTTGAGAAGTCAATACCAAAAGATATCAACAGAGTAAGTCTTTCCTAGCATTCAATAGATTTGTCCCTCTGGACTAGATGGCATATGCTACTTGAACAAGTATTGTTGACTGATGAAAATGTAACTTTATTTATAGCATTCTTCTTTAGGAAAAAAATCAGACTATTTCATGAAGAGTAAATTATCCACGTATAAGTGGGAAGAGTCAAACCTCCTGATAAACTAAGTACATTTTAACCAATTTATTTTCCATTTGCAAGAGAGCAGAAAGATACTACATAATTAGTATAATTTTAAAGACAATGAATCTTAAATTGCTCAGAGCTTTTCCAGTAATGTAAGGGGCTTATCTTACTTTTGGGATGGTACTATAGCAAAGGAACTGAGACTGGGTAATTTGTGAATAGAAATTTAATTCTTACTTTCTAAAGACTAGGAAATACAAGGTCAGTGTGTCAGCAGGTTTCTTATGTGGTGAGGGACCAGTCTCTGCTTCCAAGATGGTGCCTTCTTACTGCACTGTGTCCTCACATAGCAGAAAGGATACAAGGGCAAAATGCCAGCAGGTGGCATAGTGGTTGGGATGCTGGACTCCCATGTGGATGACCATGGTTCATGTCCTGGACCTGGCGACTGTCTTTCTCACTTTTCCTTTCTCTCTCTCTCGTCAAATTGAAAAATAATAGTAGTAATAACAAATAAAATTAAATAAATTATCATATGTGTGTGTGTATGTGTGCATGTCCTAAAAAAATTTCCCATTTCTTTCTCTTCAGCTTTTTTTTAAGGGAGTAATCCCATTCTGGAGGTTGGACACCTTAGATCTATTCCCTTCCTAAAGGACCTACCTTATCCTTTTTCTTTTTTTCTCTTTTTTCTTTTTTTTTAATTTGTCAGAGCTGTGCATTTAGAGAGGCAGAGCAAGGAGAAAGCACCCCCATGGGCATTGTAGGGCTATAATTTTTTCTCCATTTTTCCTCTCTTTTTTGTTTTGTTTTGTTTTGTTTTGTTGTGGGGCATGCATGCACATGTGCCCAGAGTATTTCTCAAGCCACCAGATCCAGGACTCAAACCATAAGGTTGACCATATGAGATCCAAAGACCTTAACCATCAGACCACAAGCTGGCCTAGTACCTCCTCTTAATACTGTTGAATTAGACATTAAGTTTTAACTTGAATTTTGGAGGGGACTAAAACATTCAAACCAAGGCTAGGCTAGTTCCCTCTCTAGCACAAATACAGTACCAGTCTCTAAATTTATGGAGACTATACTAATTCTGTTCAGATTCCTTGGCTGGGGCCAGCAGGTGGCACAGTGTTTAAGGCACTGGACTCCTACATGGCTGAACATGGTCTGAGTCCCAGACTTAACGCTTGCTTTCTCATTCTCCTCTCTCTCCCTCTCTGTCTGTTTCTGGTGAGTGTACATGTCCTGTAGCTAGACTTAACGCTTGCTTTCTCATTCCCCTCTCTCTCCCTCTCTGTTTCTGGTGAGTGTACATGTCCTGTAGCAAATTAAAATAAATAATAATAATGATACATAAAATTAAATTTTGAAAATCACACAATTCATTTGTATATGTGCCCAAAATCCCAAGAGGAGATGGAAGAGAGAATTTTTAGATGGCCATCCTCCCAGGGGGTGATTTCACATTTTGCCCTATTTGTCTTTCTGTGGCAAGTGCACATGCCCTAGGGCAAAAACCTTAAAGAAAAAAAAAAGATTCCTTAGCTGAATACATTGCAGAGAAAAATGTTTATTCTAGGGGTAGTCATGAATATTTCAGATGTTTATTACTAATACAAGTTGCCATAGCCTCAACCGAAGTTGAATATTTGCAGTTGTTAGTTGCCATTTGTATTTAATGCTCTGTTTGTGTAGACATGGACATACAACATAGCCTCTCACTCTGTGACACAGGTTGGGTATATGAGATTGCAATAAGGGATGTTGATGTGGCAAAATAATGTGGATATGACTTTGTTTTTCTTTATTTTAGAGAGAGGGATTTTTGCTATAAGGCGTGTGTGCTCGCTGGAGAGACAGAGGCAGAAAGTGAGAAATCACCTCCCAGAGGGGATGGCCATGCTGCAATCCCTTCTCCTCCATTCTCCTCTTAGGGGCTTGGGCACACATGCGTACATGCGCCTGGTATGAGTTTTAAAGTAGCTAGGTCCGAGACTCAAACCACAGTCAACTGTGTGGGAGTGTAGTAGCAACTATTACTCCATCTGCTGGTCCCCAGTGACTTTGTTTTTAAATTAATGAATACTTAGCCTGGGAACCAGCAGTTAGCGTAATGGCTATGTTGCTGGATTCCCACGTAGTCGACCGCGGTTCGTGTCCCGGACCCGGTGGCTTAAAACTCACGCCGGGCGTGTGTGCGTGCGTGCCCAAGATCCCGAGAGGAGCATCACTCTGTGGTCCAATATGATGCAATAAAACTTTGAAACTTCTGGTTCGGGAGTTTAGATAAATTTGGTTTGGTTATGTGAAGAGTTGATTGCTAAATTTGAACAGATTTCTCCCAACTGGCAACTCCTAAATTTTTAGGATACATCCTAGTAAATTACACTTTGTAAACTAATTGTTATGTGTAATTGTTGCACTTCAGATGTGTTTAACTCAATCATTTTTAAATCTTTAGGTTTAAGGTATCTGTCTGTAGGTGAGAAAAAGTAGTTGTGTAATGCTCTGAAATGTTAAAAAAAATAATAAAAATGCTATGAATAAAATCAATTAAATCCCTCCCCCTCCCTATTAAGAGCTATGTCTATAGTAAGCATGATATTCCATTTTTCCAGCTGGTTATTATACTTTTACTTTATTTTAAAGAACCTTTTTCATTTATATCTACAAACTTTTTTTTCTGGAAGTTTTAATTTTACCCTTTTTCAAGCTAATGCAACTGATTAGAACTTCATATCTGAATTCAAATGCAAGGATATTAGACATATTTGTCACTTTACATTTAAGGGCTCTTTCACAGTGTGCAGTATTTATTACCTTGGGGCCATGAGACCAACTTGCAAGACTGTTATCCTAGTCCAGCGACAGGCTTAGAATCGCTGTGTGTTGATCCATGGGATTTACCCTCTGAGCATATTTTATTTAAATCTGATTGCAAGACATTTTTTTTTTCTTTCTGCATACATCATTGATAACATCTAATGCTTTGTCAGTGGTGCCTGGAACTCTCATCAAAGATGACAGCTTAGGAAAGTGGAATTTTCCCTGAGAGACTTATCCAACTAGAATAGAGTTTTAATTTTGCCAAGTCGAAATAGATTATGCCAGATTGTTCTAATTCTGTGCAAGACAACTGGGAGACTTTTGCTGCAATCTAGAGAATGTCATGCCATTGTGCAATGTTTGCCTTAATACATGCAACACAAGGTCTGGGACATAATAATGCATGTTTCCTAATGTTCTAGCAACTCTACTTAATTAAATCTGGAATGCGGAAAGATTCTACCTTTTCAAATGCATACTCTTGTATATGACTAACAGGTATTTCAGGACTGGGAGGATCATCCCCATTTTGGTCTCTTTCCAACCTTCTAAGATAGACCTTCTATCTGACCTGACACTAGTTAGAAATGGCTCACTTTGCCTTTTGATGTAAAACTATGAGGAGGAAGACAGTAACTTATCCAAATTGTCAAAACACTGTCTTCATTAAGAAAGACAATTACATATGTGTGATAGTTAATGACATCCCCAAAGTGACATTTAATGTCTTAAAATAATGCTGTTAAAAAAGGGTTGACTATGATGATCTTTGAAACCCTGATACCACTGGAGTCAGATTCTACCTTCGTAAAGCAGCCTTTACTGGGTCTGAGTTCAAGGGCTAATGCAGAAGAACATTGTGCTCAGCATTTAAGGTCAACTCCATGAATATCTCACCTTCTTTTCTAGGTAGGTAAAGAATAACGATTCTTATATACACTTGATCAAGTTACGAGGTATCTACATAAATGGTACGGATAAAGGGTATGGAACACATACCCTAAAAGCTGTGAGAACTAAGAGGACTGGGGGATTGAGCTATAATGTATCTTTACCCATGCCTTCTTCCTGTGTAAAGATTATGACAAACAATCATGAAATTTAGCAAAAAGAATAATGGTTCTTGGCATGTTACAGTTTTCTTAGTTGCCATTAACTAGCATGTCCAGTTTAGTAAAATTTCTCTCTTCACTTCCTGAATCATCAAAATGTTTGGGGTTACACTAGTGGGCCAGAAATGATCACCCCAGTGTGAAATGTGAATCCAGTGATAATGGTCGTTAGTGACAATTCTATCAGAAACCATGAGGGAAAAAACAGAATACAACACACATCTCATGAGGCCATGAGAAGACATCGCAGCTGTAAGCAGTAGGACTGAGGCATTAAGAAAGCAGAGAATCACTAATTCATCATGCAAAAATCAATGTGGAGAAAAGAAAACGTATTCTTTAAGTCATTTGTACTGGATTCTTCCTTAAATTTTCTACTTCTCAAATTGCCTTTAACTTTCACTTTTTTTCCAATTAATAGAGACTTTCTTTTCTCCTGGGAATGCTCTAGTAGGGGGACAGTTCACCATCTTCTCATCCCCAACACCCTAAGATGATTGGTCTTCCCAAGTCACAGAACGAGATGAGGGTTGGAGGGGTGTAGACGTACACAGCGGTCTAAGGACTTGAGACTCCCAGCTGCCCATGAGAGTTTCTTTGCTCACTTCAGCCTTGAACTCAAAACATATTGTGAAATACATTTCGTGATTCACAGCACCGTTTCTTGCACTGTCATGGATCTTATCTACGTTTTTCCCTTCCTCTAGGATTCAGGATGGCACATTGGACTGTGGGGGAGGGGTGTAGGGAGAGAGAAAGATAGAGCTAGAACTTGGCTGTGGGACTTGGCTCAAGTCTTTCTTATGTCTCCCTATGGCCCTTGATCCAGGGAACTCTTCCCTCCTCTCAACTTACCTCTCCCTGAAACCCCTCCCTGGACCTCCTCACTCTGTGGCCCCATCCCGGCCTCTGCCCCTTGGTCTGGTTAATTCCAATGCATTCTCTGAGTCTTGGTTGAAATATCCTCCTCCTCCTCCAGAAAGTCTTCCCTGATCCTCTCTAGTCTAATGCTGATGTGTCCGCTATATAGCTATCATGACATCCTACATATTCTCTGAAATTAGTACTTTTCACACTTTTCAAGTATGGTTTTTAAATTGTTGTTCTTCCTCCCAGGTTGTACATCCAGGCTGAGGGCACTGAGAGCTTGCATAGTATTTACCACCATAGCCACAGTGCCTGGCTACTGCGTTGGATCAGTGGTCGCAGCCCCTCCCCTACCTGTAGGGCAACTTCTCATGACACAGACTGTCTTACCTCCCATCTAGCTCCCGCCAGACTGGGGCTCACAAGCCCAGTCCTTCATGGCCAGATTCCCAGAACCAAGTTACATGTGTGGAGGACGAACAGCTCCTACAACGTGACTGCTTCTACGGCGTTGATTTTTTATGTGCTGACAAAGGCTGTGCCCCTTCCCATGCTTTGCTTATCTTGACCATGCACAATTTCCATCCATCCTACATCCACTCTATTTTCAAATTGAGTTTTTCAGCAAATGTGGGGTGAATTTTACGAAACTCTACCAAAGGCGACTGTAGCAGGAAAGGAGATGGGTAGGTTCTTTGGAACTTATAAGAACGCAATGCTTTTCTTTTCTAGAGTTTATGCCCCTGCTTAGAATCTTAGGAGAATTGTCATTGGTTCATGGTGGCTACCCAACCTATAAATGATAATGCTGTTCAAAACTCATTACCCCAGAACATGGCATCATGGCAAATTGAATATTTTAAGCTGAAAGTATTTGAGAAGAGGCAGAAGCAGGAAGGTCTCATTAACTCTCCCTGCCCATTTTTTGTGACCTGAAACAGGTCACGAAATTTCAGAAGGATTTCCTGACCTCCCTGTGGGAGGGTATAAGATCTCATATGAGAGATGCCCTTCTTACAAACAGAGGAAAGGTCTTCCTCCTCTCCAAGACAAAGAGACGAGGTGAGACAAGGCCTGAGCTCACAGGCCTCATTCTGTTTTTCTGTTTTCCACCATTAGATCACACTCTTTGCACTCTCTTTTATTTCTCCACAACTCTCTTTTTGCTTTCTTTTTTTTTTTTTTTTTTAATTTGTCAGAGCTGTGCGTTTAGAGAGGCAGAGCAAGGAGAAAGCACCCCCATGGGCATTGTAGGGCTATAATTTTTTCTCCATTTTTCCTCTCTTTTTTGTTTTGTTTTGTTTTGTTTTGTTGTGGGGCATGCATGCACATGTGCCCAGAGTATTTCTCAAGCCACCAGATCCAGGACTCAAACCATAAGGTTGACCATATGAGATCCAAAGACCTTAACCATCAGACCACAAGCTGGCCTAGTACCTCCTCTTAATACTGTTGAATTAGACATTAAGTTTTAACTTGAATTTTGGAGGGGACTAAAACATTCAAACCAAGGCTAGGCTAGTTCTCTCTCTAGCACAAAGACAGTACCAGTCTCTAAATTTATGGAGACTATACTAATTCTGTTCAGATTCCTTGGCTGGGGCCAGCAGGTGGCACAGTGTTTAAGGCACTGGACTCCTACATGGCTGAACATGGTCTGAGTCCTAGACTTAACGCTTGCTTTCTCATTCCCCTCTCTCTCCCTCTCTGTTTCTGGTGAGTGTACATGTCCTGTAGCAAATTAAAATAAATAATAATAATGATACATAAAATTAAATTTTGAAAATCACACAATTCATTTGTATATGTGCCCAAAATCCCAAGAGGAGATGGAAGAGAGAATTTTTAGATGGCCATCCTCCCAGGGGGTGATTTCACATTTTGCCCTATTTGTCTTTCTGTGGCAAGTGCACATGCCCTAGGGCAAAAACCTTAAAGAAAAAAAAAAGATTCCTTAGCTGAATACATTGCAGAGAAAAATGTTTATTCTAGGGGTAGTCATGAATATTTCAGATGTTTATTACTAATACAAGTTGCCATAGCCTCAACCGAAGTTGAATATTTGCAGTTGTTAGTTGCCATTTGTATTTAATGCTCTGTTTGTGTAGACATGGACATACAACATAGCCTCTCACTCTGTGACACAGGTTGGGTATATGAGATTGCAATAAGGGATGTTGATGTGGCAAAATAATGTGGATATGACTTTGTTTTTCTTTATTTTAGAGCGAGGGATTTTTGCTATAAGGCATGTGTGCTCGCTGGAGAGACAGAGGCAGAAAGTGAGAAATCACCTCCCAGAAGGGATGGGCATAGGGGCTTGGGCACACATGCATACATGCGCCTGGTATGAGTTTTAAAGTAGCTAGGGCCGAGACTCCAACCCCAACATGCGTACATGCGCCTGGTATGAGTTTTAAAGTAGCTAGGTCCGAGACTCAAACCACAGTCAACTGTGTGGGAGTGTAGTAGCAACTATTACTCCATCTGCTGGTCCCCAGTGACTTTGTTTTTAAATTAATGAATACTTAGCCTTTCTCTGGGTATAATGGTGTGAAAGTTTGATACTTAGCTTGATAAACTGAGAGACTTGCTATCAAGTTACAAACTGGGAAAATAAGCCAGGATTTAGGATTAAAACTGTCAAGATGGATAGATTTGTTTCATCACTCTGTGGTCCAATATGATGCAATAAAACTTTGAAACTTCTGGTTCGGGAGTTTAGATAAATTTGGTTTGGTTATGTGAAGAGTTGATTGCTAAATTTGAACAGATTTCTCCCAACTGGCAACTCCTAAATTTTTAGGATACATCCTAGTAAATTACACTTTGTAAACTAATTGTTATGTGTAATTGTTGCACTTCAGATGTGTTTAACTCAATCATTTTTAAATCTTTATGTTTAAGGTATCTGTAGGTGAGAAAAAGTAGTTGTGTAATGCTCTGAAATGTTAAAAAAATAATAAAAATGCTATGAATAAAATCAACTAAATCCCTCCCCCTCCCTATTAAGAGCTATGTCTATAGTAAGCATGATATTCCATTTTTCCAGCTGGTTATTATACTTTTACTTTATTTTAAAGAACCTTTTTCATTTATATCTACAAACTTTTTTTTCTGGAAGTTTTAATTTTACCCTTTTTCAAGCTAATGCAACTGATTAGAACTTCATATCTGAATTCAAATGCAAGGATATTAGACATATTTGTCACTTTACATTTAAGGGCTCTTTCACAGTGTGCAGTATTTATTACCTTGGGGCCATGAGACCAACTTGCAAGACTGTTATCCTAGTTCAGCGACAGGCTTAGAATCGCTGTGTGTTGATCCATGGGATTTACCCTCTGAGCATATTTTATTTAAATCTGATTGCAAGACATTTTTTTTTTCTTTCTGCATACATCATTGATAACATCTAATGCTTTGTCAGTGGTGCCTGGAACTCTCATCAAAGATGACAGCTTAGGAAAGTGGAATTTTCCCTGAGAGACTTATCCAACTAGAATAGAGTTTTAATTTTGCCAAGTCGAAATAGATTATGCCAGATTGTTCTAATTCTGTGCAAGACAACTGGGAGACTTTTGCTGCAATCTAGAGAATTTCATGCCATTGTGCAATGTTTGCCTTAATACATGCAACACAAGGTCTGGGACATAATAATGCATGTTTCCTAATGTTCTAGCAACTCTACTTAATTAAATCTGGAATGCGGAAAGATTCTACCTTTTCAAATGCATACTCTTGTATATGACTAACAGGTATTTCAGGACTGGGAGGATCATCCCCATTTTGGTCTCTTTCCAACCTTCTAAGATAGACCTTCTATCTGACCTGACAAGAGATTTTTTATACATGTTCAAGTTGTGTGCAACTAGAGGTCAGAAGGAGATGAATCTATTAGATAAACTAAAATTAACAGGTAGGGTTTTCTGTCTATGTGCATCCATACCCCTCATTCTTTTAGTTTTCTGTTATTGATGACTACACACATGGTCAGCCTGCACACAGAACAGAAATTTTGATCAAGCCCATCTTTGCATCTGTCATCCCAATGAATGAATATTAGGCAACCGTCAGAAACTGCTGAAGAGCCTTTGCATATAACTGAAAATGAATGTGTAAACACATTTTCTGCAGACCCTCCTTGACTCACAAACCATGCTATGGGAGTTCTTGTCCCCTCCTCTGTCTTCTCTCACTCTGAGTGTTGCTGGTAGATAATTAAAATCCATAGATGCATATCCAATTCTAGAGTGAAGAATACCAGCAGAAAAGAATTTATGATGAAAATGATAAAATTTAAGTTCATTGACCTTTACCTGTATCCATCCCTTCCAAGATTCTGGGTTTTCTCCTCAGAATTGCAGGATGAAGCAGCAGCCTCAGCCATGAACTGGAGTAATAAGGCACTACCAAAGAGGATGGAATTTGGGTGCTGGACTGAGTGGGGTCACTGGGGTGGTAGCCCTATCTCCATGTCCCTCTGGTCACTCAGGTATAACTTACCTCTGATGGACCTCACCAAGTGTCAGTTACTTGCCTTTGACTTCAAGGTGGATGATCTGAATGATATGTTGCTCTGTTCCCTGATCTAGACCACTATAATAAAGGCTGCATGGCCCATTCTTTCTAAGAAACCAGAAGTGTCACTAAAAGAAAAATCACTTTGGTTTTTTTTTTGCTAGGTGAAGCATTAGGAGTAACCAGTTATAAATCTAGGGGAAAAAACAAACAAACAAACAAAAAAACAAAAAAGAAACTTTCCTGAACTACTAAAAATTAAATTAAAATTTGATCAGCCATGCCTGAAGCCACACTGAATTGTCTATGTTATCTCTATAGAAAATATTGGATTATCAGAGAAGTCATGACCCCAAGACTGAGACTTAAACCACATACCCAGTCATATGGGATCCAATGCTTTAAACTCCATACCACCTATGGACCCAATAAATTCTCATCTTCATTAAAAATAGCAAATCATATGCACAAAAGATTGGGTCTAGAGAGGAAGGTTGAGAAAACATACTTGAATTAATCAGAATAAAACATTTCCTTTTTTATAATTTGTAATACATGTTGTGTCCCTGTTTTGGATTGGATGACAGTTGGTCCCTCAGAGTTTCATGGTGTTGAATTTGATGTTGGGATCTGACGAAGCCTCGCTAGTAGGTATTGGGCCATGATGATTGCATCGTTAAGGGAACACTCTTGTGAAAAGGGGTTGGTTTTCTGGATGACCGGCTTCTATAAAGAGATAGAGCTGGCTCACTTTTTCTCTTTGCATGTGTCTGTCCATCCTCTATGCATCCATTGGCCATCCTCTATGAATCCATTGGCCATCCTCTAAGCATCCACTCATTTCGGGATACCTTTGGACTTTCCAGCCACCAGAACTATGAATCAAAATAAACCTCTGTTCCTTTAAATTCAGTCTCAGCTATTTGTTAGTAACACAATGTTAGAGTAAGATAGTCCCCTTCCTAGAAACAATTAACATATTGGCTTCCAAGTTCCTTGCTGTGCCTTCCTCTGTAAATGTTTCACATTTGTTTCTTCATCTGTAAAATGGGAATCAAAATACCTACCTGTCATCTCACTACGAGTGTTAAACAAAATGTTTTTGAAGTGTTTAATGCAATACTTTAATAAAAATAAATGGCAGGAAAGTCTGTGTTGAAGTTGGTAACTTAGTAAATGAAGTCTCCAAATGAAATACTGTAATATTTTGAGATATTGAAAGACTTTAGGGAGAAAAACAGTTGTGAAAATGCAATTCAGACTTATATGTGCTGAAGTTGTGATGGTATGGAATATGGAAGTGGACATAGCTATGACATATTTGGATTATAAATCTGGAACTCTGCAGAAAATTATAGATGTATAGTTTTTTTAAGTTATCGGAGTATCAGAAGTAATTGTAAACATGAGTAAGGGTGAGCTAATATGGGGACCATATTTAAAACAAAATAGCATGTATTTGAGAATAAATTCCTTATAATATTTATGCTTATCATTTAGAATTATTGTGTTGATTAGAGACATTACATATTAAAATGCCATATCTGATTCCTAGACATAGCTTATGTTCAGTACACTATATTGCTTATTCTCATTAATTTAAACAATTCAATAAGGAAAATCTAAGGTTTTTTTTTTTAGTCTATAAAAATGTAAAGAACTATTGTTCGATTTTAATATTGTAGTATTATATACAGCATATAGACATACATCTGTATAGGAAAATAAGTGGTATAAAGTAAGATTTTTAAAAATATTTGCTAGAGGGCACATGCACTCGCCAGATAGAGGGATAGTTGGAGTGAGAAAGCACCCCCGGAGGATGGCCCGGCCACAATCCCTTCTCCATTCTCTTCTTGGATTTTGGGCACGCACACATACATACCCAGTGTTTCTTAAGTGACTGGGCTAAGGTCCACATTTACAGATCGGGTTGTCCCAAAGAGAGACTGTTGAAAGGCTGAGCTGAGCTCCTGTTTCCCCCTGTGGTTGTTGAAGTATGACTGTGTGTGTATGTTGGGGGATAAAACAAAGAACTCCTTCTCCCATTCTTCCAAAAGAGTAGAGTCCATACATTAAAAATAAGACAGGAACACTAGAAGGAAAAAAAAAAAAGGCTCCTCCAAAGGGAAATGAATTGTTCACTCTCCTGTCTCATAGTCATAAGCCCATATGCCAGTCTCTAAGTTAGTGAATTGGATGGAAGTAAATTTTAATAAATGAATGCTATAATATAACACAGTTTTATTTTAAAATATGATAGGTATAAACTACATACATAATATGGCACTTGATTTGGTTTATTTTTAGATTTTTTGCCATAGAGCCCATGCTCTCCTTGGAGAAGGAGACTGAAGAAAAATCAGAAATCACCCCTAGGGGGGATGGCCACACCACAATCCATTCCCCTCTCAGGATCTTTGGCATGCATATATGCACACACATCAGACATGTTTTTCAAACCATTGGTCCCAGGACTTGAATCGTGGAATCAGCCTTGTGGAATCCAGCACTTTAACCACCATACCACTTGCTGGACCGGCTTATGTTCATTAAAAATATTCTTTTAACCTCTGTGGTTTTAGGACCTTGAGATTTAATATTTCATTAAGTCTACAATTAAAAAGAGCATCATTATTTAGTAGATGGTAGAATCTTTTATTAGAGAGAAAAAAAATGAAATCATTCCACCAACACCTAATATTAAATACGTTTGGTTGGAGAAGAATGACAAAAAGAGTTGTATCTTAATTCAGAATTAGAACAAAATAGCCTTTTTCTGTTACAGAAGAGGTTGACTCTATGACATTAATTTCACCATGGGAAATCTGTAATCTTCATTTTACAGAAATTAATTGGTAGCAGTACTATTTATAAAGTGCTGTGTGCTCAAATCCTTGAAGAACTTCTCTACATTATGATTAGCCCAAGATGTCTAGCCTGGAGTGTTTCACATTTTTTTAGCCTTGTGATTATATCCTCCCACTAGGTATCTGATGAACTGAAGTAGACAGTCATGGATTTCAGCAAACTCAGGAGTGCAGTTTTATGAGTATTGAAAAAATTAAATGTCAATATTCGAAGTGTTTCATAGTTCATATATTTTATGTCTTCACTGACTACAGGCTTCTGTACAGAGCTGAAAGCAGATCAACAGAGGGACAGGACTATTTTACAAAAGAAGTACCTTCATCCATGGAAGTCCTGTAACCCTGTCTCCAAGTCACTGTGCATTTTCCTGGCATTAAGACCTGGTGAGAGGGACCAGCAGTTAGTGTAATGGCTAGGTCGCTGGACTCCCATGCACTTGACCATGGTTCGAGTCCCGGATAGTGGCTTAAACTCACACCTGGGTCTGCGTGCATGCCCAAGATCCGGAGAGAAGAATGGAGGAGAAGGGATTGTGACGTGGCCATCCCCCCTGGGGGATGATTTCTCGCTTTCTGTCTCTCTGTCTCTCTGGCGAGCACATGTGCCTTATAGCAAAAACCTCTCCAAAAAAAAAAAAAAATACCCGGTGAGATGCTGTCTTTCCTTCTTTCTCTCTCACTCTCAGAAGGGAGAAAGGAAGAGGTAATTACAAAAGATGAGTTTGATGTCAGGCGAAATAAGCCATATTGGAAAGAGATGAACAAGAAAGACACAGTCCTCTGATAAGTGAGGAATCCTCAGATATTAGTGCCCAAAGGGAATGGACCATGTTTACGGTGCCTACATTTTGGTTTGCCCAAGACAATGCCAGTTCACAAAGTTATTCTTCCATTATTATTGTCTCCTTTCTCATGCTCAGGAATGTATAACTTTAATAAATTATATTTACTTTCATAGTAAATTACGTTTATACAAAACTGAAAAAATGTGAGGAGGCTTCTGATTAATAGAATTATGAAATTGCTTTGGCTCTTCAGGAAAAATACTAAAGTAAGAATAAAGTTTTGGGGTTGGGTAAACATCTGAAGATTATTCCTAGACTTAATGGGTTCAAGGGATGCTGAACTGTTGAAGAGTCAACAGAGGTTAATAAGGAAGTATGGGACCTTGGAGCAGCCCTGGCTGGTTTAAGGTTCATCTTCCCACCATTCATGGTTTGTATTGAAACATGAGCACCTCTATTTTAAAATATGGCTCTGTTGCTGATTCCCTTTCCCTGTAACCTGAAAATTCCTCACTGAATGCTTCTCCCCAGTAGAAGAACACAGCCATCCATCCATGTCCTACTAACCGAGTATTTAATACCGGTGGCTGCAGCCAGCTATCCAGCCAGTTATAACTGTCCTTCCTGATAACTCGCTTTTTTGTTTTTTGTTAATTGCTTTCACATAACTCAAGACTTGTACTTTCTTAATTGTGTGTGTGTTTTCCCTTTGTGGTTTTTGCCTTTATAAACCTCCCTCCTCTCTGCTTCAGGGCTGCAAGGTTTTGGAATCCTCTTGTAGTCACTAGAGTCCTCTTGCAATCACTAGCTTAATAAATGACTCCTTTAATTTGGCTAAGACTGGTGTCCTCTTCTGGTGCTGATTTGAATACAACAGTAAGACCTTGAACAAGTTATGTAACATCTCATTTCCTCAGCTTTTGCATCTGCAGTGTAAAGGTAGTAACAGTGTATACTTCATACAGCCTTGGTGAGGCTTAAATGAGTCAATAAAAGAAAAAAGTTTTAACAAGTTATAAATTAAGAGAAAAAGTGCTAAGAGAACGTGTTCTTAGTAGCTTGCTGCTAACGTGGTTTCTCTCTGTTTCGAGGAAATCTGCAAACTACCAGGTCGTCTGTGACCTGCCGGATTAAAATTCAGCTGCTGGGGAAACTGGTAATAAACTAAAAATTAAGAACTGGCCTCATAGGACAGCATTTCAGTGCTATACAGAGGAAGCCAGATCGCACATGGCAGACCAGAGTTTGACCCAGCCCCCGAGCCTCGAAAACATGCTAGACATGCACACGCATGCCCAGCATCTGGACAGGATGGAGAATTGGAGGAAAAAGGACTGTTGCATGCTTTCTTGGAGCGTGCTCTTTCCGTACTCTTTCCCCCTCTCATACATGTGCATACTTTGGCATAAAATAAAAGTCTATGGAAAATTGAATGAAAGTATGAGCGTAATTAAAAATTAAATGAAAAATAAACTTAAGAGGCTTTTACCAGTGTTGCCTAAGATAGTTTACACTACTTTTCTAATAGCAAAGTATATTAACCTGCATTTTTGTTTGTTTGTTTGTTTGGAGAGGTTTTCGCTATAGGGCATGTGCGCTCGCCAGAGAGAGACAGAGAGACAGAAAGCGAAACCTCACCCCCCTCCAGGGGGATGGCCACGCCGCAATCCCTTCTCCTCCATTCTCCTCTTGGGATCTTGGGCATGCACGCACACGCGCCCGGCATGAGTTTTAAGCCACCTGGTCTGGGACGCGAACCGTGGTCGACTATGTGGGAGTCCAGTGACATAGCCATTACGCAAATTGCTGGCCCCCAATATATTAACCTGCATTTATATTTTATAGGTATTTTTAGATTATTTTGCTTTTAATATTTTAGAATATAATTTTAAAATTTTAAGATTTGATCCACTCTTAAAATTAATTGTTTTTATGCCTCAACATCAAAATATTTTCTCAAGGATCGTATCTTTCACAATGTATTATGGAACGTTTCTTGTGTTTTGTTATATTCAACATAAAATCATTTTCTCAGACATATTCTTCCTTTCCTTCATCTGGTTTGTATCTTGTCAAGCCACTGAATTAAAATCATTTTATAAAACAAATCTCTTCAATTTCTTGACAACATAAATCTATTACAGAGTGCAAGTAATGGGTCTTTCTCTAGGTATTCAGTCTGGGTTTCACTAGTTTCTTTGTTCTATCATTATTCCGGGAATCCTTCAGGAAAATTTCAATGCCTAGTGAGTCCAAGTCTAATAGCATTGCTTAGTCTCTTAATGCTTAAAGGTAACAATATAAAATGGACTTTTCTGTTTTCGGTACTCTTGAGACAGACAAATCTTTCAAGATCTTGCAAATTTTTCAAGTACTCTGTGACTTCATTATACTGTTACGCATTAGATGTTCTACAAGATATTATAAATCATGTGACCATTCTAATCTCCTTTCCAGTAAAAATTCAGAGGCCCCAAAGGGACCTCAGAGAGCTGCAGGTATAAGTTCAGAGTGCAAAGGTTAAAAAAAAAATTGGAATTTGTCTAACTAGAGGATTGTAGGGGCCAGGAGCTAGCAGAAACAAAACTCAGTCAGGGCTTGAGAGGAGAAGTTGGGCTGCAACAGGCAGAATTTGTACGAGAGGAACACACGGCATGTTTTGGAAGGAAGGAAGGGTCAAGAGACAGGGGAAAGGGCAAAAGGAATGGAATCCACTTCCTCTGTCCCTCTCATCACCCCAGCCAGTTGGATGATGTCTGCCCCCACTGAAGGCAGGTTTCCTCTCTCAGACACACTTAGAAACAGAGTTCCACTGGCCTTCCAGGCTTCCCTCAATCCCAGTCAAGTTGACATCTGAAATTAACCGAAACGATGAGTTAGCACACTTTGTCTGTAATGGGCAAACTAGTTAATATTTTAGATTTTGTGAGCTGAATATTCTCTTTCTCAATGCCTGACAGCAGCTATTGACAATGTGCAAGCAGTTGAGTGTGGCTGTGTTTCAATAACACATTATTTACAAAAACAGAGTGCAAGCTGGAATAATTTGTGGACAATAGGTTTGCGGCCAACGTGTGGCACATAGAGAGAGTGTGAGAAAGCAAGCCACCAGGTCTGGGACTCAAACTGCAGTTGGCCATGTGGGAGTCCAGCTCCCTTAACCACCACGCCACCTTTCCACCCCGAAACAAGTGTATTTAAAATGTGAGCACAAATTACATAACAAGTTTACCTCTTCTCTCACTCTAAAATTCTTTCTTTCAATTCAAATATTTACTCTGCCCCACTGCCTATGCTAAACAAAAGAGATTCTCATTCTCTTAACACAAAAGTGTATTCTTAGATATGATAGAGTGAGGTGCGAAAGTTGTTAGAATCATAACAAGGAGTAAAAAGCTGTACTGGGCCAGAGAGCAGCAAAACCCAGAATTCAGGACTAATGTTAACTGTATTTATTATTCAGTGTTTGTTTTTAAATTGTATTCTCAAATAACAAAGGTATTTGACCAACACTTGAAGAGATCATGATTTCTGCAGTATATAATGTTCTTTCTTCTTTCAAAGGTGGGAAGGACAGGTTTCCTTTATTTATTTATTTATTTCTTAAACATTTTTGCTCTGGCAAACACATGTTTTTTAGACCTGTTTTTGCTCTGGTGAGCATGTTTGTTCTGGTGAGCACGTGTGCTCGCCCGAGAGACTGAGAGAGAGAGTGAGAAATCACCTCCCGGGGGGATGGCCACACTACTGTCTCTTTTCCTCCAGTCTCCTCTCAGGATTTTGGGCATACACTCACATGCACCCAGCATGAGTTTGAAGCTGCTGGGTCCAGGACTTGACCCGCGGTTCACTGCTTGAGAGTCCAGTGACGTAACCATTACACCATCTGCTGGCCCCTCCTATGTCTTAAGTTTGATATAAACTTGAAATGATGGCAATGGGCTTGCAACTGTTATTTACTTACTCTGGAGCATATTCCTAAGCTGCTACACAGAATGCTAATAGTGAGTGCTGTAATCTATTTCCAGATATCATTTATGAGTGTTGTTGGTCATTAATGCTCAATATAAAATGCAAGAGAATATCAATAGTTTTCTCCAATCACAAGGGGATACTGAGTTTATTTTATAACAAAAGAAAGGTGATCCAATCACCTGAAAATGAAGAATTACTTTATCATCTCTTACTTTATAGTTTATAGAAAATTATTATGAACAAATTATTCATGTAATTCAATATGCGTTGCACCAAAATAAACTTTGACTATAATTCTGGGTTTTTTTCACAAATTTTGTGAAGTCCCCCCATGTACATTTTTTTTTTTAATCTTTGAACCAATTTGTTTCTGATAATTCCCCATGGACTTAATTGTTGCCCAAGAACTTTAAAGATTGTTCATTTACTGGGAACTAGCAGTTAGCACAATGGCTATGTCGCTGGACTCCCACGTAGTCGACTGTGGTTTGTGTCCCGGACCCGGTGGCTTAAACTCACGCCAGGCGCATGTGTGTGTGTGTGCCTAAGATCGCAAGAGGAGAATGGAGGAGAAGGGATTGTGGCGTGACCATCCCCCCTGGGGGGTGATTTCTCGCTTTCTGTCTCTATGTCTCTCTCTGTCTGTCTGGCGAGCGCACATGCCCTATAGTGAAAACCTCTCCCAAAAAATAAGATTGTCATTTACTCCGAATTGGACTATGTATTATGGAGTTACCCTTCAGAAAGAGAGTGAAATTTGTTCATGTAATAATATGTTGCATAACCACGGAAATGTGAAAAGTTCAGTTACATTCTTGTAGAATCTATTTGTTGCCCTTGGAATAAAATTATTTTCCTTATAGAAATCTGTTTTAACATAGTTATAAGGACCTACCCATCAGACAAATAATTTCAACATGTAATTAAAACACAGACTGACACCTGATCAGTCACGAAAATATCCAGAATAATCCACCAAAGCTCATACATTTTAGAACTGCTAAAAGACATTAGGATTTTAAAATAGTAAAGTAAACCGTTCATAGTATAATTTTCAGAAACAGGCTAGCAGGTATCATAGTGGTTGCGGTGCTGGACTCCCATGTGACTGACTGCATTCAAGTTCTAGATCTGGCCCCTTGAAACTCATGCCAGGAGCATGTGCATGCGTGCACAGAAACCTGAGAGGAGAATGGGGAGATTGGAGGTGATTCCTTGTCTTCTGTCTCTGTTTCTCTCTGTCCCTTCAGCAAACTTAAGTGCCCTATAGTAAAGATCTCTCTCTCTCTTAAAAAATAATAATTCAGACATAATTCATTGTACTTTAATATGAGGTAAAGGAACTGATTATTTTCTGTTACATCAACAAACAAGATATTTATAACTTTCTTTTCTCAGGTGGGTATGGAAGGAGAGTCTCTAATTCAAAAATTGTATTAAATACTTTGTTGTCTTGACAAAAAATCATTTTGGAGTAATTTTATTTTAATGTATTTATATTTAAAGAATAAATACATTTTCTGAAATATAATTAATATGAGTTATCTTTAATTTGTTATAATGGGATATCTTTATTTCTTTAGAAATATATTCCCTAATTTGTAGCAAGCTTTTTATATGTGACTTAATTGATAACTCATATTTTCTTGGCTTTGATTCCAGAAATTGTATTGATTTATTTTAATTACTCATTCATGAACACTTATTGAATATTTGCTTTATGCTAGGCCTTGGTCCATCAAAAGAATAAAAAATGATTCTACACTTAAAGCACATAAACTTGTGGGACATACAAATATCTATTAGTAAATAAATTGTTCAATTCAGTGAGAAACGGTGGGGCAGAAGCATGCCTTGGCCATGCAGGTGCCGCTGTTGCTCTGCCTGAGCTGGCCAGAAAGTCTCCCCTCGATTCTAACAAGGGGATCTTGGTCTTTGCCTTGACCATCTCCGTTTCCTCTGACTCTTAATCTTGCTCCTTTCAACCAGTTATTTCCAGAGATCTCCTCTAGCAAATAAAAAACATCATAATTTTATTCCTACTTCTCATTTCTCAATTTTTGCTCTTTTACTATTGAATTCTCTTCATATCTCACATTAAAAAATTTTAGTCTTCTCTCGTTTACTAGTAGACATTTAATTTACTACATTAATCTTCATTATCAACATTGCCTTTTGCTTTCTTAGGTTGACATATGTAAAGCCTAAACTTATGTCTACCTTAAGAATTGAGGGGAGGGACCAGCAGTCAGTGTAATGGCTATGTCGCTGGACTCCCATGTAGTCGACTGCCATTCGAGTCCCGGACCCGGTGGTTTAAACTCACGCCGGACGCGTGTGCATGCGTGCCCAAGATCCCGAGAGGAGAATGGAGGAGAAGGGATTGTGGCGTGGTCATCCCCCCTGAGGGATGATTTCTCACTTTCTGCCTCTCTGTCTCTCTCTGTCAGTCTGGTGAGTGCACGAGCCCTATAGTGAAAACCTCTCCAAAAAAATAAATAAATAAATAAATAAAAAGAATTGAGGGGAAATGAGGTGCCAGGCAGTGGTGTGGCAGTGACACAATGGGACCCATGTGGGAGAGACTCAGGGTTTGCAATCCCAGGACCTTAGAGCACTCTAGGTATGCATGTGCCTACGCTTCAGGCCAGCTGAGACTAAGCGTGGATCATGGCCTGAATACTGTTGAGGGCACCTGTCTGTCTGTCTGTCTATCTTTCTCCTTCTCTTTCTCTGTCTTTCTCTCTCTCATGAAAGAAAAAAAAAAAAAACCTTAAATTTTTCTGTAGCAAGCTCCATGGCCTACTGATCGAAGGGGTCAGATCCTACATGACTCACCATGCTTTAAATCTCAGCCCCAGAGGCTTAAAAAACACACTGTGTTCATGAACACATGTGCTCCAAATCCCGATGGGGTGGAAGTGGAGAAGAGATTGCAGCATGACCTGCAGAGGATACTTTGTCCCTCTTCTCTGTTTCTCTCTTTCTGATGGGTGCACTTGCCCTCTGGCAAAAGTGTGTATGTGTGTGTGTTTGTGTGTATTATTCTAGTATATGACATGATGTTTTTTTTAAAGGGAAAAATTATCAAGAGCTCCAGGAAACAATGTAAAAATAATAATGTAATTCAAATAATGTAGATACTATGTGGATATAGTATTTTCATGATTCTTTTTGCAATTTTTTTGTTTCTTTTTTTCAGATTTTTTGTTACAATTTTTTGCTTTTTAAAAGTTTTGCTATAGATTTATAGTTTTTATTTTGATAATGCTTTTCTCTTGTTCTTATTATACAAAGACCTCCATTGATAAATCTATAAGTATACATATCCTAACAGTTTGTTTTCAAACATAGTATATGGTAGTCATATCATAATTCGGTAAAACTGATATTGGCCATTTTGAGTTTCAGGCGATTTTTTTTATAGTAAATTACTATGGATTATTCTTTATGATTACTGTATTTGTAATTTTTCTTACCATCATGTTTAGTTAACACGTAACTGGATATTTGGCAAATGTAAACACTATACTAGGTAGTAGGAAATTAATGATTCAGAAGCTGGGTACCTACAACTAGGAAAATATGTCATATTTGAGATATATACACCAGTTTTTATGGATCAAAACTAAGAGATGGAAAACTTTCAATTACATGTAAAAATGGCACTCACATATTAAGCCATTTTTATAGAAATTGTAACTAGAAGCTAAAGGCAGAAAATGGCCTTAAGATATAGATGGCAGTCACAGAAAATTTAAATGGTATAAGGTAGTATAAATATCTTATAAGCAAATTTCTTTCTTCCCTCAGGATAAAAACACAACGAATAAAATCCTTTCTCCAAGTTTGACCATGTCCCAGAAATCTAACAAAACCTATTCTCCTCTTCTAGTTATCATCTAAATACATGAGCTTATTTAAGGTAATTCTGATTTACTAACAACTCCTTACTACTCAGAATTAACTCTCAAAGGAAGACCAATAGTGGCCAATTAATAGATCATGATATTTTGTACTCATATGAATGACTTTTCACCAATATTCTAAGTATTTTTAGAAAACATGTGGGAGAAGTAAACACTGGAGTGAGTTTGCTCACTCCAAGGTGAAGCCACTCTGTAAGCACATGTTTTAATCCTCAAGATTCTGCCTCTAATCGAGAACACAATCAGAATTCTAGGTTCTTAACAAAGATGACACCTTTGTCCTATTTTTTTTTTTCAATCACTGTATAAATTCTCCTACAGAGGCTTGCCTGAACTACCTCAAAGTCTGATCAGTCCGTTCCATTTACCCCTGATCCACTGAAATCCACTGGGGTCTGTATACCTCTATATTACTTTGGCTACCTACAATTTTTTACATTTTATTTATTTATTTTTTTACATTTGGCGTTCACTTCCATGACATTTACCAACAAGGTTGTAATGAAATTCAGTGTATTTCTGAACAACTAGATTGTTTTTTAACTTTGAGGCATTGTAAATCTTAAAGTTAAACATGTTTCTTTAAAAATTAGTATCACCATCTTAAATATGTGGTTGTCTAGTAACGGTACGTCACTTACTGATGTGTGTCTTCCTGGGCACTAAGATGACCTCACTTCTCTATTTGTATAACCGTCACTTCCTTTCTCCAAAACTTTGAAATATTATTTTTATCTTTCAACATACATGTACATTTCTCCAAATATTTTGTGGAAGCCTGCAAGTCATGGTTCAGCCAAGAGATTACACAGAAATTTAAATTAGAAGAGTTTAAGATAAAAAGACATTAACTATGTCAGTAGATTCAGATATGCGGGATTAGCAAGTACATAGTAAAGAGAACACTAGGGGCTAGCAGGTGGAATTAAGACACTGGTTCCCATATAACTAGCTTCTAGGTTTGAGCCTCAAACCCAGTGACTTGGGAATCCTTTCTTATGCATGCTAGCACATGAGCTTGATGGCAAAAACTTAAAAAGAGAGAGCGAGAGAGAGAACTCTAAAAATTGTAGGAATAAAAAATATAAGAAAGAGCCACTACTCCTAAAAATGAGACAACCACAGAAGAGTCCACTTACCCCAGGCCTAAGATCTAGGCTTGCTTGAAGGAGTGCAGTCATGGCCCACTGAATGCAGATGAGTCACTATGGGACTACCCTGACAGAGTTCATTGGCAGTCTGATGTAGGGTACTTGCTGAAAATCTACCATGTACAGTTCTGGAAAATTCTGTTTATGGAGAATTCTGTTTATGTTGGTGGAGACCCTTCTTCAAGACTACCTAAGCAGGTTCCTAGAGGAAGCTTCTAGCCACTGCATTGCTGGCAATCATGTACTATGAGAAGCTAAAAAGGCATGGTGCTGCAGAAACCAGATAGTGTAGAAGTCCCCACACTCCGGAAGCCCAGTGCTAGAGAACCTGCTGTCATTGCAGTTGCTTGATGAGAGAGCATATCTCTCTCAGCAAGGGGAGGAAAAGCCCTTTATCTTGCAATGTCTCTATAGCTTTTTTTTTATGATCAGTTGTTTAATTAGGTTCTTGGCAAAAAAATTAGAATATGAATTTGTGAGGATAAACTCCATTTGAGCCCAACCTCATGCTAACCAGCTACCCAGCAAAGGAAGAGTATCGAATGCAACCATCTCCATTTCTGCAGATTTGAATTTAAAATTGAGAGGAAAAGTTGACAATTGGTACAAAGTCCTTATTATAAATAATTAGTTGTGTCTTCGCTTTAATTCAACAAAAAAATCACCTACGGAACAATCTACAAAGACTTTGCAAAAAAGAAGCTAGTAATATTATTGCAGAGTGATTCATCGATGTGATGATTGAAAGCTCTTTGTTGGTTCTGGAAGATATAGTGATTTGCCTTGAGGCTGGTGATTTGAGAGACTCTAAGCTGTTTTCAAGATCAAACAGCTGGATTTGTACAGTGGTTTAGGATGACTCTGGGGAGTAGCTAGAGAAAGTATGAAATAAGAAAATCCCAAGTTTTAATCTGTATAGAATCAAAACAGCAACAGCAAAAAACCAAACATAAAATCCTGGGGTCCTTCTGCCTCTGTCCTTATCCTACCAATTTATTGGCTGCTGCTTCTCTAATAAGGTTAACCTTCTTTGATTAATATAGCAAAACAGGAATGTTTGTGCATAGAATGGATTTTTTTTATAATACCATACATTTCTGAGGTGATCTTTTTTCCTAATGTATCTTCTATTTTCAAGAATTTGAAAATAACAAAAAATCTTAAGAGACTAAAAAAAGTCAATGAACCCAAACATTGTTTCTATAATATATTTTGCTAATTAATGAGAGCACCAGAATATCAGACAAGATGTGAGTGTAAACAAAATTATAATTAGAAATACAATTTAACATTTAAGCTAAGAATAAAATTATTATTTCTGATCAATGTTATTGATCCATTTCACTATGCCACCTTGAGTTTTGTTTTTGTTTTAACCTTTTTATCTAAAAAACACATTTTAACTAAGCCCATACCAATAAAGATCATGAAATATTTTGTGAAATAAACATTTATTTATGAAAATGAAAACCATAGGGAATTAGTATATTTTTTTAAACTAAGTGATTTAAAAATAGAATATATATACTTTGGAATGTTCTAAGAAAAAATATATAGTGTTTCTACTCTTTCATGTTTTACTTCACATTTCATGAATGATAGTCTTTGTTGATCTTGATATAAAAAAGAAACAATTATTTAGAAGCACTTCATATATAATGTCTTTGAAGTCAGGAGGACTTCAATGCTTATTAGCTGTGGTATTTTGAATATTTACCTACCTTTTGCCTGAGTGTCTTCATCTATTACATGTGAATGATATCACACTCATCCATGCATTCATTCGGCAGTATTCAGTAAGTAATTAATGTAGAAATTATTTTCAACCACAGTCAACACAGACAAGATAAAATATGGTTAATACACTTAAGGTACTCCTATTGCTTCTCAAATTAAACTGCATAACATAGGCAAATATATATAAAGGCCCAAATATTAATTCAGCACACATTGTTTTTTCTCTTTGGTTCTTTCCCCTGTCCCTCTTCCTCATTCTCCGGATCTAATTCTGAATCATGGCTCCTTGTTTATTGACTTTGAGGCTGGGGTAGCTTCCTTCGTGTTTTGTTGTGTGAGCTGATGTTGATTTCTAACTTCTTATTCGTTGTATTTACTTAGAAAATGTTAATGAGGAGCCAGCAAGTGGTGTGGTGGTGAAGGCTCTGGACTACCACACAGCTGACTACGGTTTGGGTCCCAAAACTGCTGTTTGAGTTCCCAACCTGGTAGCTTGCTCTCTCACTTTCTCTGTCTCTGTCTCTGTCTCTGTCTCTCTGGTGAGCTCATATAAGACAGAGGAAACTGTAAACAAGTAATAAGATTAAATAAATAATTCTTAAAAAAACAAAATGCTAACGTTATAGTTACAATTTTGCAGGACTATTAAGGTCATATCTGGAAAATGACATATACTAATTTTTAATTTTAAAGTTGATTTTTAAAAATTGTGTTTGAAAACTTATAGTTTATGTCCACTGATAGTTTTACTTAAAATGATTTTGAAATTTCAAAAATAAATATGATAATTAAGATAGTTTTTTATTTTCTTTTTGGAGAAATTTTTTTTTTTTGAGAAATATTTTTGCCATAGGGTGCGTGCACTCCCCAGAAAGACAGAGAGAGGCAGAGAGATAGAAAGCAAGAAATCACGCCCCCCCCCAGGGGGATTGGCCACACTGCAATCCCTTCTCCTCCATTCTCCTCTCAGGATCTTGGGCATGCATGCACACGTGCCTGGTGTGAGTTTAAGCCATGGAGTCTGAGACTCGAACCATGGTCGGCTATGTGGAAGTTCAACAACATAGCCATTATGCTAACTGCTGGTCCCAATTAAGATAGGTTTTGTGGAGTATACATATGTTTAGTAAGAAAACCTAGTTTACAAATGGTGAAAATTTGAATAGATCTTTCTCCATAGAAGATATATAACTGATCAATGAGCACATCAAGATGATGATCAATACCATTGGTGATTAGGTAAACACACCAAACCCACAATGAAGTACTACTTGGTACCCAAGTAGGATAGCTTTAACCAAAAAGATGTGAAATAACAAGTATCAGCAAAGATATGGAAAAATCTGAATACTCATACTTTGCAGTTGAGAATGTACAACATTACAACTACTTTGGAAACAATTTCTCAGTTCTACCATGTGATGCAGTCTCTAATCCTAAGTAGATAGCCAAGAGAACTGATGATGTATATCCACCAAAAACGTGTACGTGATATTCACAGCAACATTGTTCATAATAGCTGAAGGTGGAAATAACTCACTTGATGATCGAGCAATGAATGGATAAGCAAAAATGTGCCATCTTTCTTATGTGGAGTAGAGTGTTATTCATCCATGCAAAGTAATAAAATACTGATACATGAATAAAACTTGAAAACATGTTCAATGAAAGAAGGCAAATAGTATATTCTATTCATATAAAATGTCCAGAATAGGTACATTTGTACAGACAGAACACAGATTAGTGCTTGCCAGAAGACGGAGGAGGTAGTACTAGAGAATCATGACTAATGGGTGTGAAGTGCTTTGTTGTTTTCTTTTTTTTTTGGGGGGGGAGGTTGAGAAAATATTCTAAAATTACACAGTGGTGATGGTTGCACACCTTTGTGACCATAGTAAAAATCACTGGATTGTACATCTTGAAAGGTTGAATTTTATGGTATGTGAATTATAGCTCAATAAAACTATTATAAAATAATAATAAAAAGTCAACAAATATGTATTTATGAATAGGGGTCTGCGCCATTCAGGGAACCAGCAGGATGGAAAGATAAGACAGTGATGCATGTGTGTATATCTTAGGGTGCAATTGAGGTCGGGTGTTTCAGAAGCGTAAGAAAACTGCAGACCTTTGAGTTTTAAGATTTAGAATTGAAATGCAGAGTTGTCTACTAATGATTTGAGAAATTACAAAACTCGAGCTAAATCAAAAAGCCAGTGTTAAGCACTGAGGGATGTAATGTGTATTTAAATCAGTCCCTGAAGGGTTTGTAGCTTACGATTCTAATGAATAGATTTCAAAAGCAATAACTCACTATTATGTATAATGATTAATGTTCCAGTCTTGTAGACATGCAGCTATAGAATTCTACATACTCTCCTAATTTGAACAACTGAGAGGTTATATTTTAGGACAAATTGTTGATAAATACACATTTAAGAAGCTTTGGAGCTGACATATTTTTAAAAAGTCACTATGGTAATCGAACAGGCTATTTTCTTTTTTTATGAATTAGTAACTCTCACTTGATGAAGTTGGAGAAGGTACAAAAAAATTAACCATTTCGTTAATAAGTCTTAATGGGGGCCAGCAGGTGACGTGGTGGTTGAGGCACTGGATTCTCACATGGCTAGCTGCAGTTCAAGTGTCAGTCCTGGTGGCTAGAGAATCACAACAAATAGGTACATAAATAAAGAAATTTTTTTTATAGTTACAATAAAAAATACACAAAATTATTTAGAGCTACCAGAAATTAGCTTGGAATATTCTGTAATAATTAGTTTAAATCTGAATATAAGTTTCAATATTTTTGGTGCACTTTATGAATATCCTGTTTCATTGGCTCTCACAAAATCTAAGATGGGGCATATAGCTTTCATTCCTTCATATTTACAAATGAGGAAATAGAGAATATGAGGGAAGTGTAATGTTGCAGAGTTGGACATTTGTTTGGAAAGCCATGATGAAAACCAGCGCGCTCCTGATGCACTGTCCTGTTTACTCTTTTCCCTGTGAGAGAAGTGTTGATTAAGCTGTGCTATTGGTGGTCTGGGGCTAGTGGCATGGTGGTGATGAGACGCAGAGCTAAGAATAATGATTTGATAAAGAAACATGCTGGGGTTTGTTGTTCCCAGACTATAAGATAGTTAAAACTCTAACAAGTATTAAAAATTAAAATGATAAATAATTTATCAAACAATTATTAAACACATTTTTAAGCACATTACATGTATTAACTCCTTATCCTTGTAAGACTTTTGTGAAGTAGAAGTTAGCTACTTATTAAAAGAGACTCAGGGGGTTCTAGCATAAAAATCTATGTTCGTAATTAGATCCTGTTACTATATGTACTTAAAAAGGGTCTGGGTTGCTACAAAGTCCCCAGGACTAGTAAATAATGATGTAATTTAGAAACCACAGTCCGCCTGTTACAGTTTTCTCGACAAAGCCAATTGTTCTCTACTGAGGCATCTCAGTAAAATACTTTGGCAATTTCTCAAATAAAAATTCACTTTTTTAAAAAAATTTAAGAAATGACAATGGATCTAATGGTTTCCATAGTTTTTTGTTTGTTTGTTTTTTAATTTATTTATTTATTTTAATTTAACCAGAGAGGTACAAGTGGGAGGGTGGGGAGGAAGTGAGAAAGCAAGCTGCCAGGTCTGGGACTCAAACCATGGTCAGCCATGTGGGAGTCCACCTCCCCTAACCACCACGCCACCTGTCAGCCCCATGGTTTCCCTAGTTTTTGAGGCCACTTTTAAGGTCTTGTGTGATCATTAATCATATCTACTCTTTCAGACAACAGTGAGCCACAATACAGTACTTGTAGCTAGTCCTAATGGCATCTAATTCCCAACACTTACTGTTACAAGGTATAATAGTTTTGCCTTTTGAAAGGAATACCTGTGATAACACTTTCTCTTATTTTTCTTAGAAATCATTTTATTAATGTTTCATTCTTTTGAAGTGCAAATGTTGAGTTCCTGAAATACTTAAACATACATACTTAGAACTTACTCAATATCTTATTCTTGTGAGATACAGTGAATTCCTGAAATGCTTAAATGTAATTAACTCTTAAAATCATTATTTTCATCTGCCTCAGTGGTTCAGTAACCATTTTCTGTTATAATCAGAAGATAGATACTTTTACACATTATATCTCAAGTACTAGTGTAAGAAAAGATGTGATTATACATATTCCTATTATAATTTATCTTTTCTTTATTTATCTCTCATTTTCCTTTGTATCTTTTTTGTTTTTCACAGAAAACTGAGTTCTTTGTATAGTCACCTTTTGACAATTTAGTAAAAATTAAATTAAAAATAATTAGTTATTGTAACAATCTCAGATTATGCTTTCAGGCTGTCATATATCCAATCAGAAAAAAAAGGATGTAAAACAAAAAGAGAATAAAAAGAAGGAAGGAGGGAGAAAAAAAGATATGTTAGTTTTTTTTTAAAGAGGTTTTTGCCTTGAGGTATGTGTGTTTCCCAGAGAGAAAGAGAGAGAGACAGAGACGGAGAGAGAGAGAGTGACAGGGAATGAAAAAAATCACCCCCCCAGGGGGATGGCCATGTAGCAGTCCTTTCTCTTCTATGCTCCTCTTGGGATCTTGGACACACATGCTTACATGCCTGGTGTGATTTTCTTTTTTTATTTTTAGAGGTTTTTGCTATAGGGCACGTGCACTCGCCAGACAGACAGAGAGAGACAGAGAGACAGAAAGAGAGAAAAATCACCCCCCAAGGGGATGACCACACCACAATCCCTTCTCCTCCGTTCTCCTCTTGGGATCTTGGACATGCATGCACACGCACCCAGTGTGAGTTTAAGTCACCGAGTCCAGGACTCGAACTGTGGTC
>NW_006159556.1:824466-891719 GCF_000334495.1 Tupaia belangeri chinensis | reverse complement strand
AAAATATTCTAAAATTACACAGTGGTGATGGTTGCACACCTTTGTGACCATAGTAAAAATCACTGGATTGTACATCTTGAAAGGTTGAATTTTATGGTATGTGAATTATAGCTCAATAAAACTATTATAAAATAATAATAAAAAGTCAACAAATATGTATTTATGAATAGGGGTCTGCGCCATTCAGGGAACCAGCAGGATGGAAAGATAAGACAGTGATGCATGTGTGTATATCTTAGGGTGCAATTGAGGTCGGGTGTTTCAGAAGCGTAAGAAAACTGCAGACCTTTGAGTTTTAAGATTTAGAATTGAAATGCAGAGTTGTCTACTAATGATTTGAGAAATTACAAAACTCGAGCTAAATCAAAAAGCCAGTGTTAAGCACTGAGGGATGTAATGTGTATTTAAATCAGTCCCTGAAGGGTTTGTAGCTTACGATTCTAATGAATAGATTTCAAAAGCAATAACTCACTATTATGTATAATGATTAATGTTCCAGTCTTGTAGACATGCAGCTATAGAATTCTACATACTCTCCTAATTTGAACAACTGAGAGGTTATATTTTAGGACAAATTGTTGATAAATACACATTTAAGAAGCTTTGGAGCTGACATATTTTTAAAAAGTCACTATGGTAATCGAACAGGCTATTTTCTTTTTTTATGAATTAGTAACTCTCACTTGATGAAGTTGGAGAAGGTACAAAAAAATTAACCATTTCGTTAATAAGTCTTAATGGGGGCCAGCAGGTGACGTGGTGGTTGAGGCACTGGATTCTCACATGGCTAGCTGCAGTTCAAGTGTCAGTCCTGGTGGCTAGAGAATCACAACAAATAGGTACATAAATAAAGAAATTTTTTTTATAGTTACAATAAAAAATACACAAAATTATTTAGAGCTACCAGAAATTAGCTTGGAATATTCTGTAATAATTAGTTTAAATCTGAATATAAGTTTCAATATTTTTGGTGCACTTTATGAATATCCTGTTTCATTGGCTCTCACAAAATCTAAGATGGGGCATATAGCTTTCATTCCTTCATATTTACAAATGAGGAAATAGAGAATATGAGGGAAGTGTAATGTTGCAGAGTTGGACATTTGTTTGGAAAGCCATGATGAAAACCAGCGCGCTCCTGATGCACTGTCCTGTTTACTCTTTTCCCTGTGAGAGAAGTGTTGATTAAGCTGTGCTATTGGTGGTCTGGGGCTAGTGGCATGGTGGTGATGAGACGCAGAGCTAAGAATAATGATTTGATAAAGAAACATGCTGGGGTTTGTTGTTCCCAGACTATAAGATAGTTAAAACTCTAACAAGTATTAAAAATTAAAATGATAAATAATTTATCAAACAATTATTAAACACATTTTTAAGCACATTACATGTATTAACTCCTTATCCTTGTAAGACTTTTGTGAAGTAGAAGTTAGCTACTTATTAAAAGAGACTCAGGGGGTTCTAGCATAAAAATCTATGTTCGTAATTAGATCCTGTTACTATATGTACTTAAAAAGGGTCTGGGTTGCTACAAAGTCCCCAGGACTAGTAAATAATGATGTAATTTAGAAACCACAGTCCGCCTGTTACAGTTTTCTCGACAAAGCCAATTGTTCTCTACTGAGGCATCTCAGTAAAATACTTTGGCAATTTCTCAAATAAAAATTCACTTTTTTAAAAAAATTTAAGAAATGACAATGGATCTAATGGTTTCCATAGTTTTTTGTTTGTTTGTTTTTTAATTTATTTATTTATTTTAATTTAACCAGAGAGGTACAAGTGGGAGGGTGGGGAGGAAGTGAGAAAGCAAGCTGCCAGGTCTGGGACTCAAACCATGGTCAGCCATGTGGGAGTCCACCTCCCCTAACCACCACGCCACCTGTCAGCCCCATGGTTTCCCTAGTTTTTGAGGCCACTTTTAAGGTCTTGTGTGATCATTAATCATATCTACTCTTTCAGACAACAGTGAGCCACAATACAGTACTTGTAGCTAGTCCTAATGGCATCTAATTCCCAACACTTACTGTTACAAGGTATAATAGTTTTGCCTTTTGAAAGGAATACCTGTGATAACACTTTCTCTTATTTTTCTTAGAAATCATTTTATTAATGTTTCATTCTTTTGAAGTGCAAATGTTGAGTTCCTGAAATACTTAAACATACATACTTAGAACTTACTCAATATCTTATTCTTGTGAGATACAGTGAATTCCTGAAATGCTTAAATGTAATTAACTCTTAAAATCATTATTTTCATCTGCCTCAGTGGTTCAGTAACCATTTTCTGTTATAATCAGAAGATAGATACTTTTACACATTATATCTCAAGTACTAGTGTAAGAAAAGATGTGATTATACATATTCCTATTATAATTTATCTTTTCTTTATTTATCTCTCATTTTCCTTTGTATCTTTTTTGTTTTTCACAGAAAACTGAGTTCTTTGTATAGTCACCTTTTGACAATTTAGTATTTCTCTTCTATGCTCCTCTTGGGATCTTGGACACACATGCTTACATGCCTGGTGTGATTTTCTTTTTTTATTTTTAGAGGTTTTTGCTATAGGGCACGTGCACTCGCCAGACAGACAGAGAGAGACAGAGAGACAGAAAGAGAGAAAAATCACACCCCAAGGGGATGACCACACCACAATCCCTTCTCCTCCGTTCTCCTCTTGGGATCTTGGACATGCATGCACACGCACCCAGTGTGAGTTTAAGTCACCGAGTCTGGGACTCAAACCGTGGTCGGCTAGAATGACAGGCTTCCTCCTCTGTAAGTGTCTGGAAGTATGGAAGATAAGCAGTGACTAAGAAGGCAGCCAAACCAAGTAGCATCTGTCAGGACCACTCTTAGATCCTGGTTTAGAAGCCAGATTTGTCTTTGTAAAGCTTGAGCTGATAATATCTTCTCAGCTCCTCTGAAGGGAGGTGGCTCCTTTCCCTTCCCTGTCTCCACAGCCCAGCATCCTAACGACTCTGCAAAGTCATCTTTCTTTTCCATTAGCTAAGCATTTGGCTCATGCTATTGTTAGGGAGGTATCTGTGAGACTCATTGGGAAGTAAAGGAGTAAAAGGCAGACTTTCTGAAGGTGTAATCTATTAAGATGGTCTCTGAGAATAAGCACATTGTGGTCACTTTGATTCTCCTGTGACCCAGTTACATGACCATGCAACTATATCTTTTTAATTTCCCGATGCTTTTCCATTTACACACTTGTATTTTCACTCTCTTATTCTCCTTCCCTTCGCCCTTCCTTCTTTTTTTTTTACCCTTGCCAATAGCTAGTACTGCTAACCTTATAAAACTACTGAAATTTAGAAATCATTTGCTAATGTGACTAATTTGCTTTGAGGAAATATTTGAGCATTTTATAAATGAGTTGGTAGTTGAAATAATGAAACAAATTACAAAAGCAAAGAAGCATTAATCTTATTTTACAAAGGGTCTTTATAGTCACTTCCCAGAACAGGATGTCTGCACATGAAAGAAAATTAGCACTGAAGAGCAATGAGATAGTTTGTACAGACACTAGCCAACATCTTCGCTCATTTAGAATCTAATTATTGATCCCATTCCACCTTTTTTTTTCTTTTTCTGTTAAGATTACCCATCAGATTTGGCATAAGTTTTAGACTATAAGTTGAATCTATAGCATAAAATTTTTCTAAGAGGAAAAAGGGTATGCAATTTCTTTTTTCTTTATTTTTAATTTTTTTTTTTTTTTCCATACGGCATGTGCACTCGCCAGAGAGATACAGTGAGAGGGAACATGAGAAATCCCTCCCACCGCCCCCACTCATCTTGGGAGGATGGCCATATTTTTAACTCGCCAGAGAGACACAGTGAGAGGGAACATGAGAAATCCCTCCCCCCCCACTCATCTTGGGAGGATGGCCATGCTATAATCCCTTCTCCATTCTTTTCCTGGGATTTCAGGCACATATGCACATGAAGTCAGTGTGATTTTCAAGCTGCTGGGTCTGGGACTCAAATCATGGTCAGCCTTGTGGGAGTCCAGTACTGTAACCACTATTCCACCTGCTGGCCCCAAAACATACAATTCCTTAATATACCACAAAACTTATCAGTGTTTACTCTGGATAACTGCCCCTCCCACTTGCCTGTATTTTCTCTAGATTATTTAATTATAACAGATCAGTTTCTTCTATTCAGTTCCACTGTATTCTATCGAGTATTCTATACCCCAGTGAGAAAGCTTTTCAGGGCTCACTTGTCAGCATGTGAGATCCTTAACAGGCACCAACCTCAGAACAGCCTAGTAACATGATCTCCAACCACTCTGTGCAAGCTATACTCTTACCTCAACTGGCTACAGTAGGGAAGAAAATAGCAGAATTAAAGCTAATCATCTTTGAAACATTTATGAACATTTAATCCCATAATTTAATAAAGAAATTTATTAACTAATAGATTTCTTACTATACCTCATATAAATGCAAAAACATTTGAATTCCAAAAGACTAATCAAAATTAATTTTCTTAAAATGACCTCAGAGAAGTAAAGGGATAAAATGAACTGCTACAGCCTGGGAGAGGTGGAGGCAGGAAGGTAGAGGGACGTTGGCTAACAGAAATGGAGTTACAGATAGATCGGGGGACTAATTCCTAGTGTTAAGAGTTAGTGTGGGAATAATATAGAGGACGCCAGCTTAATATGTATCTCAAGGTATTGTAACTAAAAGAGAGGGGTTTTTTTTAGAGGTTTTTGTCATAGGGTATATGTGCTTGCCAGAGAGAGCCAGAGGCAGTGAGAGGGAAAGTGATAAATCAACCCCTGGGCGATGGCCCTGCTTCCTTCCCTTCTCCTCTAGCCTCCTCTTGGGATCTTGGGCACACAAGCACATGTGCCTAGTATGAGTTTCAAGACATTGGGTCCTGGACTTGAACCACTGTTGATCAAGTGGGAGTCCAGCAACATAACCACTATACTACTTTGAGGGCTGGCCCCTCAAAGAGAGAGTTTTAAATATTCCCAGCATAAGTAATAACAAAAGGCTGAGATGATGAGTATATTATAATAATTATTCTGATTGAATCATTGAACATTATATTCTTGTACTCCAAAGTCATATTGTATCCTCACAATTATGTACAATTATTAGATGTTAACATATATATTTTATAAACATTAATATGTGTAAATAGATATATATATATATAAGATTATACTTTTATATACAATTACATATACACATATATATTACATATGTATTTAAGATTATATATACCATATATATGATTACATATACACATATATATTACATATATACATATATATTACATATGTACATAGATAGATAGATAGATAGACTGACAGATAGAAGGATACAAGATTTTGCTGTATGGCATGTGTGCTCACCAGAGAGAGATAGGGTGAAACAGAGAGGAGGAAGTGAGAGATCACTCCCTGGGGTGGGGAGTGACCATGCTGAGATCCCTTTTCCTTTTTTCTCCTATTGAGGTTTTTGGCATGCACACACATGCCCATTGTTAACTGTGACTTGAACCAGGTTGTCAATCATGTGAGATCCAACCACCTTAGCCTCCATGCTGTCTGCTGACCCCAACTAATATGTTTCTAAAATTATTTTTCTTCAGTTTTGTAAGCTAAGGACATTTCTGTTTTTAGTCTTTCTTCATATCTTATTCATATATCATGTTTGTATTTTGTAATAATTTAATTTGTTTTTTGGAGAGGTTTTTCCTATAGGGTGCATGCGCTCGCCAGACAGACAGCAAGATACAGAGAGATAGAAAGCAAGAAATCACCCCCCAGCGGGGATGGCCATGCCGCAATCCCTTCTCCTCCATTCTCCTCCTGGGACCTTTGGCACGCACGCAAACGCGCCCGGCTTGAGTTTAAGCCACTGGGTCCGGGACTCAAACCGTGGTCGACTACGTGGGAATCCAGCGACATAGCCATTATGCTAACTGCTGGTCCAGATTTAATTTTTATATTTAAATTTGTGCACTTTATTTAAATACATTTAATTTTCATGTATTTTTTCATTAAATCTGTTAATACTTGTATTCTTTCACAAGATGCTATTTTTTCAGTTGTTCTTTTCTGAGAAACTTGAGGTGGGAGGTTATGAATGTAAACCAGATTACCACAGTGGCTAAAAGTATTTCTTCCATCCCCTGGGCAAGGGACTCCAATGGGCATGCTCCCTCCGGGGTTGCAGTGCCCACCAAGGCCCTAGACTCTTCTCGGCCCTCCCCAGCTCCTTGCCTATTTCCTGTAAGGCCGTGGTTGTCCTTTTATTTCCTTGTGGCCTATGAAACTGGTTTATAATAAACTCTGAAAATACTATTAAAAAAGTATTTCTTCTGAATAGATATGTTCAAGTTGATCTGAATTTGAATCATGGCTTTTATATCACTAGCAAGATGACTCTGGCAAATTACTTAACTTCCCTGAGTCGTTCATGATCCAGGGGCATGATGCCTAGAGTAGAGTGTTGTTGTAAAGGGTAAATGTATTGATGCATAGAACTAATCCTCAATATATGTCAATTACCAGTAATGATTATGATTGCATCAATTTATGAAATATTTTTAAACCAATACTTTATTTGCTGAGACTGAGAGAAGATATGAAAATTAGAAATAAAGAGTCAAAATAGTCTTGTATACTCTATTACCTTATTTCCTGGTAAGGGCACCAGTACTCAGTTTGGACAATGGAAATATTATTGGTAATAGTTATAGTGGTTAAATATTATTGAGCACTTATTATGTACCAACCATAATCCTAAAAATCTACAATTTATATAAAACCATGATTTTTACTGTCATGAAGTATAAACTATTACTAGCATCATTTTATGAAGAGAAACTGAAGCTAAAGCTATAACTCTGCTGTAGAAGTAATTTAAATAGCAATGCTATTTTTAAAAACTACTTATTTGTTTGTAAGTTTGCTATAGGGCACATGCGCTTACCTGAGAGAGAGAGGGAAAGTGAGAAAGCAAGCCACCATGTCTGAGACTTGAACTACACTCGGCCATATGGGAGTCCAGTGCCCCAACCACCATATCACCCGCTGGCCCCGAGCAATCTTACAAACAGTCTTAAATGTATAAAAATATTTCTACTCTTTAACAAACAGATTTTTAATGTCTTCTAGATGAACAACAGTAAGATATATGTACATTATTGTGTCATATGGAATTTTCCAAACTCAAGGAGGCATTTTTGATTGGGTTAACACCAACCTTCCTAGTAGCAATCAAATAATTGTTCTTTGCTGGAAAATTAAATGCACATTTTGAGTTTTAATGAGCAGATAAAAAATATGGGACTTTATTCAATAAATTAACGAAAGAACAGGAGTTTAGAGTTAACAACTATTTACTTTCAGATTTTTATGTCAATATTAGTGAAATAGCAGGTGCTATTTAACTTAGTATGTCATTTCAGGAGGAAATGACTGAAAGTTTACAGTAACAATGTGTAGTACAGTATATTTTGTACTTTCACAGGGTGTACTGAGAATTATCTTCATTAAGAAAAAGAATAGAATCACTACATTAGGTATCAATTTTTGTAGTTTTATGTTTCATTTGTGGATGAAGAGTTTGATCAGTATGATCCTATCTCTATAAAACCTTAGTAATTATTATAGCCTTCATTGATCTTCTCTTATGATTTAGCAGCTAATTTTATGGTTGTATAGTTCAACTAATCATTATTGTATCACTTGTGCTATTTTTGCCTCTTCAACAAAATTGAACACTGCTGAAGTAAAGAGACCAAATATTACTGTTTTTGTCTTTCCTCTGGGGATTAACTAAATTCGCAGCACATAGTAGATGTTCGATAATTTTTTCTTGATTAATTCAAACTGTAAACAACAACTCTTAATCATAAACTTCTTTGTAGCTAGACCCTTGCTGTAGCTCTTCAATGTAATGCCATTATTGATAATAATGTCTAACTTTGACAAATAATAAAATGAGCTATGCGTTATTAACTATTTGCTATGATTCTCAAATTCTCCAGCTATAACTCAAATTTCTTTAAAGCTCTCATCCAATTTATATCTATAATTTTCATTTTCATTCTTACTGTCAAAACAAAACCTTTAAAATCAAATTTACCTTACAATTCCATGCAAATCTCGAATCATAAGCAGCTAATATTCTGATGCTCAAGTGATTAATTTTAAAATTTTATTAGCCCTTGCATGAGTTATGTCCTTTAGTCAATAAGCTTGGTGAACATATTATGCTAAGTGCCAAGAATATCTATGAGAATAAACTTACATTCCAAAATTTACACACACTCACACACAGATGGTCCCCATTTTATAACAGTTTGTCTTATAATTCTTTGACTGCAGCATGTTGAGGGGGCAATGTACATTTGGTAGAACTGAACTTCAAACACCCATACAGCATTTTGTTACTCCCTTTCAGTACAGCATTTAATCAATTACATGAGATAATCAACACCTCATTTCAAAATAGGCTTTGTGTTAGATGACTTTGTCCAACTGTAGGCTAGTTCAGGTGATTTGAGCAGGTTCAAAGTAAGCTAGGCAAAGCTGTGGTGTTCAGTAAATTAGGTATAGTGAGTGCATCTTCACACTATAGTATTTTCGATTTACAATGAGCTTATTGGGATGTAACCCCAGCATAGACTGAGGTGCATCTGAGTGTGTGTGTGTTTGAGAGTGAGAAAGTGCAATGGAATTATTATAGCAAACATATTGGGACAAAAGACACACTCTAAAGCTAAAATTGGAGTGCCTTCACTTTCTTATACTGATTCCATAATTCTCTTTGCTTCTAATAGTGACAGATGGCATTCATAGTCCCAGTTGGCTTATATTTAAGATAGATCAATATGCACTATTTATTATCTGACTTTATTTTAATTTTATTTGCAAAACTATAAGCAAACAATTGGATATAGGACTGATCTACTAAATGTGTTAATCATTTAGCTTTCCACCTTTCCTTTTGCAATCTGTTTTCAAGGTGAAAGAGAACGCTTATGTTGTAAATGATTCCTTCACATTTGGCTGTCCTTCCATCTTCAACTTAAAAAGTTAACTGTGTACCTAGTCAGAGGCATTAAATAATATTTCCTTCTCCTTAAAATAGCTGGAGAAGCATTTCTTCCCTCCCACACTTCCAGTTATCTCTAGGCACAGCTTTAGGTAATATTTTAAAACTTACAAAAATATTTTCTTATGATACGATTACATAAATCCTTTATCTACAAACACAAATCATTCAAGAGTTTGTATTTGAAGTTTTTGAAATAAGTATAGACAGCTGGTGGCTATGTGGCAAACCTCTAAACTTATTTAAAATGTTTCTTTTTCCCTTATTTTTGTGCAAATATTTTACAACTTCCAACCCTCGAAGTTTTCTTCATACAAAGAAATCTCACCATGGGGTTTCTATTTTTATGTTAGTCTTGTGGACAGGGCATTTGGCCAGGTCATCAAATGGGCAGCACCTCACCAGCTGCTTCTGTTTCTCCCCCCTCTGAGAGACCTTGAGAAAGTAACTTAACTTTCCTCTTACCTTAAGTAAAAATGCCATAAAATAAATTCAACAAATTCTTATAGATGACTTTGGTATTGTATGTTTATATTTTTAAAATTAAATACTTACCATCTTTTTTTTTTCTTCTTTGCACCTCTTGTTTAGTGACTTAGAAAACCCAATGCCTTTCTAAAAAACAAACAAACAAGACACCTCTATAATTAAATCTACCTACCTACCTAGTTTTTTCTCAGTTTCTTGAGTCCTCTAACAATCTTTGTCATGGAACAGCCTGTGTCAGCTGGGCCCTTGAACAATTATGTATTGTGCGTCATCTTGAACACAAAAAGAACACATATGATAAATGATAACCATCTTGTTTCAGTGGTTATTAAATGCTTTCACTTTCACACAATGAGAGATTTGATAAACAGAATTGAGCCTCATGGTTAATGACATTTCCAAATTTTAGAATGTCCGTAAATAATGGAAGAACTTCATTATAAACAATGGAGGGTAAAACAAAGAACCTCCCTCCTGACACATGAGAACAAATGACTTCACATCTCATCTATATTTAGAGAATGATGTGGAAGTCTATTCATTTATCTTCTGATATTCATTTCTGGATAAATGATGGTGCTCTTTTTAAACCTGAAGTCCAAATGGCTTAATACGATAAAATATATGACATTTTATAGGCATTTTGTAACAAGTCTTGCATGTCACTGTAGTGCAGTTACATACAATATCAATTATTCCCTAAGGTATTATGTAGTTGTAGATCATAAACTTTTAACTTAAATTAAACATCACAGCTGGTTGCTTTAATTTGATGCATTATGCTACAAATGTTTCAACAGCTTGACTAAAATGAGCCATACTGCAGATTCAAAAGAAGAGCGAAGGTCAATGCACATGAAGCCTAGCCATTTGCAAATTTCTTTGGGCATATTAAAAAGCATTCCACAGAATATAGTTTCGTGGGATGAAACCAAACAAAATAAAGGAAAACTGAGTAGACCATTGCAATAGTGTTTCACTTATGAAAAGCAATACTGTAAATTCATAATCTCATGACTGTGTTTACAATATCACATTTTAGAAATCAAGAATATTGTGCTTTGAGAATGTTGTTTACTTCTTCATTTGTGATAACCCTGCAAGCTGCTTTTCAAATTTAAAACATCATTATATCTGCAAAGGAAGGAGGCAGTTATCAGAGAAGAAAAACCCACATGATTGCCTTCTTTCTTACTCTTCCAAGGAAAGTTTTGTTTTTTTTTTTTTTACCTTTTAATTAGAAGACCAGAAAAGCTATCTTTTTGCTCATTCTATTTGTACTCCAAAATTCTTTAGTTTGATTGAGTATTGATAATAATGCCACTGACATTATCATTCATTATAATAAAAAAAACAATTTTGGGACTATTGTAACTCCCAGGTTGTTTTTCTAGCCCATAATAATTAGTCTAAATATTATTGTTAAGGCAATCCATAAATTAAAATAATCCTATCACTTAAGATCAGAAAGTCTCCCAAATCTTCTGCTGACAACCCAATAGAAATAGAAGAAATTAATCTGAGAGGTTAACAGTTATTGGGAAAGTCAAGATGCATTTTGTTGACATGTAAAACGCAATACTATATTTCAAGATAAGAAGATTTAAAACTAAGAATTATTTTCTTGTTAGTCATAAAAATAATAGAACTTCAAACCTGAAAAAGAACCAAAAAAAACCTCTGAGAGCTTGCTCTCCACAACATCTGTGCAATCCTCATCTCAGTTCAGACATGGTTCATTGTCCCCGATGCTCAACTCTCTTAGCATGACATTTGGAGCTACATTTGGTCACATTCATATGTCACTATACCATACTTGATATATATGCTGATCTAGCCAGTGTGTGTGTGTGTGTGTGTTTCTTTAGCTTCTTACTGTCACCTAGAGTTATCTTAAATCCTTTCAATAAAAATGAACTTTTTCTTTATTAGTGCATCTACAAAGCTTGGTTACTAAGAAATCACAGTGACAGAATGTCTTTGGTGTCATATTAGAATGATGTCAACAGCCAGAGTGTAAGCTTCTTTGGTTTATATATATCATTAGTCTTAGTCTCTTCTTTAGTTCTCCATTTCTCTAAGTATTTAATTAATATATACTTAGGTTATTTAAAACATCACTCTAATTTAATGCTCTTTCTTTTCCTTTCTATTGGAAGAAGCTAAATTTCAGAAAACTTAAGTGTGTGTTTTAAACAAAATAAACTAATGTTGTTTCCAGGATCAATGACCTATTTCTTGCTCACCATGTGTAAGTAACTAATGGGCTGGGTGAAAAGCTTGCTCTACCCACTTTGGCTATAGGATACTCATCCTGCAATTGGTTTCTATTTTTTCACCAGTAGTAGTGTTCAGGGGAAAAATCATCAGAGTAGGTGTTCCTTTCCATTCAGTATTCTATTATTTGCATGACATTTTTATTTAATAATAAATACAGAAGAAAATTTAAAAAAAGCTTGTTCTACTTAAAGTTACTGACAAAATTTGGAACTACTTCAAGTTGTTCAATGCAGCTTTCACCACCCATAAGAGTGGAAAACATGCTCTGACCTCCCCATCTTTTATCTTTTCTCAACTCTCCTTTGAATCAGTATTTCTGGGGTTGATTTTAGTAGTAGAATTAGTTTGCCCTACCTCACTTTGCCTGTTACCTGGAAGTATGTCTAATTAATTTAAAAGAATTTGGCATTTACAGTAGCCTAAAATTGGAACCTGACTGTAATCTTGGTCATGTTTCCTAATTTTGCATCTTACAAATATATAAACTGGAGGAAATATATCTACCTCATAAATGTTATTGCAAGGAATAAATGAGATAATTTAAAACTGACCAATTTGCTAACAAAAAAAAAAAAGAAAGAAAGAAAAGAGTAAAAGATCTATGTTCCTGCCTTCTACTTTGCTCAATGTTTCCAGATTGTTTAGGTTCTTATTAAAGGATAAGGAAGGAAGAAAGAGGGAAGGAAGGAAGGAAAGAAATAGAAGGAAAAGAAACAAAACATATCCAATAGAAGAGACTTTAAACTTTACTCAATTTGTCTCATATAAGTAGTCTTTCTTTAACTACTTTAGTCTTTGTATAATAAAACTAATTACTACTCACAATATACATGGTTTTCTCACATATAACATATGTGTTACTGGGAGAGAGAAGTACAACAATTGTTGGTTTATTGTGCCCTTTTTTCGTTTTTTGGTTTTTTTTTTTTTTTTTTTTTCCCATTTTCCTCTACCCTGAAAAACCACAGTGACTTACCTTGAAACTAAGCTTCACCATCCTAGGCTCTTTACCTCCAGTGATTTCATCTTCAGTCAACCACAGATGTGCATTCAAAACTCTGGTGTTACCGTTGCATAGACCATGCTACCTAGTGAACTTTCTCTCCAAAGCATGAACTCTTGTCCTGGTTTTTATGTAGCCATCTATAATGCCTTGTTCCTGGTTGCTATCAGATTCTCTCGGTCTTATTTTGAGCTCTTCATTACCTGTGTCTGAACATTTTCATCAACATCCTTCATTCATTTGTCCTTCTGTTTGGGTACACTAAAAGCACATTCAGCTTTATATCAATATAACAATCTTCTTTCTATCTTAGACTCCTGGGGAGAAGCTAAATGGAAAAATATACCTGGCTTATACTTTGTTTGAAATGTATGGTATAAAATACCAAAGTTAGAGCTTGTGTTGTTATGCCTTCTCACACTCCTACTTTGGTAGTCTTTATGTTTTAATGATTTCTGTGTCCCTATTGGCTTTATGCCCTTGTATACATTAAAAAAACTCTCTCAAGATATTAATCTTTCCATAATAGAGAGGCACGTGTTCCCTGTAAATGAGGTTCTGGGTTTGAATGTCAGCCATGCCACTTCCTAGTTCTATGTCTTGGATTAGATATTGAAGTTTGTGCCTCAGATTTCTTCTAGGAGAATTAAAATAATATGAGCTAATTATAAAAATTGAGTAAATCAATAGTATTTTTATTTATTTATTTATTTTATTTAGTAAATCAAAAGTCTTTCTTTTATTTATTTGTATTTATTTATTTACTATTATCATCATAATCTTGTTAATATTACATTGGATTGCATATAACTTTACAATGTATTACATTGCTTTTTCAAAAGGGAATGCCATACATGTCAGTCAATACAGAGACATTAATCTACCCACTTTTCTACATATATTTAAACTGTTTACTGAATATTTTTTATTGAGCATGATTTTTTCTGAACTTAAAGAAACCATTTTTATTTACATATTAGTAATACAGTGACTGAATTTTCTATGTCATAAGGCTTCTGTGTGACTCAAATGACCAAATATATGTAAAAATATTTTAAAAACTAGAAATTGAGAAGAAATTGGAAACATGTCTAAAGTATAACTGACCTTTGACTGATCATTGAAGAATGAATGATTCTGGGTCCAGCAGTTAGTGTAATGGCTATGTCGCTGGACTCCCACGTAGTCGACTGGTTCGAGTTCCGGACCTGGAGGCTTAAACTCGCGCCGGACGTGTGTGCGTGCGTGCCCAAGATCCGGAGAGGAGAATGGAGAAGAAGGGATTGCGGCGTGGCCATCCCCCCTGGGGGGGTGATTTCTTGCTTTCTGTCTCCCTGTCTCTCTCTCTCTGTCTGGCGAGCGCATGTGCCTTATAGTAAAAACCTCTAAAAAAAAAAAGAATGAATGATTCTGAAGTTACTACTTTACACTATGCCATAGAAAACACTGCAATCTTTTTCTAATTCATTCTATAATTCTAGCCTAACATAAATACTAAAATAATAGTCAGCTGCCCTTCCCCACCACCATTTATGGAACAGTTTCACTTACGAATAATACTTCCTCAATAGAGTATGTGAAAATAAAATCTAGCCATGATTCTTTTAAGAGTTTTTAATTATTGGGTGCATATGGTCATCAGAGAGACAGAAAGTGAGAAATCACCCCCTGAGGGGATGGCCATGCCACAATTCCTTCTCCTCCATTCTCTTCTAAGGATTTTGGGCATGCATACACATGTGCCCCGCGTGTTTTAATCTGCTGGATCTGGGATTTGAACTGTGGTTGACTATGTGGGAGTTCAGTGACATAACCATTATGACATCTGTTGGTCACACCATGAATTTTTTAAATGTCGCACAAATAGTAGGTAACATCTACTGAATGCTACATGGTCTTATTTCTTGTTTTAAACAACTCCATTCTGTAGTTTCTGTTATCATCCCAGTTTGTCTAATGACAAAAGCGAGGCGTAGGGGAGTAAAGGAACCTTCCATCAGTACAGCCGTAGCACGTGGTAAGGCTCAAATTCGAGGTCATTCAGCACAGCTCCTCAGCTCACAGCCCTAGCAATATACTGGATCTCATTTGCTGACAGTAAAAGAGTCCAAGATAAAGTTTAAGTAAATCTGTCAATATAATTTTTTTTGAGAGGTTTTTGCTATAGAGCGTGTGTGCTTGTCAGAAAGACAGAGAGAGACAGAGAGGCAGAAAGCGAGAAATCAACTCCCCCAGGGAGATGGCCATGCCTCAATCCCTTCTCCTCCATTCTCCTCTCGGGATTTTGGGCATGCATGCACACGCTCCTGGCGTGAGTTTAAGCTACTGGGTCCAGGACTCAAACTGCAGTCGACTACATGGGAGTCCAGTGACAGAGCCATTACTCCAGCTGCTGGTTCCTAAGTGTGTCAATATAATTTATGACAGTCGTAAATCAATGGAGACAACTATAAGCTGTTGCCATGTGTAAGGCAGAGATGATATTATCAATGACAAGCCATAAACTTTGTATAAAAATCCCACAGAACTTTGTTATATTTACAAGATATATGTGTTTACTCAGTATAGCACATTTTGATCCAGATTAAGTACCACTAAGATTTATTTAGGCTCCACAATATACCAGGGCTAGTGTGCTTGGTATATAAAGAATGATAAGATTGGGTTAAAAAAAATAATTCTTTTCACCCTAAAAGCAAAGGATCCTTGAAGGATGAATGAAAGACAAGTCAAGAAATTCTGAGAGATTTTTCAGGCAGAATGAACAGCAAATGTACATAGTTCTAAAATAGCCAGATATACATAGGGAACTAAAAATAATTCAGTGTTAATGGAGGGAAGTGTGAGGTGGAGATTGGCAGAGATGGTGCTGGATAAGAGGCAGGTGCCAGTTAGCAGGAAGCCTTCTGTCATTCTGTCTTGGGAAGTACACTGGCTTCTAGCTATGGAAACCATTCAAAGACACTTCCTCTTTCAGATGGGTTATATATGGAGACTGGGGAGTGAAATCCAACGTCATGACATTGAGATAGTAAGATTGGCAAGGGCCTTAAAAGGACAATTGGAGAGAAGGGAGGAAAGAGAGACATGCATTTAGAAGTTTCAAGATTTAAATCATCAAAGATTGGTGACTAACTAGAGAGAGGACTGTAAGGTGACCTCTAATAGAAGGTGACTGGCTGACATGGGACAATAGTATTCCGAAATGAAGAGGAAGAGTCAATATGGAGATGGGGAGACTGATGAGGTAATATGTTTATTTTTAAGGTCAAAAAGACTTCCAGGGAGCTCTGTCCAAGTGTGGATAGGCAAAGATGCCTAGCTGTCAGTGGAGATGTCTGTGCAATGGATTTAGGGCTTGTAACCCCAGAAGTGGTACTGAAGCGATCAAACAGGATCTTGCTTGGCATTGAGCTTGCCGTATAGTATGTTGTACAAATAGTTTACCCCAAAACTAAGCATGGCGTAATGAGTCAGAGCAAGAAGGTGCAAGAATAGCACCATTTAGGGGCAACAGTAAGAACCCACAGAGAAGGGGAGTACATATAACACGTAATTTATATGAATTTTGTCTGTAGTCATAGGCATATGTGGCAAAAATATAAAATAATCTAGGGAAAATAAGCATCAAATTAAATTAGTGATGAACTCTAGTTAGAAAAGGAGGTGGATTGGATAGGCCTTCCAGAGTATCTCTAATTATTTATTTCTCTTTTTAAAAAAAATCCCGAAGCAACAAGAAGAAAAAATATTAAAATCTGACAAAGCTGCTTAGTGAGTTCATAAGTATATTCTATTTTAAAATGCATTTCTATATGCTGAAAATATTTCTGATAACTTTTATTAAAAATAACTGGCAAATACGGAATTGAATCAGTAAGTGTGACGTATACTCTAAAAATATGGCTGGAAGGCAAAAAGATGGGCAAAAGTTAAGATGAACTCAAGGCAAGGAGAGAGTGCTTTTGCTTTTTCACTTTTTGTTGTTTTAAATTTAGGAGATTTGGGTGTGGTAGCACATGCCTGTAATCCCAGCTGCTCAGGAGGCCAAGGCTGGAGGATCAGGAGTTCAAGACCAGCCCAGGCTGTAGAGTGAGAACCTTCCTCTAATAATAAAAAAAAAAAAAAAACAGAGAGAGAGTGGGACCAGCAGTTAGCATAATGGCTATGTCGCTGGACCCCCATGTAGTCAACCGTGGTTCGAGTCCTGGACCTGGTGGTTTAAACTCACTCAGGGCACATGTGCGTGTGTACTGAAGATCCCGAGAGGAGAATGGAGGAGAAGGGATTGTGGCATGGCCATCCCCCAGGGGGATGTGATTTCTTGCTTTCTGTCTCTCCGTCTCTCTGGCGAGCACATGCACCCTAAAGCAAAAACCTCTCAAAAAAAAATTAAAAGAGAGAGAGCGAGATTTCAGCATTTATAGATAGATGAAAAGGATAAATAGAGAAGGACAATTTGGACAATTAAAAAAAAAAACATTAGAATATGCCTTAACAATATAGTTGTGAAATTCAAAATAAGAAAATTTTTATCACCTTGTATGATGTTTGTCCTTCAAATTCCATTACAATAGAGTTATAGCTTTTATACTTTTAATATATGCCTTTTCCTACTTAAAGCATAAACTCATTTTGTCTAGTTCTGCATTATAATAAAGAACTAAGGAGATAATGTTATACTTCTTAGATGACATCATTCAAGAAATTATAGTAAGACAAAGTCGTATAATCTTTTTGTTTAAAGAAAATCAGTTACCATGAGACTCTCACAACCGCATTGCATTTATACATTTTAAAGCAGCATCCTAATTGCAGTATTGCACTCTCACCAATATGGTATCATCCCGAAACAGACTGGATAAAGAACACCTGCTTAGAGAGGGAGGAAAGCGTGCTACCCAATATGTAATTATGCATTTTTGAATATTGAAGACTGTTGAAAAGATGATAATTTAAGTATGAAAAGGTTGCAGGATAGCAATAGAGAATTTACAGCTTGTAACATAGAATTTCTGGATGACTTAAAGAATTGATTGCCCATGTAAAATATTTGACCTGTCCTGATAATAACATCTATTATGACTGTGAGTTGGAAATTCTTTGAAGATTTTGGACATTTTGTTGACATTACCTTTTATTTCTACTGAGTTTATCCCACATTTGGAAAATGTGGATGTGTGTGCACTCAAAATCCCAAGAAAATGGAAAAGAAGAGATGGAAGGGTAGCCATCCTCCCAGGCTGGGGGAGGAAAGGTGCTTTTTCACTTTCTCTCTGTCTTTAACTGGCGAATGCATGTGCCCAATAGCAAACTTAAAAAAAAAAGTTGAGTTGGAGTGCTAGTGGAAAACAGCACAAGTGGATGTGTAAAAATTCAACTGAAGAAGAAAACAATTTTGCACCCCTAATTCATCATCACACTATATTACAAATCAGTAATTAAACATCCTTTTTTTTTTTTTTTTGGAGAGGTTTTCACTATAGGGCACGTGTGCTTGCCAGACAGACAGAGACATAGAGACAGAAAGCAAGAAATCACCCCCCCCCAAGGGGGATGGTCACACCGCAATCCCTTTTCCTCCATTCTCCTCTCGGGATCTTGGGCACGCACGCACATGTGCCCGGCGTGAGTTTTAAGCCACCAGGTCCGGGACGTGAACCACGGTCGACTACATGGGAGTCCAGCGACATAGCCATTATGCTAACCATTCTTGATAAGAGTCACTTTGAAAGAAAGAGTAGAAGTAGTACTGAATAGGCAATACATAGAAATTCAGAGAAAATGTTCTTTCTGTTTTCTAAAATTATAATGGAGGATTAATCCTGGCTTACAGTTTTGTTATATAGGTGATAATCCACAAGAGTCAACATTTGACTCTGTTTTAAAGTTAATAAAATAAAATAGTCGATGCTTATATTTTACTAACTAAATAAAAAAAATCACTTGTAATTTTGAGAAATGCTTTAAAATGTCTGCCTCTCTTTTCACTTAAAAATCAAGTTTTTAAAAAATGGTTATGGAGCTACTACATGAAAAAAATAGGATTTTGAGATGGAAGTATCATAGAAACAGAACAGGTATTTTCAATTTCTATTCTACACGATGTCTCTTGATGTTGCCTTACCATTAGTAAATATTTGTAACTGCATATTGAACAAGTGTTCAGTCCTTTCCAGGTTCTGTGGGTATTATCAAATTTATTAATATTTTAATTTTTGATTGATTAGTAATTTTTGAATGAAAGTTTAGAAATAGTTCTCAAAATAAAAATGTGTTTGTAGTGCATTGAAGTGTCATACAATTTTCCTGTGTGGAATGGTCTTTTACTGATAAAAATAGTACCAGATCAATATTCCACAAAGACAGAGAAACAGAAAGAAAAATCAAGATACATAAGAAAAAATTATATTGGCATTCCCTAGGCTAAGCTGTCATCTCTGTCCAGGGATCAGTTTAATGCTGTGAATAAGAATTAAACTTACAGATGATTTTGATTTGCACTCTCTATTCAGCAAACTTTTCTCCCCTCTGGTTTCACTTTTGATCTTGAACTAGCGAGTGTATCAGGACCTGCCTCATCAGAGAATTAAAAACTCTCCGTTATCTGCTGAGTATAATGAACTCATGCAGCATTAACAACACTCAGTGATTGTAAATCCCACTTCTCTTACTGGTTCAATCTCTCCTAGTGTCACTCTTCCCATCAAGGTTAAGTCATGCCATATGAATCCAGTCACCATTTGTCCAGAGTAGCTGGGCCTTGTTTAAATGTTTGTATGACTGTAGAACTTTCTTTAATACTTTGGGAAATAAAGTAAAAAGGGATAGAGAGGAATAAACCATCAGGGAAATTGCTAGAGTGAAATCATTTTTTAGCATTGTATACAACAGCCAAGATACCGAGCAACCTAAGTGCATGTCAATCAAGTGGATAAAGAAACTGTGGCATATATACTTGTATATACATCGAATGTAATTATGCCTTAAAAACGAACAAACAAGCAAAAAACCCCTGCCATTTGCCACAACACAAATGAACCTGGAAGACATTATGCTAAGCAATATCATACATTTTAATAACATATATGTGTATATATATATTTGTGAAAATATAATTTAAAAATATTTTGTATAAACCCATCTCCTCCAAGTCAACTGTAGTTTATTCAAAAGAGTAGCAGAGAGTATAGACAGCCTAGATAAAATATGAAAAGTACACAGGCTCAATAAACGGGCTTGCACATAGCTTAAATGTATTAATGGGACAAAAGTAAATTTTGCATTATAAACAAATCCATTATAATATTTTTCTTTGTGTTCGCTAGCAAATTTTATGATGAATAGCACACGTTTAATCTTCTTAGAGTTAAAAAAGAAGTCAAAATTACTTCCAAGTGTTCTATGAAGAGATCCTTTTACATATACAAAATTTGGGATTGTTAAATATAACAGGAACAGCCTCATTGCCTACTGATAAAGGAACCAGATCTCATGTAGCCAACCACAGTTCAAACCTTGGCCCTGGTGGCTTGCACTTGTGTGTGCATGCTTCAAATTCTGACAGGATGGAGAAATGGAGAAGGGATAACGACATGCCCACGTTCCCTTGGGGAGTGCTTTCTCCCTTTCTCTCTCTCTTGGTCAAGGACACATACCTTCTAACAATTAAAGGAAAATAAAGTAGGATTATTGGTGTAAATTGAGCACTGTTATTGAAAACAACCTGACATGAAGGGGTAGAGACCTGTACTCTGGAGTTGTGTTTGCTGCTTACTAGACATGTGTCTCTAGGAAATGTTTATTTCACTTCTCTGGCCTTCAGATTCCTCATATTTTACTTGAATAGCTTGGAGATTCAAGTCTTTTACCATGTGAGTTCTAACAGATACTGCTAGTGATCTGTTCATACACTTGAGGTTTCTTTACCGTGTGTGCGTGTGTTTGTGTGTGTGCATGCTCTTGTGGTTCTGGTCAATGTCCACTCAGCAGCCTGCCCCTGTCTTTGTCCGGAGCTGTCCTGAGCTTTTGCTGCCTGAGGCCCACCTTGCCTAGACACAGAGCCCAAGAGGCCTGGCATGCCCGGCCCCATGCCCTTAAACCCCTGCTCACTCTGGATGGAGACAGTTTTCCAGAGCTTTCCTGTGAGATACAGCCAATGCCACCCTCTGAGATCTTGAAACTGTCTTTGGATGCCTTTCTCTTACCTTTCCAATTTCCTCCTTCCCCTGTTGGCATTTTGTTGTTTTGGCAACACATCCTAAAAAAATCACTTTCATGGGACTTCTCACCTCAGAGTCTGTATCAGAATATCCCCAGCAATTATGTTTGGATTCATTTTGTTTTGGCTTGACCTTGGTGTCTGTGAACTTCTTCTGCCTAGCTTTAGATCATTGCATACCATCTCAGAGATACGTTGGAGAAACTACTGTACCACAGTCTTTGTGCCTGCATCAAGTCGTATAAGTATCATTCTAAATAAGACCACTCTGATAGTTACTTGAGATAAGAAACTACCTATGATATCCTGATGCAAATCTGGAGGTAGTCTTGGCTTCTGTGAACCACTAACATAGATTTCTGTACATTGATAAACTTTAATTTTAAATTTCTCATCTTAATTTACTATTATTCCTGTTATTGTTTTGTATTGATTCATCTTGTATTTTTGTCTTGTCCTGTTTGTTTTTTTTTTTTTCTTTTTTTGGTTTTTCTGGACCAGGACTATATATAACATGAACTTGTAAAGTCACATAAAGCTGCCTATCATTTAGGAAAGGTTTTTGTGTATTTGTGTGCTTGTCAGAAATTGTGTTTGCTACTCCAACTGCAGTTGTCAGTCCACAAAAACTCTGGTCAGGCTTTCACCCCTAAATCTTTTGGAGTAGAATGTAAGGGAGAAGGCAGGTTTGCCAGGTTGTAATCCACAAACCCTGGCATTTGGATTAGCAAGGGAGGACTGAACACTCTCAGCATGTCAGCCTCCCCACTTTCTCCTCACCCAGGAAAACTTGGAGTCAAGAGGGTAGGAGGAGGAGAGCTGATGCAGAGCTCACGCTGCTCTCACCATGCTGCCGGTGGCTTCGCTCTGCCCCTAGTTGTGGCCACCCACAACTCACACAGGACAGTTTACAATTACTGTTGCTGTTGTTAGATCTTTCCCTCTCTTTTGTTTCCTCAGCATCATTTTGGGATGTGTTAGCCTTTAACCTGTTTTTGTATGTGTGCTCATTTGTGTGTGGCCAATTCGTATCTGTAATAGACTCAGTAGACATTGTTTCTGTAAAGAAGTTCTAAGTCCGTGTTTCAGCGTTTTTCCTGCAACACTTCTTCTTCTAAATGGTTTACATTTTTCATCTTGTGTTCATTTATTATTTTGTGTATAATAATAAACATAGCTGCATGGTATGGTAGAGTTGGAAATCCATGTTTATGTCACAATGAAAAAATTCATTTCCAATAAAAATAGATGTTCTGTAACCTGACCTTATAAATATTCCTTTGAAAGGACACTTCATGAAGTGTGAAAATGCCAAGCATCAGCTAATAAATCTTTGTGAAATTTTCTATTCATAGGCAATTTTTAAATAATTCACAATTTTAAAACATAGACTAAATAGATAACGTGTAGTGAGGCTTCTGAAATCTCATACAAAATTTTTGTATGTACTTTTCTGATACAGTAGAATACTGCTAAATGTTATTGCTTTGATACCTTAAGTAATCTCTATGCACTGTTTTAATTGCTTAATCTGGCTTAGACTTTTTAAACTAAGGCAATACACACTTCAAAGGAAGAGATTGATAGATGTTATATACTCTGCACATACTTAAAAGCCTCAGTATAAGCCCATGACCTGATAGTAAACCACCAATTAGTACATACATACTGGAAGGCAATAATACTGGTTTACATTGTAGTTCATTTTATTAATTTTCCTTTCTCCCCAATAACTTGTTTCTTCCAAGAAACATGACTGTTTCCAACCTACCACCCTTTTTCCTCCTTTTCCTTCTCAAGCTGCTTCTTCTATTTGCCTTCTTCACATTTTCTTCCACCAATTCTTTCCTCCTCCTTCCTCATTCTTTCTCTTCATTTTAATAGCTTCCTTCATGATCAAGTCATGGTGCTACCATTTCTCATACTCATAAGCACCAATGAAGGTTCTATTCATCATTCATTAAATGTTTCCCATGTACCAGACACGGTACTCAACTTCTTACTAAATGAGTGATTATAGTGGGTAGTGTTTGGGGTTCAATGGGAAGTTGGTTCAATTGGTGTGTGGTTTGATTAAAATTTGGCTCTGATAGCTTTGAAATTAGATTAAAAGTAATAGAGTAATGAATTTAAATTAATGAAGATTGATTTGAAGACTCTAGAGTTACATATAAACACTTTTCTTAAAGTATATAGAATATTTCTATATATACTTTGTCCCTAGGTGATTTTAAAATGAAGCAAAACTATAGTACTTCAAATGCAAGTCTTTTAAAAAGACAGGAAAATGATATAATGCAAAAATCAAACTAAATTGCTCACAAATTTATTTAATAAAACTGCTATTCTTTAAAATAGTCTGGCTTTATTCTTTTGTTTGCATTAAAATTCCAAACAAAAACATATGCTACTTTCTAATAAACTTGGTGGATGTTATCATATGCAACAATGACATATAAGAGTACTTGAAAATTGTCTTTTTTAGTTAATAATATAAGCAAATCTAATATTGACTCTAGGTAGGAAGATATTTCCTTCAGTGATTGTTTCAAGGATAAATTTTTGTATAATGAAATTCTGTATTAAAATTGTTTTATGAGTGATTGTTAGCAGCTACATCCAGACTAGGCTGTTCTCTCTAAGAATAAATGGGAGTCACAAGGTTTGTTTTGATCAGCTCTTTCGAAAAGACTAAAAATATGGAAAACTATTTACATTGTAATTGCATGAATCAAACTGGTTTCACTTTATAGAACCAAAAAGAAGTGAAATATACAAGATAATTTACATTTCAAACCACATGAACCAAGATCCTGAGCCAAATGGGGAAGAAGGCAGAGTAAACATGGTCTAAGCTTTGGGTGAAGTATCATAAAACACAAAAACACCTTAGAGAGCTTATTAGATTCCTTGAGCAGAAAGCAATATTTTTTCCCTGGGTTTTATAGTGTCCTGAACAGTGGCAGACCATACAAATAACCAAGGCTCGTGAAAACCCAAATAAAAAATGCTAAGGAATGTTAAACTCATCTTGAATTTGTAAGGAACCAGTGAAGCATGATCTGATTTTATTTTGGGAGGATGACTTTAGCCGCAATGTGAAGCATACATTAAGTGAAACAAAACTGGAGGAGGGAGTGTTGTTAAAAGGTTATTGCAGTGATTCTGGAGAGAAATATGAGGGCCTGGAGTAAACACTGGCAGTTGAGATGGAGAGGAAGGAATGTTATTTAGGAAGTCGAGTTTCTTGAACTTGTGATGGATGGACGTGAGAAGCTATCCATCCTGGATGACATCTGGGGTCTTTATTGGGAGATTCTTCGATGAGAATGTCTTTTCCTGGTACAAGGAGTCCAAAAGAAGAAGAAAAAAATATATATATATTAGAAGATGACAAGTTTTATTTAGAATCTGCAGAGATTGTGATACCTGATGGATATCTAACTGAATATGCCCAACAGGCAACTTGAGATATGGAATAGACATTGTTAAAATAAGTTGTATAAATTTTTTAAATAAAATAAATACAGGATCAGTGTGATATTCTGGGTTGTCTGAAAAGTCATGATGTATTTTTGCAAAGAAAAACATAAAAATACATCAGTACTTTCCTGACTATCTAATACATTTAATAATTTTGGCTTGCTGAAATATAACTTTTTTTTAAAGAATTGTTTATTTTCTCTTTTTTCTTTAATTTGACAAGAGCAGGACAGAGAGAGAGGGAAAGTGAGAAAGCAAGCCACCAGTTCTAGGACTTGAACTGCTATTAGCCATATAAAAGTGCAGCACCTTAACCACCATGCCATCTGCTGGCCCCTGTAGTTCTTATTTTATTACTATTAATAGTTTTAGCTCAAGTCAACTTCTATTCTTAAACCTCTAATAACACTAGAATTTATGTTAATAGCTGCAAAATAATTATCTTTTTATGAACAGTTGTGGGAAAATATAGATAAAATAGACAAATCAGATAAGGTAAAATTAGTGTACATAAACCTAGTAACATTTGGGGCCAGCAGGTGATATGGTGTTTAAGGGTGCTGGACTCCCACATGGTCAACTGCGGTTGGAGTCCTGGACCTGGCAGCTTGCTTTCTCACTTTTCTTCCCTCTCTCTCTCTCTCTGTCTCTCTGGCCAAATAAAAATAAATGAATAAATAAATAAAGTTAAATAAAAAATAATTCTTAAAAAATAACCCTAGTAACATTCATTCTGCCTTATTAGTAAGCGAATATGAACTTGAGTTAAGAAATTCACTGATCTAGTTCAGGCACACTTAAATTTTTCTCTTTTTCTCATGAGGGTGATAAAGCAAGAGAGGAAGACAGTCACCCCAGCAGGGTCTTCATACCTGACCCTACCCACCAGCCTCAGCTAGCCAGGATTACAGGCACCCATATTCCTGTCCAGGACACACTGGGAGATCCTGGGGTGCGAACCTGTGACCCACCTGCTGGACTTCGGCATTGTAGAAAGTTGTGTTAGCACTGTGCCACCACAGCTGGCCTCTAGCCAGTATTTTTAGACATAAATTCTATACTGGGAGCAATGGAAAACTGGTGGCAATCTGGCACACATTCATTTCTAGTAACATTTTTGCATATTGTCTCATATCACCACATCTCTGCTTGGAAGTCTCACAGTTACTTCACCACTAATACACTCAATATCTGCCATTCATCCTCATTCTCAATTCAGCCTGCTCCTTATCTCCCAGTCACTCCCATCTCCGATGAACCTGCTTCTCCTGCGGCATTTCCCTGACCAGAAACGCTACCACCAAGCTGCCTCCTCGGTGCTCAGGACAGAAACTTAGGACTCATTCTTGACTTTTCCCTTTCCCTTGGCCTACCATTACAATTCATTACTGGCTTTCAAATCTAGCTCTTATTTTGAGTCTGAAAACATGTAGAAGTCTCTCTCTCTCTCTTTCTCTCTCTCTCACTAAAAGCTTTTCTTGTAAACTATTGTAGTACTACAAATTCTTTTCTTCCCATATGTTCCCTTTCATTTTTTTCTTTATAGAAGCCAGAATGATGTTGACTGACTGCAATTGAGTCATACTTAAAACACTTCTGTGATTTCCTACTAATCTGAACACACAGATGTTCCACAGAGCCACAGTCATGCCAGTATTCCCCTTGGCCACTAAAGAGTAGCCATGCCGCCCTTTTTTTGTTCACTTATTAAATCCCCACACACCCTTTTCGCCACTTTCCTTGCTTTTTTCCAGCTCCTCTCTGTGAAGTAGTCTGCTATTTACTGCCTGTGTCCTTACTTTGTAGGTTTCACCTGAAGTACCATTTTCTCATAAAGCCCACCTTGACCATCATGTAAACAAAGGGCATCCTTTATGCTATTCTGTCTCCTGGCTTCCATGTATGTTACTTACCAAAGCGTGTAATGTTCTACCTATTGGCATGTGTCCTTATTCCAAGGCTCACTCCCCTAGGAACTAGAGGCAGTGAAACAGCAAGGGTAATGACTTCATTCCCACTTTCTGTGGTGGATGATGCCCCTTTCTTTGGCAGAAAGCATTCACTTCTGCTTACTACACAATGGAGTTGTGTTCTACTCAGGGGCAGACTTTAGAAAGGTTCACTATGGGGACCAGCAGGTGGTTACGTTGCCAGACTCCCATGTAGTTGACTGTGGTTTGAGTTCCAGTCCTAGCAGTTTAAAACTCATTCCGGGCATGTGTGTGTGTGTGTGTGTGGTATGGTGTGTGTGTTTCCAAAATACCAAGAAAAGAAAGGAGGAGAAGGGATTGCAGCATGGCCATCCCCCCTGGTGTGGTGGGTGATTTCTCACTTTCTGCCTCTCTCTGTTTGTGTCTGTCTTCCTACACGCGCACACGCTGTGTAGCAAAAAATATCTTAAAAACAAAAACCAAAAAACCTCACTGTGAACAATGAGCCAAAGCTATCATAGAAATAGTTCTGTTTGTAAAATATTTTATCATATCAAAATATTCTATTTCTAGTTATATATAGAGGAAGTGAGCACATAGTTTAATCTGTACAGTTAAATGTATTATAATTACTAATGAATTAGTTAACAAATTGTAGACATCCCTTAAATATTTGCTGTGATCAATTATGTTTAGCTTTGAATGTCTGCCTACCATTTCTATTTGGAAGATCAATAAACAGACACTCAAAGCAACTAAATAACTCCTTAGTCATGTTTTATTCCTTCAGTTTCTCGGCCTTATTCTTTAAAATAATTATTTTATTTAACTTTATTTATTATTATTATTTTAATATTTCTAGAGACAGAGACAGAGAGAAAGTGACAACACAAGCCTCCAGATTTGGGACTCAAACCACAGCTGTGTGGGAGTCCAGTGCCCTTAAACACCACACCACCTGTTGGACCCTCTCTGCCTTATTGTAATTTCTTGCACTGTATACATATATGAGGTCACAGGTTTTTTTTTTTTTTAAATATAGTGTTGCTTATGAGTGTGCTAAAGGAAAACTGAAGGATAATGCATTTTATGGCATTCAGAGTTTCTTGGGTTTGCTGGTAAAATTTGATATGTGTGTCCAGTTTTTTGGTGATACTTGATTCATGACAGCGTTTGTTTTCTAGCTGACTGTCACCCAGAGCTGCTGTGCTGACTCTGCAAGTGTTGAGTGATCTTGTCTCTCTCGTGCTTGTGTCTCCAGAATGCTGTCATCAGCATGTTACTGTTAATGAATGACTTCCTTGAAGACTCTGTGTCACTTCAGAGTTTCTTAGAAGAATTTTTTACATACATCAAAATTAAGTCAATACCATAAAATAAAATGCTTACAAATCCCCTAAATCGAAGCTTTTCTTTGAAACAAGGATCTCACCATTCAATCATGCCGATAAAGTAGGCAAGACGTTATATCTTGATCTTCCTCAATAAAAATATCAAGCAAAAAAGAAAAAAGAAGTTAGGGGAGTTTTTGCCATATTTTCAAGATGTCAGTCTCAGTATTGTAGGCAGGTTTCTGTTTTTAGTGATGGAGGTTTTCTTTTTTTTTAATAGGAAAAATGTTCAAGGTTGTATTAAGGATTTATGGTTGTTGCATTAGACAAGGCTATTATAACTCTCATAGATCTTTTCAGTAACTATATTCAAACTCTCTTATTCCAGGTTGATTGTGTGTGTGTGTGTGTGTGTGTGTGTGTGTGTGCACGCATGAGTGAATGGGCTTGAGTTCTGAGGTTTAAGAGGGTACAGTAAAACAACTTTTTTTGCACTTCTAAATTTACATCTATTTGCAAAGTAGACAGGAGTTTCAGAGAAATTGAATTATAACCCAATGCAATCCAAACTTGAATTAGAATGCGTCCATATAAGCTTCCAATAAACACAGTCTCTGAACCAAAGTGACCCCCTGGAGTTGCTGGCACAGAGGGAAATGCATACTGCTCCCACAGGGCGAGAACCTGTAAACTGGAGCTTGGATAAGAGATTTCATCCTGTCAACAGACCACGCCAGTGAGCTGCACAGCATGGGCTTTTGTTGTTTGTACATCCCAAGGTCACCTACCAGTTTATAGATAAAGAGGAATAAATGAGAAGTCAAGAAAGAAACTAGGAGAATACTTCTAGCAGAAGTCCCCTCAGGCAAATATGAGCCAGGGGATAGAGGAGTCCTCCTGACACATGGAATGTATGCATTTAGACCAAGATGCTGACAGGGAGGGAATGTTTGAGGCAGGATGTATCAAAACATTCTTCTGGGCCCTGGTTCCTATAGAAGACAATGCTATAGTCATTATCTTGTCCCTAATTCCTTTCACTGGATGAATCACCCTGTTAATTTCTTACAATAAAATTCAGGCAAGACTGAGAATGAAGTACACAAGGTCCTTTGGGGTGAAAAAACGAAATCCTATTCTGTTTATGAACATAAACATTTCTCACTTGGTGTTGCACCTCCATTTCCTCAGATACACATAATTTATCTGTACCTGTTCTTTACTATCCTCACTTTTCTCTCTCTACTGCTATTCTTCATTTCATCCTAAGGCATTTGTTTAGAATTACGAAGACAATGCCTTAGTTCATATTTTATCTCGAATCTATCCCTACTGAAATTTATATACCATACAAATGCCAGACATTTTACTGGACTTGTCATCATTAACTTCCATAGAGCAAATGCTTCTGCAGAATGTCAAGTTCGCCAGTTTGTCTCTGATGCCACTCAAACAAACCTCATGCATCTTCTCCCATTCATCTTCATCTTTGTTTATTCAGAAAAGGGTTGAGCACCTAGATTGTGCCAAAACTACATAAGACAGTGTTAAGTTAACAGAACTCTGAAAAGACAGTCTCCTTGCTACAATAAACTAGCATTCTAGTGTAGACAGGCCAAATACCGGCAAACAGAAAAATAGAAGAAATACTGGTCAGTTGAAATGAGAGATAATTTAGTGGGGGGAAAAAAAGATTAAGAAAGAGAATTACCCAGAGGTAGGAACCTACTTTTTTTTTTTTTTTTTTTGAGATTTTTGATTTAAGGTGTATACATTGCTCGAGAGACAAAGAGTGAGAAATTACCCCCCTCCAGGTGGGATGGCCATGCCACAATCCATTCTCCTCTTGTGATCTTGGGCACAAATACACACATGCTACTTTTAGAAGGATGTCTCTCTGGCAGGAACACTTACTATGCACAACATTCCAATTGGAAACAACATGCTGACAGTTTCTCAAGTGGGAAAAATTTTGGTCCATTTAGGCATCTAAAGATGAGCGAGAGGACAGTCATGTTTATGGATGAAACAGTGGTACAAGATGAATTCAGCATAACAGGAAAGGGCTATGTGAGACAGGGGCTATGCGTCATTATAAAAGGTTTGTTTAATTTTCCAGATTTGTGCTATAGGGTGTACTCAGAAGAAAGAGAAGGATCAGGAAAGTGAGACATCACCTCTCCAGTGGGGATGGTCATGCCACAATCCCTTCTCTCTTCTCCTCTTGGGATTTTGGACATGCATGCACACCCAAGTCTGGAGTGATTCAAGTGATTCAAGTCCTGGAACCAGCCTGATTTTAAGCCGCTGTTTCCAGGACTTGAATCAAGGAGTAGGCCATGCGAGATTCAGCACCTTAACCACCATGCCATCTGCTGACCCTTGATTTTCATTATGTAGACCAGAACTGGGCAATGGAAGTGTAAAACAAGTGAGAAATGGAGGTCATTTGTGTAATTTAGTATTTCAAATACACTGTATCTTAATATTTTTATATATATTTGTTCTTTTAATTTTTATTATAGAGTACGTGTGTTTGCTGGAGAGACAGAGAGAGAGAGGGAGATTGAGAAAGCATCCTACAGGGGCATGGGCATAATGCAGTCCCTTCTCCTCCACTCTTCTCTTGGGATTTTGGGGGCATGCACATGCTTGGTGTGTTTTTCAAGCAGCTGATCCAGAACTCTAACCATAACAGTCAGCCATGTGGGATCTAGCTATCTTTACCACACTGCCCTCTGGCCCTAAGCTTTTCTTAACAATGGGCATGTGTTCTGAGAAATGCTTTTCAGACAATCTCATCCTTGTGTAAATATCATAGAGTATATTTCCCCACACACAGATGGTAGAGCCTACAACACATTTTGCCTGTAAAGTATAGCCTATTATAATCTTTCAAGACCACCATCATATATATGGTTAGTTACTGAATAAAATATATCTGTGTGGTGCATTACTCTATATCCCAAAGAGGATGATTTTAAGATATCGCTTATATAACATTATTTGCAATATTTTACTAATGAGGTTTTTTTGGTATTCTTCCATGTGTGTATTTACACTTACAACAAATCTCCATTCAGACCAGCCACATTTTAAGACTCACTTGCCATGTGCGACCAGTCACTGTCATATTGTAGTAGGAAACTATGAATGAGTTTTAAGCAGGATAGTGATGTGAACCCAGTGTCATTTTAAAGTTAGTTTTCTGTTATTTACAGAAAATATGAAGTTGGGAAAGAATGGATGAAGACAGGAAACCAGTTAGGAGGCTGTATGAACTTCCTGTGGCTGCTGTAACAAAGTGCCCTAAACTGACTTTAACACAATAGAAGTGCATTCTCTTACAGTCTTTCAGACTAGAAGTGTGAAATCGAGTTGCTGGCAATGCTCAAAGTTGCTTAGCCGGTGGCTGGACCGCTTTAACCTCTTCTTCTGCCCTCACATAGCCTTTTCTCTGTCTCTGTGTCACTGTGTCCCAATGTCCCTCTTCTTATAAAGGCACTGATCGTACTGGATTTTTGGCCCAACCTAATCCAATGTCATCTCATTTTAACTTGATTACATCTGCAAAGACCTTATTTCTAAATAAGGTCACATTTGCAGTTCCAGGTAAACGTCAGTTGTGGGGGGCACTATTCAGTCGGTACAGAGGTTATTGGAGAAGCAATGGTAGTGATTTATACACACCAGTAAATATCTGTGTGTCGTTCCCTTGCTCACCCCAAGGTAGTGGGCTAGGGCAGTGGCAATGGCAGTGACAATGGATATAAAAAGAAGTGATTGAAAAATAAAATCTAAAGATGTAATTAACTGAGGTTTTGAGTATAGAGGGGCAAAGATAAAGCACTTCTAGGTGATGTTTCCCAATCACAACTTCCCTCATGGCTTTTCTGATCAATCACTTAAATGCCCACTCTCACCCTGGAAATCCATGTCTCCAATTTTTAAACAATCTAACTCAGAGCCATCTCCTCAAGGTCCGTCTTTATGAGGACTTTCCTAATTGCCCCCATCATACCGATAAGATTATTAAACTAAAACAAATGGAATTGCCTCTCATCGGCACTTGAAAAAAAGATATGCTTAATTTCTAATTAGTGAAAATTTGCAAAAAAAAATAGATAGTGCAATATGGTCTTTGAAAAATCTGGAAACTAGAATAATTTATTTCTATTCTAATGTTAGAATGGATACAGAAAATATCATTCAATTCTTTCTAAAAACCAAAGAAATCAAGGGGCCTGATGAAAGTACAGCACTAAAACGCAGTGCTCTGTGAGGTCGGTCCACATGGGAAGGCTGCCAGCCAGGACTAAAGACTTCCCTGACACCAGCCTGTGTGTGCCCGTGACCCAGGCTGGCTGAAGCTGGGAGTGGATCATGGCATCAAGATCCGTCAGAGAGATGTGTCTCTCTCTCTCTCTCTGGGTCTCTCTCACTCATGGAAGAAATAAATAAAACTTTAGAAACAAAAAACTCCATATGCTTTACCCCTAGAATTGCATGCAGTTATACGGGTACACATATTATGAATGGTGTCAGTCCTAGAGGAATTAATATTCCCAGTTTGCATTTTTGATCCATCTGTCTCTTTCTTCAGTGAGATGACCTATATTCTTAAGTGTAGGAAAGTTTTATAGTAAAGAGTATTTAAGTCCTCTTAATTTTTATAAAAATCTCCTGCAATCCAGTCTCAAGGTGGGAAGTAGAGGATGGCAAGGAGTTTTCTCATTTAAGAATCATGGGATTGGACAAAAAATAAATGTTTTCCAAATGTTCATTTTATTGATTTATTGACATTTTCTTGATCTACTGGTCTTTACAGTATTGTCCTATTCTTTAAACATATAAACGTAGAGGAACCCCCTATCCTTTTATTCTTTCTGCAACTTTTTTAAACCTTAAAATGTTTTTCCTGGGTTGCGTTGACCAAAAAACTGAATGCATCTCAGGAGCGAACCATTTACTGACATTTGTGATTTCCAGACCATGACAGGGGGCTCACAGAATATGTCTAAATACTGAAGTTATAAATCAGTTTTAAAAACCATTGAACGAAATATGTGCTATCATCCTATCTTGGAAAAACATACTTTGCTAATGACTTGGAAGTCATGTTCAAATGACAGATTTTTCTGGACTCCTTAGCCTTCTGTGCAGAAACCTGGCAATGGGGAGAAAGCCAGCCCTGGCTCCAACCCAACCTCACCTCTCAGTTCCCCAGGTCTGTCCTTCAGAACCTGGTGAACACAGGTGCTACCAACCCAAGAAATGAACACCAAGCTCTGTACCTCCACCAAACAGCTGGCCCTGGGCCACATCTGGGTAAGCCTCAGGAAGATTGACCGGTCATACCCAGAAGCAGGCCATGCAGTTTATAGTTCTGGAGGACTAGTTCATGGTATGGAAGGGAAAACACAATCTTTTATTGTGGCACTTCATGTTGCTTCAAGAATCCTCTTCCCACAGGCAGGAGTGAGGCAGGACAGTCTGAATTGAGTGCTCCAGTGCAAAGGTCTCTTATCTGAATTGGAGGATGGTTCTGACCAGTGAGGCTCTTTACGGGTACAGGTAGTATTAATGTTGCTTATTTAAATTCCAGGGTCCAGATGGTGTCACAGTGGTAACCACTGGATTCACATGGGCCGGTTCCTGGTTCATGTTCCAAGGCATCTTAGTACACGCTGGGTCAGAGTGTGCGCTGTCATCTAGCCTGGCTGAGAGTCGATCATGGCTTGAAAACCTTTTGCGGATGACTCTCACTCTCTTTTTCTCTTCTTACATAAAAAATGAATTTAAAAAAATTTAAATAAAACTTAAAACTTACTTAGACCCCAAAATCCATTGTGTAAACTGGGTGATATGAGCATAGGTGTTCCTTTTATTGTACCACCTAGTTTTGTTACAAAAAGAAAATAAATGTTAATAAATGTTAATGTCCCCTTGATAACTCCTAGAAATATTAAGTCCTGTGTGAGAAGGTTTATTTGTTTGGTTGTGCTTCTTTATAATTCTACTGGGGTTTTCAGTGAAATGCTCTCATTAAAGGTGAGTGAAAATAACCAGTGTGATCTGTATAATGTTGCCTTTTCATTGCTGAACTTATTCTCGGCCTTAGCATCATTAAGTAAATGATTTTCTCTGTAGTGTTTCACATTTGTTTTATTTGAATAATCTTTTAATATTGACATTGAAGTTCATTACAAGATGATGGTCAATTTCTTTTTGACTCATCTAAATTCTAGTTTAATTAGATGCAGAGAACACTTTGTGAATTTTCTTGTGTAGAAACATATTACATGTCAACTTTGAAAGTTTGCTTCCCCGGGACCGGCAGTTAGCATAATGGCTATGTTGCTGGACTCCCATGTAGTTGACCATGGTTCAAGTCCTGGACCCGGTGGCTTAAACTCACATGGGGTGCATGTGCGTGTGTGCCCAAGATCCCGAGGGGAGAATGGAGAGAAGGGATTGAGGTGGGGTGATTTCTCACTTTCTGTCTGTCTCTCTCTGTCTTTCTGATGAGCACATACGCCCTATAGCAAAAAAACTCAAAAAAAAAAAAGTTTGCTCTAAAGAATGTCAGTTTTTTCTAGAATACTTCATTTTCCCATAATATTATTCTTCAGATCCATGACTGAGGATCTAAATTTAGAATTTCTGCTATTTTTTTTGGCAGACATCTTGTTCCTTTTACATTAAAAAAAAATAATTTTTCTAACTTAAACCTGCTCTTGGCCAAATGTTCTTTTTGCAAATTTTGGATGACAACAAAGACGCTTTCTTTTTTTCCAGTTCAAGGTACATATTCCATGGCAGCTTGTAATCACTAGCCTATGAATTTCCTATAACAACATCAATTAATTTTATTAATACGTGTTCATTTCCTTTTATTATAGACCTTAAATCTAACTTCTTCAAGTAGGTCCTCATGTCTGTTTTTTAAATTTCATCTCCTATTCTCTTGATTATGAATTTTATCAACTTCTGTATAGATTATTAAAATAATTATTTAAGATAAATCAGACTTATTTCTTAAAATTACTGAATATTTTTGTATCAGCTTGGTTTACAACATTTGTTTGTATATGCATATATGTTTAAATATCCAAAGTATAAGATAATAGATATTAATAATTAATAAGTAAGTTAAAAACAAATGTAAATTAAAAACTGCTAGCTTTTTCATATAAGAGTTTCCCTCCCTTTATTCATGATAGACACATGACAGTGAAAGAGAGACAGGAGCACCCTCCACAGGGTGTGGTCACACCGTTGTCCCCTTCCTCCTATCCTCCAGCTCATGGGATTTTGTTCAGAGTGTTTTAGGCTAACTGGACTGGGAGTTCAAACTGGGGTCACCATATGAAATCCAGCTTCTCTGGAATAGCTCATTATCATTGCACCACAGAGCTGGCCTTAAGCTGCTAGAATTTTAAATGTTGTTTATAATTGTTTTACTAATCAAAGAGCGGCTAATGATACATAAATAATGTACATGGGGTAAAACAAGCATAAATAATTGCTAGTTCTTTAACCTCTCTAATCAGCTGGGGCTTAATTTAAAAACAAAACAAAACCAAAACCAAAAACAGTTATACTGGCTTTACCATGACTTTGTCTTTCTATTTATTCATTCATTTATTTATTTATTTTTAAGATTTACTTATTTATTCATTTGTTTTAGGTGAATTATTTTTCCCCATTGGGCATGTGCATGTGCTCACTAGAGAGAGACAGAGAGAGAGAAAGTGAAAGTGAAAAATCACCCCCCAGAGGGGATGGCCATGCCACAATCCCTTCTCCTCCATTTTCCCCTCACAACTATGGGCACGAAATGGATCTGTTCCTGGCATAACCTGAGCGACTGGGTCCAAGACTCAGACTTCAGTCAGCCATGTGGGAGTCCAGCACCTCAAACATCACCCTTGCTGGCCACTTATTTTTGTTTTTACCCCATTTCCTCTTTCTGGTGCTTCCTCAGTGGCATGAGTTTGCATGTCCACACACACAGGTGAAAAAGATTCACATATCAGTGGGAGCTATTATTATTAGCTATCATTTTATTCTTGCATTCAACAGACATATACTTTAGATTAATAAAATTTAAACTTAAAAGATCAAAAACAAATTAGGAACTAGCTTATTATGTGGAGAATTTATATTATGGAGGCAGATTCTATGAATATCTAATGCATACCTTAAAAATATATGCAAACACACAAGATCCATCTCTCAGAAGTCATTCTGACAGCTTTAGGTAGAATATACAAGGGGTCTTCAAAAAAGTTCATCAAAAATCTGTTACAAAAATGCTGTGCATGGATTTCAAATTTTCTTTTCCAACAAGATACATTTATACTTTAATTCCATTTGCTGTAAGCTTTTGAAGACCCCTTATATTTTCAGATTGCTCTGCTTGTACTGATTGTATCTGCCATCAGAAGGATTGTATGCCTTTTCAACATGTTGTTGTTATGGCTCACATCGTAACCTCTAATTTCGTTATAAATCTGTACTATCTTCATCATTTTATTCCTGACTTATGCTCCAAAATGCACTGCTGACTATATTTACATTAATGAGTATTCTGTGGAATTGTAGCTTTCACAGGAAAAAACATGTTAAATCTTACGCATTCTTAAATTGTTTTCTCAGAAAAGCAAAATGACATAATCCAGTCTGTAGGAAAACAAAGGCACGGAAAGTCAAGAATAGAGTTTTACTGCCCGTGATTACTAGCTGTGTAACCACATACTTGGTCTGCATCCTTAAATATGTGATATTGAGGAAGCAACACTGCTTACAAACATTTTCAAAGGGTCAAAATATCTTTTTTTTTTCTTTTTTATATTTTTTTTTGTCTCAGGGCATGTGCGCTGTTCAGAGAGAGAGAGACAGAGACAGAGACAGAGACAGAGACAGTGAGAAGGAAAGTGAGAAATCACTCCCCAGAGGTGATGGCCATACCACAGTTCCTTCTCAGTTCTCCTCCTGGGATCTTGGGCATGCATGCACATGCACTTTGATTTTCAAGTCACTGGGTCCAGACTTGAACTGTGGTTGGTCATGTGGGAGTCTAGAGAGGTAATCACTATGCCGTCTGCTGGCCCCAATATGTCTTATAGAAAGGGCACAGGGTGTAGAGTGAGATAAAGGTTTTCATCTTGGATGTTCTACTTGCTATCTTATGTGATCTTTAGCAACTGATTTCAACTTACTAAGTGTCAGTTTCCTTTTCTTGGAAAAAGGGACAATAACACAGACATCCTATTTTCTCAAAAAGATTTATGTATTACTAGCTCTGTATTACTTGGTAGTTGGTGTTTAAGAGCAGTTTTAGTAATGACAAATATTAGTAGTAATGCACTGGTAACATTAAAAGAGGGAAGGAGACTGTGAATATAACTAATTTTAGTAAGCGTAAATTACATTTTCTTGTATTTGTATGCATTTACAATTTGTATGCATTAACAGCTGACTTTTCTTAAGTAAATGTTATTATGTTGCTTTTAATTGCTGAAGGAATACTTGAAAATTTGTAGAGCAAATTTATTACGATTTTTTATTATATAACATTCAAACCACCACAAATATTATATAACATTCAAACCACCACAAATATTATATAACATTCAAACCACCACAAATATTATATAACATTCAAAACCACCACATATAAAGGACGTAGATCAGGTGGCAATTTTATAGCAAATGTGAATTATGAATTGTCCCCTGTTGACTATTAATTTCCTGAGGAATCTGCCAGTTGTCTTCTGTGTTTTTTCTAAGCCCTCATGTTTTCCTAATCATAAATGAGGAAAAAAAAAGCAAGGAGTGTGTTTTATTAAGAAGTATTAATATTTCCATTGCTTAGAAAGGACAACTCAAAGACAACATGATATTTTACTAAGGGTATAAGATTGTTTGTAAAACACATATACCAAGAGTTATTTTGTAATTCTCCACTATCCCTCTGAAAGAGGTTAGAGAAGTAATTCCTTCTCAGTGTTTGCTTACAGAGGAGAATACTGAAGTGCCACCTTAAGTTCCATGTGGCCAAGATGGTCAAGAAAAATCAAGTTTAATACAGTTTGATTGTTTCTCTTCTCATGTTGCTTCCTTCTACTCCTCTTTCTTATGTGTAATATAAAGGGAATAAAATTATATTTTAATAAGTTCTGTTGTAATTTAATTAAAATATGTTCAAAATATTTTTAGTTATAAAATAATATTTTGAAAATGAAGATAATTTGCAAATCCTTTGACCAAGTGTTCTATCCTTTCTGGCATAGATAGTTTTCCTCTGCGGTCTAACATCTCACTACTCTCCCTCTCAGTGACTCTCCTTTGGAATTTTGAACCCATAGCTATTGGGGTATGTCTTTGTCCTGATGTCTTTGACTTGGAAACATCCCCCTATTCTATTGCCTATGCAAGACTAAGCATCACCCACTTCTACTCGTGTTTTATCTTTCTAGTCTTAGTTGGGATGTCAGTAGTTTCTGCATTTCAAATAATTGAACTTCCCTGTGTCTCCTCTCCTACGCCCACACTCCTCTGCTATCTCTGTAGTGAGTGGGCATTAGACATTGAATACTTATTGTCTTTCACACTGGAAATTTCTTTTGGAAAGGGCTATACTTTTTTTGTTTCCTTCATGTCTCTGACTCTAAGCAATGCTCATAATATGCATTTAATAATAAATAATAGATGAAATAAGGATGCAAATAAACTTACTTTATCTAGGTAAATTTTCTCCATGGTGAAATAAACCAATACTTTTAATTAATTATTTTTTAAAGATTTATTTTATTTAATTTTATTTATTCATTCATTTATTTTAATTTGACCAGAGAGAGAGAGAGAGAGAGAGAAAGAAAGAGAGGAATGTGAGAAAGCAAGTTACCAGGTCCAGGACTTGAACTGTGGTCAGCCATGTGGGAGTGTCCAGCACCTTAACCACCATGCCACCTGCTGATCCCCCAAACTAATCATTTTAATCAAGACTTTAATCATGATATTGCATCATTGAAAATAGATGATGCTTTGTTTCAATACTTGATAAAATATATATAATAAACATATATTTTAATAAAATTGATATATATTCATTTATTACATTAGAAATTAAAAATATCTGCAAAACCACAGTACAGTAATAACTACTTTTGTGGTATATTTTATATTTGATTATCCATAATAATCTTTATTATATAATAAATTTAGCACTTAGCACTCCATAAATATTCATCTAACTTGTAGATCTTAGAAGATTGTCTTTCAAAAGCTGTGTTGTCGTTTTTTAATCTCCTGTTGTATATTATAGAAATTTATCATAAACTTTCATATTTATTTACTGCCTTTGAGTGTATGAATGAAAATCCTTAATTATCCATTATTTACATCTAAGAGTATTTGAAACTTAATCACTTTCCATATTTGTATTTGGCACTCAAGTGCATATGTACTCAATAATTGAAATGCCTCATATTTATTGTTGTGACTAATGTCTACAAGAAGAAGTGACAAAGAAATTAATACAAATGCCAGTCAAGTTGTTTTTTGTTTGTTTGTTTTTTCCCTTCAAAACCAGTAATTCCTTATTTAGGGTTTTGTATTTGCTTTTGTTTTCATTATGCTATTGGTTAATGAAGTGCTTGAATTTTTCATTAATCTTTGTTTGAATTTCCTAAGCCATGCTGAGAGCAATGCGCTAGAGATGTCGCAGCCCTCACACCCTGGCCTCAGGGCAGAAACCCAGAGTGTAGATTGCGAGCAGAAGCAGACCAAAAGCATTTGCCATCGTCTTCTCCTGCTCTGTACATTAGTTATAGGGTCTAAATCATACATGACAGTTTATATGCCTATAGGTTTACAATAAAATTTATTTTTCAGATACGTACGATGGCAATTTCTCTTAAAAATAGATATCCCTGGGGCTAGCAGGAGGTATGGATAAGGCGTTGGATTTCCACATGGCTGATCGCGGTTTGAGTCCTGGACCAGACAACTTGCTTTCTCACTTTCTGTCTCTAATTCTCTCTCTGGGGAGCAGATATGCCCTATAGAAAATAAAAATAATAACAGTAAATAAAATTAAATCAATATTTTTTGAACACAAAGTAGATTACCAATCTTTTCTCAACAGCTTTATATATAGTAAGCTTTTAATCACAGGGTGTGTGAGCTCACTGTAGAGACAGAGAGGCAGTGAGAGGGAAAGTGAGAAATCACTCCCCGCCCTGGAAAGATAGTTGCACTACAGTCCCTTCTTCCTCATTGTCCTCTGGGGATTTTGAGCATGTATGCACACACACTTAGCATGAGTTACAAGCCTCTGGATCCAGAACTCGAATGCGTCAGTCATGTGGGAGTCCAACGGCTTGACCACGGTGTTAACAGCTCACTCAGCCACCCTCTCCACAACTTTTCAAGGCGAGCAAACATTTGCTTCTTTAGCTTGTTATTACCTTTCTGTGTTTGTTCTTCGTCTCACTAAGTCTAAACAAAATCAACATATTGCTTCTCATTTTAAATTTAATTTGGAAAACACAGCCACGTTTTCACTCGTTCTTTTTTAAACAGAATTTTTCCTCTCTCATATAGCCCCTTCCTAAATTACTAGTCTGTTTTATTTCTTTCTGAACAGCAGCAGTAGGAGCAATACAAGTTTTGTGATTAGGGAAGTGAAAAGGTCTGAGGTGCTAATAGTACATAAATATTGTCTATTTAAGAATTATTTTATTTAACTTCATTTATTTATTTATTTTAGTTTGACCAGAGAGGGACAGGATGAGAGAAAGAGGCATAGTGAGAAAGCAAACCACCAGGTCCAGGTCTCGAACCACAGTTTGGCGATGTGAGTCCAATGCCCTTAACCACCTAGCCACCTGCTGGCCACTCTCTTCTGTATTTCAATAAGTCAGACTAAATCATTATTACCTAAGTTATTTATAAAAATTTTAAAACATTTCAGAAAATCTTGCAAATCTCAGGAAGAGTGAGACAATAGGGAGAGAGGAGGAGGGAGGTAAGGAAGGCAGAGAAAAAGGCAGAAGAATGGGAAAAGAAAAGGGAAGAGGAGAGGGAAGAAAGAGCTTTGCATAATTGCAATCCTTGGCAGCGAAGTTGTTGATAACCACTGTCAATCCCGGGAAAAGAGCAATTTAAACTCTGATTTTATCATTCATGCATTCTACAAATACTTTGTTCATTTTTTTTTTTAAAGAAAGAAAATGGGGGCAGTCAGGTGGCATGGTGGTTAAGGCAGCTGGACCGCACATGACTAACTGTGGAGTTCAAGTCCTGGACTCAGCAGCTTGAAAAACAAGCTGGGTGTGTGTGCATGAGTTCTCAAAGTCTCAAAAGGAGAATGGAAGAGAAGGGACTGAGTGTGGCCCTCTTCCCTAGGAAGTGATTCTCTCTCTCTCTCTGTTTCTCTCTGACAAGCTCATGTCCTCTAAGCAAACAAACAAGAAAAAACAAAAAAAAAAACAAAAAAGAAAAGAAAAAGGAAGTAGAAAAGAGTCTAGATGAATCACATGAACTTTGTTGGAAACTTTCTCAAATTTCTTACACTTTCTAAACGGTGTTGTTTCCTTTTCAATCGTGATAGTAATGAAAATCCTAAAATAAGATGTGATCATTTGAGTACAGCAAAGTCAGCTGTAAGGCATACATTAAGCACATTGCATAATTAAGTTCAAAATCCCATTTCATTTATATATTTTTAAGAGAGATTTTTGCCCTGGCGGGGGTGTATGCTCACTGGAGAGACAGGGAGAGACAGACAGAAATTGAGAAATCACCCCCTCCGGGGGGATGGCATGACACAATCTCTTTCTTCTGCATTCTCCTCTTGGGTCAAAATCCTATTTTATTTTAAGCAACACATTCAGGAATGAAGAGATGGCCTCAGAGAGAAGCCCAGTCAAATTAGCTGACCCAGAATTAGCACATTGGTTTGAAATAGGAAAGCCCAAAGCTTCTTCATGTATTACTTCCTAACCTAGTTGAATTATCTCAGGGTCGGATTAGTATCAGTCCCTTAAAATACAAATCGCTAAATATATAGGAATTCCTGGAGTGAATTAACAAGATAAAAAATTAAAAACTAAATAGATCCACTGGGCGGTATCATTTATTGAAAATGTTTTGGATTTTAAATATACATGCTCTGAAACTTGATCTTTAAAACCATAAAATTTAGTTATCAAAAACTAGCTAATAGGAAACATGGTATAGACATCGGGTCTTGGATTTCAGCAAATCATGTCTCTACAGTTCAAATGTGATTCTGACTCAGTAGGTCTTGTACTAGGAGAAAAGATACCTAAAGCAGGATGGCTATGACTTGGAAATTAAAGCTCTAAATATTTAAACTGACTTGGAAAGCATCCACAAAGCAAAGTACAAAAAGAAAAGAAAGAACCCAAGTGTTCTAAGTGGGGAATGTTAGTGTAACTACCTGACTCACAGCTATATCCTTTTTTGTTTTTGTTTTGTTTTTTCTCCATTTTGCAGGAAAAGGTCCAGCATTTGCAGAAGGCTTTTGCTTCAAGAGTAGATAAATCCACACAGACCGAACTTCTAGGCTGTGATGTAAGTAGCTATGTGAAACCGTTTTTATATTCTTCATGGGTAGTCTGACCTCCACAGTTTATTTACCTCTGCTGCTGCTGGGTCCACACATTGATTTAATAGAATTTAGTGGTACATCATTCATCTTTTGCTCTTAAACAATCCCCAAATACCTTTTGGAACTGAAAAAGATAATTACAGGCACCAACTAGCATACCAATGTCTTATTAATATTTTTCTACATAACATCTCTAATAGGGTCTTTTGAATTGGTGAATTTTCAGACATGTGGAAAATACATTTCAGACTACTAAGACAATTTGTTTTTAAGAAAGTTCTAGTTTATTTATTAACAGTTTAATGAAGTTATTATGTTTGCAATCACCAAGGGCCTAGTATATCATTTTTACATGCAGGAACTTAGAGGAAATACAACTTTGTGGAGAAATTTACAATGATATTTTAGCTGGTGGGCTTCAGTGCAGGCAGCAGAAAATAATTTAATTGAAAGCTGGTATTTTTTTTTCTTAGTGTGAAATACTTGTTAAACTGCCAAAATGGAATTGTAAAACATGTTTTAATATGATACAGTTCCTAGTACTACCGGATGATTTGGGGAAACGTTGGTATTAATCTCCAATTTTCTTGAACACAGCTATGGAGTTTGCATTTAGCCTAAGTTCATGACTTTAAACTTACTTTTGATTAAAAAAAAATGAATTAATTTGTTCATCTTATACCTAACATTGATGACAACCCTCTGTTCTATTTAAAAACATTTATTAATATTATTTTAGGAACTTGGTGGACAAGTAGGAATAGAACAGATACAATTTTATTTGAGTCTTAAGAAGAGGTATAATGATAAAATGTATGTTCATCTGTACATCTTCATTCTATAATAAATAACATAAAAATGAGCGTCACTTTAGTGTTGCCTTGCAAACTATTTTAATATATTTTATATAAAATGACTTGTTTTTCTTGGGAAATAAACCAAAGTTTTGGATTCAAGTACAAATTGTTTTTAAATGTTTATATATTTTATTTTTAAATTTAAAAACCACTAAAAGCTATTATTTTCTTTTACTTTTTATACACTAATTTTAATATATAATTATTATAGATATCTAAATATTGTAGATATCAATATTGTAACTATGAGACTTCTTGAATACATATCACATGCTAGTTAAATAATGTTGATAATTATTATCAAAAACAAATAATTTTATAAGGTTTGAAGATTATTTACCACGAGTAATTGAGTGTTTATTTTGGATGGTATTTTTAAAAATCTTAAATATATAATATTTGTATATCATTCCCTAGGAAATAAACCAAATATATATTTCACAAATACTACTGTATATATTCATAAATCTGTAATTCAGAGTGTTGTTCAGTATCAAGCCATAATTCCCATTAAATCTTATTTCACCAAAATAATAGCATACAACAGAGATAATACAGATTAATTTAGAGTCTACTTATTTCAGAGGTATCAATTTTCAAATAAGTTAACTGAATCCCAGAAAGGTGAAGCTACTTGTTCAATATGTTCAATACTGGAAGATATTTGTGAAAGTCTATTCTTATTTAAAATAATGTGTTTTTTTTAAAAAGGAAATCAAAACACATACAGTTTAACAGTTTAAAAAAAAGCTATGAATGAACATAGCTTCTCCTCATTAAATCTTCATTCTTCTTAAGCACTTTTTCATATGCAGCAGAGATAGCATAACATAGAGAGCCATTTGGATTGAGTTAAGGTAAAGGAATAAAACTTTCTTGGTAAATCCTTAAAGGATTGCTTGCATGAATATTTGTTGTGACTTAGGTAGTTGTTAACTGAATAGTAATCTGTCCTAAAGGATTGATTTACATGTCCTGGTGTTGTATTCTAGGATGTAATCACCAAATTAATTACTAAAATATGTGTATGGAAACTTATGAAAACAACTACATATAACAATAGTAATAAGCTATAGAGCATTTTATATAGGAAAAACTGGGGAGAGAAATTTTTTTAATGAAGAAATTAGAAATAAGTAGGGACCAGCTCGTGGAGTAGTGGGCTAAGGTGACTGAATGCCACTTCTTTGACTGAGCGATTTGAGTCCTGGACCCGGAAGCTTGAAAATCATCCTGCGTGTATTTGTGTACATGCCCAAAAAACTCAAGAGGAGAATAGAGGAGAAGGGATTGGTATATGGCATCCCCCTTAGGTATGCTTTCTCACTTTCCCATTCTGTGTGAATGCATGCACATTACAGCAAACTAAAAAGAATAAAAATGAAATATTTTAACTGTGAAGCATTGCATAAATATTTGAAAGTATTTGATTCAACATTTTAATTTAATCAACCAGAATAAATTTTCTAATCGTTTGATAATCTTTAATTTATAATAATTTGTTTACATATTTCTTAGGCAATATAAATTTACATTATTTTACTTCACCAATATATACACACATGCACACATGCATATATGTGTGTATGTATATGTGTGTGTGTATGTATGTATATATACATATATATAAAATTTACAAAAAAGTCTATTTATTTTAATTGCCACAGGGTTTATGCACTCATCAGAGAAAGAGATGGAGAAGGAGAGAGAGGAAGTACCATCCAATGGGGTATGGCCATGCTACAATTTCTTCTCCTCCATTTCTCTATCCAGCAACAATTTTCGGGCATACTCACTTACAGGCCTGGCATGCTTTTCAGCTGCCACAGTGTGGATTTGAACTCTGGTCAGCCAGATGGGATCCTGGCTTCCTTAAACAGAATATGGGGCCAGCCCCAAAAGAAAAATCTTATGAAATCTTGTGTGGTGAGGATGATTCTTATACCATTTTGCTTTCTTCCTGAAGTTGCCAGTATTAACTACAAATTATTCTTTTTTCGTTTTGTTTTGAAAGATTTATTTGCTATAGGGCACGTGCGCTCACCAGAAAGAAAGAGACAGTGAGACAGAAAGTGAGAAATCAATCCCCAGGGGGCATGGCCACGTTACAGTCCCTTCTCCTCTATTCTCCTCTTGGGATCTTGGACACACATGCACACATGCCCGACATGAGTTTAAGCCACTGGGTTCAGGACTCGAACCTTGGTCGATTACATGGGAGTCCAGCAACATAGCCATTACAGTAACTGCTGATCCCTGACCACAAATTATTCTTTACAGAACATTGTGGATCATGTTTTTGTGGTACAAGTTTCCGAAAATATGATTCTATAGTCACCATTAATGTAATTTTCCTGGAGAGATAACTATTGTCACACATATTGTTTAAGAGAGGAAATAGAATGCCCAAAATACCATGAATTATAATAAGATCAGTTAAAAATCCCCTATACTGAAAAAGTTTAAAGATTTGGACGATACACTACTTCTGTCCTACAACAGATTTGTCAGATTGGAAACTAATGTTAGTGTATAATGTGCTCTGATTTCCAGTGTGCATGAGAAGAGATTTTAAAAAATAAACTCAGTGAGTCTCAACACAGGCCTATAAACACAATAGTTCTTATGATGAGGGAGACGCTTAAATAAATGATGAATGTGTCTTAAATAATCAATGCCTATTTAACCTCTTTCACCTTCCTCTGTTTGCACAGGCTTAGCTTATTGAAAGATCAAAGAATAATTTCTTAGGTGTCACTTGTGTTATTAAAACAAGAAAGAAGATGAATAGATATAGCCAAGTAGCACTGTTCCCCATTCCAAGATTACTTTAAGAGTAGGGAAGATTTTTCTGATTACATCAACTATATAAATAGTTGATTCAACATGGCATATATGCTACTTGGAACTGTTTCATAGCTTGAACTACTGCAAATAACATTTTGATTAAAATGAAAGCTAATAGCCAAAATACTGAAGGTTTTACATTCCGACAATGAGACAATTCAGATTTTTTAAATCGCTTTAATCTTTATTGACTGTTTTTTTAAATTATGATATATTTTTTAAAGAATTATTTAACTTTTTAAATTACTATTATTATTATTTTTCAGTTTGATCAGACAGAGAGAGAGAAAGAGGGAGAAGGAAAGTGAGAAAGCAAGCCACCAGGTCCAGGACTTGAACTGCAGCTGGCCATGTGGGAGTCCAGTGCCTTTAACCACCACACCACCTACTAGCCACTTATTATTATTCTTAAATTTGCTATAGGGCACATGTGCTCATGAGAGAGAGAGAGTTAGCCACCAGTTCTGAGACTTGAAATATATTCAACCATGTAGGAGTTCAGCACCTTAACCACAATCCCACCTGTTGGCCCAAGTCTTTTTATTTTTAACTTCTTTTTTCTATTCTGTAGAAGATGGTCATTTAAAATGTGCCTGAATGACTTTAAGTAAAATATTCCCTTGAATTAGTGCCTGAACCTGACTCAGAATAGTCACAGCACATCTAACTCTTTTAGAGGCAAATGCACTGAAATTTTACGTGAAAAGGACTCATTTCATTAGCATAAGTTTTATATTTAACACATATTTCTTAGTTTTGAACTTGCAATATTTTGTTCATGTATTAAGAGTTTTGAAGTTATCATATATAGATCATTAATGGTTTCCACTTGGCTATTTACCATCTACTGAGCTGGGTCAACAGGTGATATGTTGGTAAAGGTGGCTAGACCCCACATGGCTGACCATGTGGTTCGAGTCCTGGACCTGTGGCTTGAAAAGTACACCAGGTACTTTTGTGTGTGCATCTAAAATCCTGAAAGGAGAATGAGGAGAAGGGATTATAGTCTGCCATCTCCCATGTGGACACTTTTCCACTTTCCTTCTCTGTCTGTCTCTGGTGAATGTGAGAGAAGGCACCTTCTAGCAAATAAAAAAGAAAAGTTGACTGAATTGTAGCATCACACATATTTTGCCCCAGTTATTTACGAATAAAGCATAAATCAGTTTAGTAATGGAACTGAAGCCATTGTGTGTTTTCCGAATATTTTGACACACTTTCAAAATGGTAGGATTAACTTTACAAATGCAGTTTTCTATGTATGTGCTAGGAAGATAATACTATGTGCATTATGAATACACATTCTGAAAAACTCAATACGGTAGTTTAAGTTAATTTCACAATATCTGTTATTTTTCTTAGATTTAATTTTGGAGATACTCTTGGAATGTTATCGTGCAGGGAGTTCGAAAAAATCTAATTCATTATGTCCTATTCATGTAAGGAATAGTAATTTTTAGTTCTTGCTATAATCATTTTATTAGCTATGAGATAGAGCTGGAGAGATTTTAGTTGTATGCTAATATATGCTGTCAGCCAATGCCTGATGCCCAGTACTAAGATATGAAAAACTACCAATTAGGCTCTCTCATCCAGCTGCTAGTAAACAGCAGTTTATAAAGCTTTCTGTTGGGATTTCATCCATTTCTACCCTCTTTCTTAAATTCAATACTTGTACTGATCAAGTATGAACATGCCCTGAAAAAAATAGAAAAAAAGAATCTTCCTTTGTATGCTCACTTTACGTATAGTAATTTATATCAGATATTTCCATTTATCATTATGGATTAAAAAATAGAAAATTTAGAAATCAGGTTATATATCCTACATTTTCTTTTGGGCTGTATTTTTTCATATTTCACTGAAGTTAACTTTCAGGCAAAAACAGTGGTTAAAAACACTTAAAACACTTAGAGGAAGCATTATGGTCTGTTGCAGGTGCTTATTAACATTTAATTGAGGAGGTGAATCTTATCCAGTGGTGATGTACTAAGGGTGACAGTTTGGAAAATCTGTTTATACATTTATTCAACAAGCATTGCTAATTCTTCCTAGAACCCCAGGCCCTGTTCTTGGGAAGAACCTCTAACCAAACAAAAAGTATTCCTCATGGAATTTGCCGGTGGTGAAGGCATACTTACAGAAAACAATAAGCATAATAAATATGCAAATTGTATAATGTGTTAGAAGGTGTTAAGTGTAATGAGAGAAAAAGCTAGCATAGGGAAGGAATAATTGTGAATATAGGATGTGGAGGTCAAGACTCTGATAAGACATTTTAAACAGGGCAATCTGCTAGTTCTAGAGCTGAGATGGAAAATGTGAAGCTTCAAAGAGGTGAGGTGAAAAACCATGTTTAATCAAAAACCATCTGAGATGTGCTCCTTGAAAACCCCTTGACGATCCCTCAGAAAGAACAAATTGCTTTATTTTGACTGCAGCCCTAGATAAGAATAAAATCTCAAACGTCTTCATTTGAAGATCATGCATTATGAAAAATGCATACAGTACAATTAGACCTAGAATTGGAGCCAGGGCATCAGGAGTCTCCTCTAGACCAGGAACAGTCCCCCAGAGAGAACAGTGGCAGGAGGCTCAGACCTTCCATATCGCATTCACTGAGCAGAAGCACTGGAAAGTAGTGGGTCAGACTGGCCACACCATATCCGTTACATCTGCTTTTTGTCTTTTTAAAATTAGTTTCATTTGCATTTGTTGCACCCTCTTCTTTCTCTCCACACCATTCTCCTAGAACAGACAGAGTTAAATGTATATACTTTTAATGTGCAATGAGACTTCACTGTATATCAGCATATCTCATCAGAGAAGATGCACCACAGTAAAGAAATATAGAATGTACACAATAATTATTTGTGAAAAAATAAGTAAAAGACTCTAATATTTGTACAATTCTAAAAATGTACAACAAATTAGTTTGAAATTTCCCCTTACAAAAAACATACAGATGTGAATATTCTGATATTACATTATTATTCTATATTACTTCTTCATGTCCAGTAAGTATTTTGAAATGACTACTCATGCCTTTTAGAACAAATGCAAATCAGCACAGTTATTTTAAATTACAAATGTTCACATGCAGCCATCTCTGTAAGTATTGCATTGAATGCTTCTTTCTAAAATCCTGAATCTTTATCTCAGGGCCAGATCCTTCCTGGACTGCCTCCAGGTCTTTAATTCAGAGATGACTGGTAGAATTAGTATCAGCTCACTGACAGCCCTTTTGTTAAGAGGATTTGTGGTTGAGATGCTTAATGGGGAAAGTGACAGTCTGGGTGTCAGCTATGAAAGTGCTTATTATTTAAAAAATATTCACGTAAGTAAAACCCTTCGGTGAAGGGTAGGAGGGAGAGAATAGGGGATGCTGGTCAGAGGGAATGAAGTTTGTTAGATGGGAGTTTTGAGATTGCGCAACATTGGTTAATGATATATTGTATATTTCAAATTAAGAGTAAATCTCCAATCTCTCATCACCAAAAAGGATAAGTGAAGTGATGGGTATGTTAATTAGCTTCTTTTTTTTTTTTTGAAAGAGAGAGATTTTTGCTACAGGATGTGTGCACTTGCCAGAGAGACAGACAGAAGGCGAGAAATCAATCCTCAGTGGGGCTATCCATGCTGCAGTTCTTTCTCCTCCATTCTCCTCTTGGGATTTTGGCATGCGTGCAGGCACACTCACATGCCTGGCATGAATTTCAAGCATCCAGGTTCAGGAGTCAAACCACAGTCAGCCATGTGGGAGTACAGCAACGCAACTGTTACATAATCTGCTGGTCGCAATTAGCTTGATTTAGTAATTCCACCTTCATATATGAATCAAAATATCACATTTCACTCCGTGTATGTATGTAATTATGATTTTTCAATTAATAATATTAATTGAAAATTTTAAAAATTGCATATGCATAGGACCAGCAGTTAGCGTAATGGCTATGTTGCTGGACTCCCTTGTAGTCGACCATTGTTCAAGTCCCGGACCCAGTGGCTTAATCTCATGCCAGGTGTGTGTGCGTGTGTGCTCAAGATACTGAGAGGAGAATGGAGGAGAAGGGACTGCAGCGTGGCCATCCCCCCAGGGGGTGATTTCTTGCTTTCTGTCTCTGTCTCTCTCTGTCTTTCTGGTTAGCACATGCGCCCTATAGCAAAAACCTCTCAAAAAAATTGCATATGCACAAAAATAATTTATGTACTAGCAATAATAATCCCAGCTCACTTCTACTCCAACTCATGGTTTACCACTTCTGTAAGAAATACAAATTTAATTGCAAAATTATGAATTTTTTTGGAATAGCATTAGAAGTATTTTCAGGTATCCAGTATGCAAAGTGGCATTCCATAATAGAGAAGCTTTTGTTAAGGGTGTATAGACCATCCATGAAGGAGTTTTGACCATCATCTGGATAAAAATATAAAGTATGAGAGCCAGCAGGTGGCATGGTAGTTAAGGTACTGAATTCCAACATGACCAACTGAAGTTGGATTCCCAGTCCTTGCAGCTGAAAATCACACCAGCCTCGTATGTGTGCATGACCAAAATCCCAAGAGAAAAATAGAAGAGAAAGGATTTGGGGAAGGCATCCCCCCAGAGGGTGATTCCTCATTTTCCATCTCTCTCTCTCTCTCTCTGGTGAGCACATACAACCTATGGCAAAAACCTGTAAAAAAAAATAAAATAAAAACACAAAGTATGAAACACTCAATATCTGTTTATGATGCAGTATGAAATTGCTTCTAATCACTATGCTATGTATGGAATTAAGTTCTGAGGCTTATTCCAGTACTGTTCAAAGTAAATCTTCATGGACATATTTTATATTCATTTACTTCTATCAAAAACATTGCTTTCCTTTGATGCGGTCTAAAATCAGGAAAATTTTGTAAAGCAAGTTAATCCTTAAAAATATATATATAGTGTGTGTGTGAGTGTATATCCTTGAAATATATATCGACTTGAAAGACATATGTATATAATATATATATAATATATGTATATAAAATATATACACACATCTCAAAACATAGTTCTCTGCATACACAAACACACACAACTGTAAGGCAGAGGTACAAAAAACCAGTCTATTGTTTTTTAAAAAATGCCAGAGGGCGAATGTGCTGACCAGAGAGATACAGGGAGACAGAGAGAAAGAGAAAAAGTATCCCCTCCCATGGGGCATAGTCAAGCTGTCGTCTCCTCCATTCTTCCAGATTGTTGGGATTTGGGGCATGCACACGGCAGTGCCCAGTGGATTTTTCAAGGGGCCAGGATTCGAGCTGTGGGTCCGCCATGTGGGATCTGGCTGCCTTAACCGCTAAGTATTAGGGATGGCCTCAAACAATCTACTTTCACTTGCTGTTTTGTTCTTACAGAAGTTAGTATTACATGGAAATCTATTAGTTTCTATGTTATGTAATAAAGATAAATGGGAACCATATTTTATATTAATATAATATTTAAAATGGTTTTTTGAATTTTAATATGATTAAACCAGATTTATTTGTTGGGCAATTAGCTGGGCATATTTGTGACCTAACTTTATTATACTTAGTACAAATTAATATTAAAATGATTTCTTTTAAAGTTAACAGTCAAATTAACACCTGGAAAACTTCATTTTTCAATTAGCAAAAAAAATCATAAAATCATATATATTCTAAAACAATCATGATAACCATTTTTCTGTAAGATATGTGTAATAGCATTTTCTTTTTTATGCCAAACTAGCTCATGGCTTTTCTGCTAAGTCATAGTTGGGTCTCTGTTTCATTAGGCTGTGAGCTCTACTTAATTGAATTACTTCATTTTTCTCTTTAGTTTTCTTGTGAGATCTGCTCTGCTCATTGACAGCTCTTCTTGTGCTTGATCAAGAAGCACAAAAGGGGGAACCAGCAGTTAGCGTAATGGCTATGTCGCTGGACTCCCACGTAGTCTACCGCGGTTCGTGTCCCGGACCCGGTGGCTTAAAACTCATGGCGTGCGTGCCCAAGATCCTGAGAGGAGAATGGAGGAGAAGGGATTGCGGCGTGACCATCCCCCCTGGGGGTTGATTTCTCGCTTTCTGTCTCTATGTCTCTCTCTGTCTGTCTGGCGAGCACACGCGCCCTACAGTGAAAATCTCTCCCCCCCCCAAAAAAAAAAAAAAAAGAAAGAAGCACAAAAGGGACCATCAAGAGTGATCACTTTTAGAATGTTTTAGAATGGTTGTGTCCCTCCAAAAGTTTTTCAGCCACTTGACTCATGCTTTGGGACTTGAATATCTATTTGCCTGTGATAAAACGAATACTGATTCTAGAGGAAAACAAGATACAGGACTGTTTATATAAATACTAATTCAAAAGAAAGATGTAAGGTGATTTTATAATTTACAGTCATAAAAAGCTAAGGGAAAACATAAAGTTTCCATAAATGTTTCGCTTTCTACCAAACCAGGAAAGGAATAGGAATTTTCTTTACATTAGAAAATTTCCTAAAAGAAACTTAGGAAACATTAACCTTATGCTCTATAAAGTAAGAATACCAGGAAATTATACTCTTTCATAATGCCAAATTTTTAAGATGGTAATTAGAATTATAAATTTATAAAACTGAATCACTAAAGAGAACATTTGCACCGGAGTGTGATTTGCAATTAGGAATAAAGTGTCAAAGATTTACATATATAAGCATGACTTCAGATTTCTCATTATTTTATGACATATTTTGTGTTTATAAGTAGATTTATATATTTGAATTTAATCAAATTAGAGAAAAATGTGTTTAATAGCTAGTCTAATATAGTCATTTTCAGACAAAAAATACTCTAAACAGGTTTAGCCTTTTCTTGATTGGAAAATTATCATTCCTTTTGTACACCTGAAAAGGGATAGATGTAGAATTGGAAATACCATGCTTTTCAACTTTTGGATGATAAGAAACAGTCTTACTCTAAACATGATACTTAGAAATCTTTTTTAATTTGTGGGAAAGTTACTACAGACCCTGAGTACTAAAGGGTTAACTTTTCTTCTTTGTAAGAATATCAGTAATAAGAATCACCATTGCGACTAACTAAGTATGAAAACACAATTAATATAAATCATAAAATGTACAAAAGTTATTAGGTGTATGTATATTCTACATTTAAACAAAAATGTTTTCTTCTACCTTTGTTTTGTTTATTTTTTTCATATGTTAAAAATAAACATATAGGGGGACAGCAGATGGCATAGTGGTTACGTCATTGCACTCCCACATTGTCATCTGTGGTTTGATTCCCAGACTCAGCACTTTCAAATTCTCACTGTGCGTGTGTGCACGCATGCCCGAAATCCTGAGAGGAGAATGGAGAAGGGATTGTGGCGTGGTCATCCCCCCAGGGAGTGATTTCTTACTTTCTGTCTGTCTTTCTCTGTCTCTCTGGTAAGTGCACATGCCTCATAGCAAAAATCTCTATAGAAAATAAATAAATGTATAGAGCCAGCAGGTGGAGTCTGATCCATGCGTGAAGGTCCTGAGTTCACGTCCAATGACCTCTCAAAGTACAGCGAGCCCACGTATATTTGCCCATGATCTGGGGCTGGCTGAGAATGGAGGTGGAATGCAGAGTCAAAATCTTAATGGGGGTAGACTCGCTCACTGGTGCTCTCTCTTATTCTCGGAAGGAATGAGTAACCTTTCAACACAGAGAAAAGAAGCTAAAGAGACATAACAACAAATGTAATAAAAATAAATTTGCTTGTGAGGTAATGAAAGAGAAGCACAAGAGCAACTGTGGTCGCTCAACCCTTAATTACTGAATCTAGGTGAGGGCTATGCAGGTGTTCTTGCCAGCAGTCTTCCTAGTTTTTCTGTATGGTTAGACATGTTCCTACTAATGGAAAAAGGTTTCAAATTTAAATAACATATTATAAGGAAAAAAATCTAAATGACATTACATTCAGATTTGATGTGCAGACCAGGACTAAATCTTTGGTTGGGCAACCAGAAGTGAGATGCGTTTGAGGGAATCTGAGGAAATTTGAATAAGGATTCCTATTAGATAAGAAGAAAACATATTGACATGGAGAGTTAGAAGTCATTACTGCAATAAATAAATAAATAAATAATAAATAAATAAATAAATAAACAGCAACAGGTAATATAAAGGAACAGACCATATTCAATGGCCTCATCTTAGTAAAAAAAAAAAAGCAAAACGTGAAAATGAAAACAGAAAGGTTGGTGTAGTAATTATCTCTGCTTGGTAGGAATGTGAAATTTTATTTCTGTATTTCTGCTTATCTCTTTTTGTCACATTTTGCAAAGAACACATGCACTTTTATAATAATAAAATGTAATTTCAATGTCAAAATATTTTAAAAAGAAAATTTCTCTTTGCTATAATGACTACAAAATCATACGATGTATTTAATTTATATTCAAGACCTACTTCTACACAAAAGAACTTGGAAATTTTTGAGAAAACAAAAGTTTTTGACATATTTCTTCTAAAATGTTTTATTAAAAGTACATGTTGGGGTCAGCAAGTGGTGTGGTGGCTAGGGCGCTGGACTGTAACATGGCCAGCTGCGATTTGAGTCCCGGACACGATGGCTTGCTTTTTCACTTTCCCTCTTTCTTTCTCTCTCTGTTTCTCTCTCTGATGAGTGCAAGTGCTCCTTTACAAGTGCAAAATAACAATAATAAATAGAAAAATTTAAAAAAGAGTAAACGTAAAAAACAATTTTGTGTGTGTTTTTCCCCCTAGTTTTATAATGTATTGAATGCATTATACTTTAAAGTTCAAGAAGATTAATCTACTTTGTGACTAAGTTTTCTAATTTATAATATCTCCTGAGTGGTTAATCATAAAGCAACCTGACATTCGAATTATTGTTGTCACTATAGTGTAGTCACAGGGAGCCATTTATTCTCATTATTTGAGTTTTATTTATTTTTTTTTATGAAACTATGTTCTACTAACTAAAATGACACAGAAGTATTGAGGTATTTTATCCTTTTTATTTGACAAATACCAGAATATTATAAACTTTTATGGAAAAAGAAATGTTAGTATCTTATGTTTTAGTGACATTTGTATCTCTGAAATTTATCAGCCTACCTTACTAACTTTTAAAAAGAATATTAATAAGTGGATCTGGGTTAGAGTTTTATTACAGAAATGAAAGTTAGAAGCCTTAAAATACAATGGAAAAGAAAAGTTCATATTGCTAAGATACGTCAAGTATAACAATATGTTCCCTCTATCTTTTCATACTCATTCAATTTGCATTTTTGAAACAGGTGCTGAATACGAAGCATCTTCTTAATGTTTATTGTTAGTCTTAATGATTTTGTAGCCTTGTATGTTTTATAAAAGCATATTTGGCTGCCAAACCCTTACCTGCCTCTGGATGTGACCTGAGGTATATTCCCGGGGCTTCTTTCATCACGAGGTAGTTCACCCTTATTCAATTATTTATGCGGTCCTATAAAAAGAGTCAGAGGTTTTCCAGGCAGTGAGGCTGTAGCAGTGAACCAGGAGAAAGGTGTCCTGTTTTCCTAAACCTCATGCCTCTAGTGAATGGAGACAGGTTATCAATTAAAAATCAAAGCTATAACCAAGAGAATTTCACAGTGATGAGGGCCATGAAGAAAATAAGATGAGACTTACAGAAGAGAAGGGGCTTGCCCTGAGCCTGGAACAAAGCTGTCAGAGTAGACTTTGCTGAAGAAATTAATTGGAGTCAGAACCCAAGTATACGTCAACTGACCAAAGAGCCATTACAAGTATTATTATTATATTATTTAGAGAGTTTTGCTATAGGGCACATGTGTTCGCTAAAGAGACAGAGAGACAAAAAATGAGAATGACTCCCCAGGGGGTAGAGCCATGCCACAATCTCCTCCATTCTTCGCTCAGAGTTTTGGGCACACATGCCCATGCCTCAGACATGAATTTCAAGCTGCCGGGTCTGGAACTCAAACCCTAGTCAACTATTTGAGAGTCCAGCTCCTTAACCTCCATGCCATCTGCTGATCCTCAGAACAGGTATCTTGACAGGGAGAATCATATTACCAAGAGAGTGATGGGAAAGTTAGGATGGAGTCAGAGATCACCCTCCAGAGGGGATGTGCCACTCTGCAATACCTTCTCCTCTGTTCACCTCTCAGGCTTTTGGGCACACACATACATGTGCCTGGCATGATTTTCAAGGGATCTGAGGGTCTAAGACTCCAACCACATCATTGGTCATATGAGATCCAACCACCTTAAAAACCATGCCACTGGTTGGAAAATTTTCAAAATTGCAGTAACGATTGAGTTTTATAAATTGCTGAGATTCACAAAATCTATTGGTAGTTTTGTGTTTAGGATTTTGGATAGTGACTGGTCTAAAAATGACGGGAAAGCCACATAGACTTACTTCTTACTTAATTAGGAATGAGTAACCTTTCAACACAGAGAAAAGAAGCTAAAGAGACATAACAACAAATGTAATAAAAATAAATTTGCTTGTGAGGTAATGAAAGAGAAGCACAAGAGCAACTGTGGTCGCTCAACCCTTAATTACTGAATCTAGGTGAGGGCTATGCAGGTGTTCTTGCCAGCAGTCTTCCTAGTTTTTCTGTATGGTTAGACATGTTCCCCTACTAATGGAAAAAGGCTTCAAATTTAAATAACATATTATAAGGAAAAAAATCTAAATGACATTACATTCAGATTTGATGTGCAGACCAGGACTAAATCTTTGGTTGGGCAACCAGAAGTGAGATGCGTTTGAGGGAATCTGAGGAAATTTGAATAAGGATTCCTATTAGATAAGAAGAAAACATATTGACATGGAGAGTTAGAAGTCATTACTGCAATAAATAAATAAATAAATAATAAATAAATAAATAAATAAACAGCAACAGGTAATATAAAGGAACAGACCATATTCAATGGCCTCATCTTAGTAAAAAAAAAAAAGCAAAACGTGAAAATGAAAACAGAAAGGTTGGGCAACAGGTAATATAAAGGAACAGACCATATTCAATGGCCTCATCTTAGTAAAAAAAAAAAAGCAAAACGTGAAAATAGAAACAGAAAGAGAAAGGTTGGTGTAGTAATTATCTCTGCTTGGTAGGAATGTGAAATTTTATTTCTGTATTTCTGCTTATCTCTTTTTGTCACATTTTGCAAAGAACACATGCACTTTTATAATAATAAAATGTAATTTCAATGTCAAAATATTTTAAAAAGAAAATTTCTCTTTGCTATAATGACTACAAAATCATACGATGTATTTAATTTATATTCAAGACCTACTTCTACACAAAAGAACTTGGAAATTTTTGAGAAAACAAAAGTTTTTGACATATTTCTTCTAAAATGTTTTATTAAAAGTACATGTTGGGGTCAGCAAGTGGTGTGGTGGCTAGGGCGCTGGACTGTAACATGGCCAGCTGCGATTTGAGTCCCGGACACGATGGCTTGCTTTTTCACTTTCCCTCTTTCTTTCTCTCTCTGTTTCTCTCTCTGATGAGTGCAAGTGCTCCTTTACAAGTGCAAAATAACAATAATAAATAGAAAAATTTAAAAAAGAGTAAACGTAAAAAACAATTTTGTGTGTGTTTTTCCCCCTAGTTTTATAATGTATTGAATGCATTATACTTTAAAGTTCAAGAAGATTAATCTACTTTGTGACTAAGTTTTCTAATTTATAATATCTCCTGAGTGGTTAATCATAAAGCAACCTGACATTCGAATTATTGTTGTCACTATAGTGTAGTCACAGGGAGCCATTTATTCTCATTATTTGAGTTTTATTTATTTTTTTTTATGAAACTATGTTCTACTAACTAAAATGACACAGAAGTATTGAGGTATTTTATCCTTTTTATTTGACAAATACCAGAATATTATAAACTTTTATGGAAAAAGAAATGTTAGTATCTTATGTTTTAGTGACATTTGTATCTCTGAAATTTATCAGCCTACCTTACTAACTTTTAAAAAGAATATTAATAAGTGGATCTGGGTTAGAGTTTTATTACAGAAATGAAAGTTAGAAGCCTTAAAATACAATGGAAAAGAAAAGTTCATATTGCTAAGATACGTCAAGTATAACAATATGTTCCCTCTATCTTTTCATACTCATTCAATTTGCATTTTTGAAACAGGTGCTGAATACGAAGCATCTTCTTAATGTTTATTGTTAGTCTTAATGATTTTGTAGCCTTGTATGTTTTATAAAAGCATATTTGGCTGCCAAACCCTTACCTGCCTCTGGATGTGACCTGAGGTATATTCCCGGGGCTTCTTTCATCACGAGGTAGTTCACCCTTATTCAATTATTTATGCGGTCCTATAAAAAGAGTCAGAGGTTTTCCAGGCAGTGAGGCTGTAGCAGTGAACCAGGAGAAAGGTGTCCTGTTTTCCTAAACCTCATGCCTCTAGTGAATGGAGACAGGTTATCAATTAAAAATCAAAGCTATAACCAAGAGAATTTCACAGTGATGAGGGCCATGAAGAAAATAAGATGAGACTTACAGAAGAGAAGGGGCTTGCCCTGAGCCTGGAACAAAGCTGTCAGAGTAGACTTTGCTGAAGAAATTAATTGGAGTCAGAACCCAAGTATACGTCAACTGACCAAAGAGCCATTACAAGTATTATTATTATATTATTTAGAGAGTTTTGCTATAGGGCACATGTGTTCGCTAAAGAGACAGAGAGACAAAAAATGAGAATGACTCCCCAGGGGGTAGAGCCATGCCACAATCTCCTCCATTCTTCGCTCAGAGTTTTGGGCACACATGCCCATGCCTCAGACATGAATTTCAAGCTGCCGGGTCTGGAACTCAAACCCTAGTCAACTATTTGAGAGTCCAGCTCCTTAACCTCCATGCCATCTGCTGATCCTCAGAACAGGTATCTTGACAGGGAGAATCATATTACCAAGAGAGTGATGGGAAAGTTAGGATGGAGTCAGAGATCACCCTCCAGAGGGGATGTGCCACTCTGCAATACCTTCTCCTCTGTTCACCTCTCAGGCTTTTGGGCACACACATACATGTGCCTGGCATGATTTTCAAGGGATCTGAGGGTCTAAGACTCCAACCACATCATTGGTCATATGAGATCCAACCACCTTAAAAACCATGCCACTGGTTGGAAAATTTTCAAAATTGCAGTAACGATTGAGTTTTATAAATTGCTGAGATTCACAAAATCTATTGGTAGTTTTGTGTTTAGGATTTTGGATAGTGACTGGTCTAAAAATGACGGGAAAGCCACATAGACTTACTTCTTACTTAATTCTTAATTTTCTTGCAGTTTTTCACTTGAAGAATTCATAAAAAATTGAGTAGAAATATTATTTTGTATCTCTATTTGCTAAGCCAAGAAATAAAATATAAAATTAATCTTCCCTCTTTTGGAATAAAGCATATTTAACTGAAAGCCAGGAGCTGTAAGCATTGCTAGTATAAATATTCTTAGTAAATGTTAATAGCAGTTTTTGACTTAGAAACTCATAAGTAGGATAGTTTTGTGTTGATCTGTGGTTTTCTTTTAAGTGTTTAAACATTTTAAATCTTCATATTGAGTAAATTTTCATTTCATTTTATTAATTTGATGTCATTCATTTATTTCTTTTTTGTTTTCTTCTTTTCAAGGCCCTGTGGAATCCTACATGCACTGAAGGTTTATTTAAACCAGTACATATTTCAACCTAGGTTAAATCATTATTTAACCATAAGTAATGCACACTAATTTGTGACATGTTAAATACTAAATAATTTTTTATCTTTCTGTATGTTAATTGTTTCTCGTAGTGTGTAATACAGACATGTTTTTGTTCCAAATTCTTCACACTTTTGGCATTTGTAAATAATTACATAAAATATTGATGAATGAAGATTCAACTTACATATATCTGTTTTAATCTTACCGTATTTTTAAAACAACATAAATTTACTTTTATTTAAATATCTCTACATGCAAATATTCTAAAATGTAATATTCCACTTGGCAGTAAATATTTTTGTTCATCCTTCTCATTCATGTCATCTGTCACTCTGGTTATAGTTTTAATTTAATTTCATTATATATTCTATGTACATTAGCTAGGTTTGAAAACAATATCTTTAGTTTCCTCCATTTTAGGGACAATTCCTACTTAAAAACTTTAATAAATCATCCATAAACTTGCATTAAAACCAAAAGGGTTAGCTAGCGGTGTGGTGATTTAGGCCCTGGACACCCACATGGCCAACTGTGTTATTCAGTTCCCAGATCTGATAGTGTGAAAATCACTCCGGCACATGTGCCTATACGTCCAAAATCCTGATAGGAGAATGCAGGAGAAGGGATTGTAGAGTGGCCATCCCCTCTGGGGTGATTGCCACTTTCCTTCTCTCCTTCTCTCTCGGTTAAGTGCACATACTTCATGGCAAAGGCCTAAAATAAATAAATAAAATTTTTAAAGCAGGGTGCTTTCAAATGGAATAATGAAGAATCTTAATTTTATTTTCCATAAAAATGGAAAATACCTGTTTACTTCCAAAATAGTTGGAGAAAATGTATTGGCTATTGACCTCATATTGAAGGAAGATCCTTGAACATGTCATAAAAGGAGTCCTGAGTCCTGGACTTGACATTGCTCCTTGATTTCTGTGTGTCTCTTGTTTACTTCCTTTTTATAATAGCTCATTTTAATTTATCAAATGTCCAGGTGGCTAAAAGACACTCCTGAATGTTGTAGTTTATTGCAAGGATAAGTGACAGAGGTAGATAACCCAGAATGGCTCAATGAACAGGTGCAGGCCACTAAAAGAGCCACAGAGTTAAGAGGAGGAAAGTAGATTTGACTGAGTACTCTGTATTTTGCAAGTAGGCAATGAAGTAATTGTGGTTAATGGTGGTACCATTCAAAAATGTGTTTAAAATTTATTTAATTATTTGAGTCATTATGTAACAGCTATATGAGTAATCAAGTGCTGGGTATAAACTGTGGCGTGAAAATAAAGCTATAAATATACTTATTTATACAATAACATTGTATGTGTTCCTGTTGATTTTGCCCCTAAAAAAGCATCATTTTATGATCTCAGATACAAAAACATTTTTTTGATTCTCTAACAGTTTTCTGGAGTTTTTTTGTTTGTTTGTTTTTGTTTTTCTCTTCCTGTTCTTATCTCTTTCTGTTTATTGTCTTATTTCATATTTGAAACCTTTCAATGTAGATAATGCAAAACATCACCTTCCTAAAATAAAGCACTCTCCTGGGAAATAATTTCATCAACTTGAATGATCAATATTATTTTTAAGAAAGAATTTAATTAAGTATATTTTGACTAGGCTTTATGGACAAAAACTTGTATTAGCAACTGTAATAAGTCAATAAAAAGGGTACTTTTTCCTCAAAAGAATATAGCACAAAATGCCACTGTAGATGAAACAGTTGTAAGGTATAATTTCATGGGTGCTCTTTAAGACTGGCTTACTGGAAACCAGCAGTTAGCGTAATGGCTATGTCACTGGACTCCCACGTAGTCGACTGCGGTTCATGTCCCGGACCCGGTGGCTTAAAACTCATGCTGGGCGCATGTGTGTGCGTGCCCAAGATCCCAAGAGGGGAATGGAGCAGAAGGGATTGCGATGTGACCATGCCCCCTGTGGGATGAGTTCTTGCTTTCTGTCTCTATGTCTCTCTCTGTCTGTCTGGCGAGCACACGTGCCCTATAGTGAAAATCCCCCCCCCCCAAAAAAAAAGACTGGCTTACTATTAATTGATCAATAATTTTACTTTCAGCAGGGTGTATTTTCAAACTTTCTCCCAATGTTTATTACATAATTCGTCCATTTAACTATTAAAATGTTGTTTGTGATTATTTGCTGCTATTAAAGGTGAGTTACAGCTCCACTCAATAGAGCAGTGACCTGCAGGATGGAAGCCATGGGAAGACAAGGGTTCTGTTCCTGGGTTGGCCTGTACATGTAAGGTGCGCCTGCATGTACCTGAGATCCTGGTTGGCAAGAAGGTGCAGAGCGGAGATCACAGCATGAGACCCTGTTGAGGGTGCTTGTCTTTCTCTCTCCCTCTTTCTCTCTCTCCCACATGAAAGAAACTGTGAAAAAAAACAAATTAAAAATAAGAATTAATGGGGGTGTTGTGATTCATTTAAAAAACATCAGTGCCCTGTTACAATGCTCATATCCTATTCCAGTATGTAACAAAACTGAGGTTGATAATTACTTCCCAAAGGAGAGACAGGAGGCATCAGAGTCAATCTGATGGTCGGAGTTAGTACAGCATTAGCATTTACTGAGCCAAGGAAACACGTTTTACTACTATTCCTGCACATTTGTCCAAAATGCTGTCATTGTCACTATCTCAGAATGAATGATGGAACTAGCCTATTTGTCTCCATTTTTCCAAATAAAGACTAGAACTTGAAGAGGTTGAGTGACTTTCTCTAGTTTATGTGATTTTTCTAACAAGAGACAAAACCATGGATTTTGGGTTGGATTCAGATGTTCTAATTCAAAAGTCAGGGTTTTCAGGGTCAGCAGGTGGCATTGTGGTTAAGGTGTTGGACTCCTACATGACTGACTGTGATTCAAGTCCTGGACACGGTGGCTTAAAAAAATCACATCAGGCATGTGTGTGTGTTCCCAGGACCCTAAGAGGACAATGGAAGTAAAGGGATTGTGGCATGGCTATCCTCCCCAGGGGAGGATTTCTCACTTTCCCTCTCACTGTCTCTGTATCTCCCTGATGAGTGGATGTGCACTAAGGCAATGACCTTAAAAAGAAAAAGTAAGAAGTCAGGGCTTCATTTTGTTGTACAGATTAAAAATATTGGTGGGTTGTGTTTCTACAGAGCTTTATACAAAGCTTATATAGACTACATATGCAAGTAGATAAGTATATGTTATGCTACATTATGTATTAAAGATAGAATTTCTTTGAAATAATATATTTGAAATAGGGCTACTTGTAATAATGCTCTAATACAAATGCTGTCTATTATACCTAACTACAATGTGTAATATGTTAACTAAAATAAGTTTATAATAGTGAGAATTATTATTATTTACCCCTAAACTAAATATCTTAAACATCCTATTGATGTTCTCTGACCTCTGTTTTGTGAAATGTTTTCTCTAGTTTTCTATTTTCCTGTTTGGATGCTGGATATTAATGCACATTCAAGAGGTTGATGAACAGGAGGTTCAAATGATAATTTAATGTTTTCTGGAGACCACACTATCTGAACGCTGTTTGCATCCTTAATTTGTAAAAATCATGGTACAATTTTACAGTGCATACTGTAAGGTTTCCTCTTTTTGAAGCTATCTTTTATAGAAAGGAACTTGGTAAAAGGAAGAAAATGTGCAGGAGAAGTAAGGGTTCTGAAGAAAGTAAGGTCAGGATTTCCTGACTCCCAGGGAGTGCAATGACAGCTGAACGCTAATTTGATTGTGATAGAAAATCAAACAAACAAACAAAAAACAATCATTATAGCAAGGGTGAAATGGTTGTTGCTTCCAGGGTTTAATTTAGTTTTCTAAATTCACTATTTTTTTTTGGAGAGATTTTCACTGTAGGGCGCGTGCGCTCACCAGACAGACAGAGAGAGACATAGAGACAGAAAGCGAGAAATCACCCCCCAGGGGGGATGGTCACGCCGCAATCCCTTCTCTTCCATTCTCCTCTCGGGATCTTGGGCACGCACGCACACGCGCCCGGCGTGAGTTTTAAGCCACCAGGTCCGGGACACGAACCACGGTTGACTATGTGGGAATCCAGCGACATAGCCATTACGCTAACTGCTGGTTCCCTAAATTCACTATTTTTGAAGTCTAAAACTGAAAAGGCAAAGGAAGTATTTCTTGACCTCTGTAAAGAAGACTAGCTAGTAGCTTAAACTTTGATGAAGAGTCTGCAAGGCTGTGGACTAAGTTTTCAGTGAGTGAACGTCATGCCTTCCTACTCTGGCTCTTCGTAGAAGTTTCTTCTTAATAAGGCTAGCAAAATTTATGGCCTGAAAAGAAAGAATCCACATTCCTTTCTTACTAAGAATACCAGAGTAAGCTTGAAAGAACAAGTAACTTTGGCAATATGTATACTACACAGACCTTACTTTTCCTTACCTCTTGATTCATATACCTTACAAAGTCACTGTGGAAATATAGACTAAATTAGGGTTTGATTTATATTCTTAGTACAAAGTTTAGAAAATATTATTTTATGGTGTACGTCTTTTAAGATTTCTGTCATCTGACTGTCATTTGGTTGTAGCAAATTATTATGGTGTGTATTATTCTATTTCTAAAGCTTTATTATTAGAATGTAAGCTTTAGAAAACAAATAACTGCTCTATTTTATCTATTTAAACATTGAAAAGTGGTGTTGGACAGTGGTGCAGCAGTAAACCCCAATGTTCGGTAAGACGTACCCACGTGTAGAGGTCATGGGTTCGGATCCAGAGATTTCACCTGCCTGTGATCCTGGGCTGGCTGAGCCTGGCTGTGGAGAACAGCATGAAGATTTCATAGTGGGGAAAAGGGTGCCATCTCTCTTTCTCTCTTCTTCTTATTCATGGAAGAAATAAACTTTCTTAAGAAGTTAAATGCAACAGGGGCCAACAGATGGTGCGAAGGTTAAGGCAGCTGGATCCCACATGGGTAACCCTGCAGTTGGAATCCCAGACCCGGAGGCTTGAAAAACATGCTAGGTCCGTTTACACACATGCCCAAAATCTGAAGAGAAGAATGGAGAAAATGGATTACAATATGGCCATTCCCCCGCCCCCGGGTGTACTTTCTCACTTCCCTTCTCGCTTTCTTTTTCTCTCTGTCTCCATTTCCAGAAAGTGCATATGCCTTATAGCAAAAATTAAGAAGTTAAAGCCATCTAGTAGAGTGCTAGAGTGCATTGGAAGTTTGTTTTTGTTTAATGAAAAAGAATGTGCAATACCTGGTGTGCTAACACGAGATCAGAACGTCAAATCAGACCTTGTCTCAGGCTTTACTAATATTTCAAAGTCAGTAGCAACCCAGAAGCTCACGTGTGGCAGAGGTGTCTGAGACATTGGGGCAGCTTTCCAAGGACTCTGCCCTTCACTGAGCATCTGCGCTCTGACCCAAGTATTAGGACAGATCTCCAAGTCAAGTTTTGTGGAACTGCCTCACACAGCAGGGCTTTCAAACATAAGTCATCTCTATTTTCTATCCCAACATGGAGCCATAATCAGAATCTAAAGATTCTAATTTCATTTAGTCAAATCATCATTAATTGGGGACAGGCTATTAAAAATTTCAGAGGTAGGGGCCAGCAGGTGGCATGGTGTTTAAGGTGCTGGACTCTCATGTGAATGACTGTGGTTCAAGTCCTGAACCTGCTGGCTTGCTTTCTCATCTCCCTGGCCCTGAGAGTATGCATGCCCTATAGCAAATTAAAAAAATAATAATGATAAATAAATTAAATAAGCATGTAAATTTTCAAAGGTAAGGACTTTCCTTTTAGCAAGTATTATTAGTCTGTTTACCTGAAATTCTACATTTCATGTTGCCAAGGGGATCAGAAAAAGGACTGGCCTCATGACCTAGTCGTTAAGGGAGTCAGGTCCCACATGGTCAGCTAAGTGGTTGAATCCCAGCCCTGAAACCTTGAAAGGTATGTCAGGAGCTTATCTTTGCATACCCCAAATCCCAGCAGGATGAGAAATGGAGGAGAGTGATGGTGGAATGACCATGCTCCATTGGGTGTAGGAGTATTTTCTCTCTCTCCTTCTTCTGTCACCTCTCTGGCAAGCTCACACCCTCTCTGGCAAATTAAAACAAAAGCAAAGAAATGGGAGGAGGTTACCGTCTCCTTTTCTTTCCCCTGAAGGAAAATCCTCTACTCTTTCCTCTCTGAGAATGATATTCCACTGGAATGGAACAGTAAACCTAGTCTCCTGGATTTTTCATTTCTCTTTAGTTACAAAGAAAATGCTTTATAAAAAATGTTGGTCTGACAAAGATTGCAATTATTTTTTATTTCAATGTTTTGAATACACAGTTCAAAGCAAGATTCAAGAGCTTGCTTTTCAGGATGTTTTTTTTTTTACTTAGTTTTTTACTTAAGTCAAACTTTTAGGAATTGCAGGGTTTTTTTTTTTCCCTGAAGACGATATGCATTTATCTATTTTATCAACTATAAATTGCCTTCCCTCAAAATATTTCAGATCTAGTTTTATTTACTGAGTTAGAAAACTCTCTATTTTTAAATTTAATTTTCTTCTCCTGATACTAGTCTATATCGAAAGTACAACAGAGTGACTCCCATGAAAGAAAACACATAAAAGAAAAACTAAATGTGGTATTTGTGTCCTATTTATCTGTTCTGCTGTTCCACAGACGTGCTTCTAACCTAAATCCTCATTGCCTTTACTCACCCTAAATCTATAATGCGGTTTCTTCTTTCTTACCTTGTTTATGTGACGAGAAAGCCAGGTTCCAAATGTCTCCTCCCCAACGTGTTTCATGACTCTTCCTGGCATAATTTAATTCCATCTTTCTGAATTCAATATTGCACTTCAATAATGGTTAATATTTGTGACTCTATTGTAAGTCAGGAGTTGTTTTAAGTTTTATGTTTTAAATATTTGAGTCCTCACAAAAACCTCTGAGTTAACTATTATAATATCTTTTTCAAGTAAGAAAAGTGAAATATAGAGAAGTAACTTGCCCTAAATCATATTGCCAGTATTTTCCTAAATCAGCTATTCTGCTTACTAAGAAGACAGCACAGACATATCATCACCCTGGAATATGTCACTTTTCCAAAAATTAACTACCAAAGTTCTAATGCTATGTGTTTTTGCCTTGGATTATTCTAATTAAAATTAAGAGAAGTAATCATACTAAGATTATAATATGTGCAGATGCAGGGTATTGTAGTTCTTTGAGTCAGAGAGGACAATGAGTCATGCTTGTCAGATGCTGCTATGAGCCAAGCAACGTTTAAGTGCTTTGTGTGTGTTGGTTCATATAATCCTAAAACAGCCCCAAACCCAGGGGAGATCCTATTGTAACTTTCACTCTTCAGCAGCAGGAA